>NC_090934.1:671528427-671837038 GCF_040938575.1 Ambystoma mexicanum
AGAAGGGAAGGAACGGAAGGAAGGGAAGGAAGGGAAGGAAGGCTTGGAGAATTTCAAGTTGCACTTCGGATATGCCAGCTAAACCCTATTAGCTTTGCCAATGCTTGTTTATATAGAGATGTGAACTTAAAAGTGCATTTCCAGGTGACCCTCCCTTAACATGAAATGTGTTCCTAGCAACAACCTGGTGGGAGGCTGGATGTCTTCTGCCGTAAACTCTGGCTATTCTGCCTTCACCTTGTCCCAGAAGATGGGGGCTGGGAACGAATGATCACAAAGTGTCGATCACACAACACCCACTTAAATATATATATAGTGCCGTCTTGCTCAGCAGTAGCTCTCATCCCTTATCTTCCTTAGTACGCACACGCCTTTGAAATAAGGGAATCTGCAAGTAGGACTGCCAAGGTGCAAGGAGAGAGGAGCATGTTGTAGTAGAGCTGTACTGAGCACGTTTTAAGAATTCATTTACCACCCAGGTGAAGGTTACTCTCAAATGAAGCCCACATAAAATGAGGGATGCAGCCCAATGCTTGAGCTGCCTGCATATCCAAGCACTCGAATGTATTGACTCCCATTTATGGAGACCTGTTTGGCGTATTGAACATATACTTGAAGCGTGCAATCAATTGTATTACATTTACACTAACTAGTATACTTTGCATCTTTCATGAGCACTTCTGTTTCAACTAAGCATTGCTTGATGCTGAAAAGTCATATGTTTTACTTCATTGTATGTGCTGTCTGACCTGTCTAATAACAAGAACATTAAATAGTTTGATGCCTACAAGGAATGCTATTTGCTGTACATTCTGAGCTGCGTACAAGTCGATCGTTTGAACATATATTGTGAACATATATTGTTGAATTCTATCTTTCCTGCATGCCACACGTGGCAGAACATCATGTAATATGACAGATATAACGCTCTCCCATGTGGCATTTGCCACTCTTTGATAAGATCTCTGCTTTGGATTAATGTGTCTTTTTTTCCAAAATGGAGAATTCAGGAGCCCTTTTCTGGCAGTTGATTCATGAGAAGCGCGATTGAAACCTCCCCAAAAGCGAGGACCAACCAAGAAAAGACAGAATGCAGCGGCAAGAGATTTTCATCTGAAATAACGTTTTTACTAAAAAAAAACCGTTTTCGATCAATCAGTGACAAACAGCAACTGAAAGTTTCAAGACCCTGAATCGCAGTCCTACAAGCTCGGTTTCAATGATTCTATGGTGAGATATATCTTCAAGTTTCAGAGTTGCAAAAAAATGAATCAGGTTGAGGCAGTTTGAGTGAGTAAACGGAGACTAGGTCAATGAAAATGTAAGATATAAGGTAAAACCTATAGTGAGAAACGCATTAGTAAACGTATATACGTACCAATGTATTTCTTCAATAGCAAAACCCAGCAACAGACGCAATTCTAGGTCAAGACAGAAGGCGAGAATTATGCTTAAACTTCTACTCTTCAGCAGTTTCAAAACTTAGCAAGCTGGAAATGAACAAACTTTCCTTCATTTCTTTTTTTGTTCTTTAAAAAAACTACACATCCCACTCTCCTGATCTACATTTGTAGTCCATCTCACATCCTGATACAGTAGCCCTTACCCATTACCTGTCTAATTCTCCTCCTCTTCTTTTGCTGCTCTTCAGCAAGATAAGTACTGTTGTCCATACTGTAGAGAGCATATAAGGACTTGTGTATGCAATAGTTATGGCATGATTTGTTCTGTTGGTTTGTGTGCATAGCACAGCGCAGAGTGACTGTACCAGCTGTTTATGACAGAATTAGCCATCTAATAGAGTTGTGGGACCGTGCTTTTTCCTTCGTCTGCGTGAGAGTTAGAATTTCATTAATAGGCACGTTCACGCACCACAGCAGCAACCACAGGGTACCGCTCCAAGCTCTTCCTCTTGCCGTTTAGATCGGAGACTCGGAAGCTGAGCGGGTGCCGTGCTTAATTACGAGCATGCCCAGTGGCAGTGGGGTTCCTAGGGGGGGGGGGGGGGGCTGAGGGGGCTATAGGCCCAGGTCTTTTCTTGTAGCCCCAGATAAAAGCTCAGGAGCTACAGCCAATAGGCCAGCTAGCCCCAAGTCCCAACAGTCCTAACATTGGCCTAGCCCCAGATCATTTCCAGACTGAGCAACACCCCTGCCCTGGGTCTCGCTCTGGCTTCCAAAGTGAGCCGCAGGTGAGAGGAGAATGCCGAGTTCCCTAGCGCGGCTCTTCTACATAAAGACGTAACACGGGGAGCCCAGACCGGAGCGCACACGGCAAGGCTATTCACCGGGAAGCACTCTTCCACAAGAGCGGTGCACACAAAGCGGGCCGCGATACGGCTAATGAGCGCACGTGCTTACAGGCAGCGATATGGCTGATAAAGAAAGCACAATCTCATGCGCGAGAGTTCATACGAAGCAGACCGGGCTGAGACAAATTAGCACACACGTGCAGTCAAACAGTACGTGCTGGAAATGAATGCACACATTTATTATACCAGCAGGCAAGTTGAGCTGCTCAGGAGCACTATTTTAAAAGCACCAACATCCAGAACTCATTTAGGGGAATTCACTAAGATGGTGTAAAGCAGTATCCCATACTGCAGGGTGTGTTTAGCCATCTGCGAACAAGTGATTTCAGCTGGTGTGCATTTCAGCCTGCTTCATTTCAGGCACTGGCACACAGCACATCTGGAAGTACCTCCACCCAACAATCATGTCAGAATATGAGTGGAGTGAGGAAGATCAAGTGGAGAGCGACCTGGTGCTCAGATTTAAGCAGGTGCTGGGAAACTCATTGGTGCAAGTGGTGGCAGAGGGAGTCGGACCTATTGATTGATTGATTGATCGATATTTTATTTCTATCGCGCTCGTACACAAGTGTTTCAGAGCGCGACAGGCAAGGGAGGGGAACAGGGGAGAACAAAACAGCGATCTTACTAGGCCCAGTGACATTGAGAACATGCAAGTGCATGGGAGAAGGGGGAGGGGAAAAGTGCATGGAAGGGGGTTGAAGTGGAAAGTGCGAAGCAGAGGAGAAACAGATAAATAACAATAAATAAATAATAAAGGCAACAAACAGTGGTAATGCAGCCAGCAATTTGCAAGTACTAGGTTTAAGGCAGCAGACAGGGTAGGTCTGATAAGTGTAGGAAGAAAAAGGGGGGGTGTATGGGTACAGAATACAGTGCGGGCGGGTGGCAGGATGAGCAGGTACCTGGGCCCGAAGGGTGTCTAGTCAAATGGTCGACAGACAAATGGTCGACAGACAAATGGTCGACACAATTTGGTCGACAGGTCAAATGATCGAATTTTTTTTTTATTTATATATATATTTTTTAGGTTTTCATTTAGGGAAAAAAGGGGTTTTTAGCAAAAAAAAGGGGGTTGGAGTGGGGTCCCCCCAAAAAAAAAAAAATTGAAAAAACAAAAAAACAAAAATTCGACCATTTGACCTGTCAACCTTTTGGTGTCGACCATTTGTCCTGTCGACCATTTATTTTCGACCAAATGACCTAGAACCGGCCCGAAGGACAGAGGGTGGCCAGGTGCACAGTGCCAAGAGAGAACAGATCAGCTGGGGAGAGGGGGAGCGAAGGCAGAAGAAAAGAGGAAGGTCTTGAGGTGCTTCCGGAACTGGAGATGGTTCTCCTCAAGTTTTAGAGTGGCAGGAAGGCTGTTACAGAGGGAGGCCCCAGCCGAAGACAGAGATCTACCCCCAGCTCGTTTCTTTGAAAAACGACTGACCCTGAGGGAGTTGGAGGTAGAGGAGCAAAGAGCTCGAGAGGGGAGGTATTTGCGTAGGGACAGGTGACGGTATTTTGGACCCAGGCCCCAGAAAGCCTTGTGGACAATGCAGAGGGTGTTGAATGTAATCCTTGCATCCACTGGGAGCCAATGGAGAGATTTCAGAGCTGGAGAGATACGATCCCAGGGCTTGAGGCCAAGGACAGGTCTCGCAGTCATGTTCTGGATTAGTTGCAGGGGGCAGAGAGTAGAGGCAGGAAGATTTAGAAAGAGGCTGTTACAATAGTCCAAGCTAGAGAGAACCAGAGCTTGGGATACCATGAGCTTCTGGGGGAAGGAGAGGAAAGGCAGAGTACCTCTGAGGAGGTGCAGTCGGAAATTTGACTTTTTAGAGACCTTAGAGATGTGGGCGGAGCAGGAAAGGGTGGAGTCAAAGATGACCTTGAGGTTCTTAGCCTCGCAGGTGGGGGTAGGAGGAGGGCCAAGGGAGGCCGGCCAGAGAGTGAGGGGAAAGGATGGTGAAGGTGTGCCGATGAGGAGGATCTCCGTCTTGCTGGCATTCAGACAAAGATCATTGGTGGCACACCAATCTTGAATGGCAGTTAGGCAATCAGAGATGAGAGAGGGAGAGGAGGTGGCAGAGGGCAGCCTGAAAATGAGTTGAGTGTTGTCAGCGTAGCACTGGAAATTTGAGCAGAAAACGGCAATGCAGTGGACAAGAGTTGCCAGGTATTGGTTGAAAAGCCAGGACGGCAATGCAGTGGACAAGAGTTGCCAGGTATTGGTTGAAAAGCCAGGACGAGAGGTTAGAGCCCTGGGGAACACCACAGGTAGAGAGGAAGATAGATGAAAGGAAGGACCCAAGTTGGACCTGGGAGGGTCGATCTGAGAGAAAAGAGGTCAGCCAGGCCAGAGGCTGTTCAGTGATACCCAGGTTTTCACGGAGACGGTTGAGCAGGATGATATGGTTGACCGTGTCGAAGGTAGAAGAGAGATCGAGGAGGATGAGGACAGAGGGAATGTTAGAGTCAAGGTTGGAGAGCAGATCTTCACGGATGTTCAGGAGAGCAGTTTCCGTGCTTCTGGCAGCTCTGAAGCCAGACTGGTGGTCATGGAGACAGCCAACAGAATTGGAATGAAGGTTAAGCTGAGAGATGGCCAACTTTTCCAGGAGTTTGCCAAGAAATGGAGTAATGGAAATTGGGCGATAGTTAGCTGGACAAGAAGGATCAGCTGTGGGTTTCTTGAGAGGAGGATGCAAAAAGGAGTGCTCGAGAGGGGAGGGGAAGGATCCAGAGGCAAAGGAGTGGTTGCAAAAATCAGCAAGGGCCGGAGTGAGGGTGTCAATGTGGTCCTTGATGGTTTTAGAGGAGCACGGATGAACCTGTTTTGAAGGCTTTCATAGATTGGACTTGTCTAGCGACCTTGTCAGGGGTGAAAAGAGGAAAGGACGAGAAGGATGGTGGGAGGGTGGCTAAAGGAGGGTCAGTAAGCACAGATGGAGAGGGAAGAGGAGGGGTGTGGGTGGAGAGGGTGGGCAGGATGTCCTGGGTTTTTAAAATGAAGTGAGAGGCAAGGGTCTTGCAAAGAGCCTGGGAGGCAACAGGAGGGGTAGAGACTGCAGCAGGGTTGGCCAGCTCCTTGCAGATTTTAAAGAGTTCGGCCGAGTTGTTAGATGTGACAGAGGCACGCGCTTGAATGTGGACTCTCTTCTTGGTGAGGACAGAGAGTCAGTATTGCCTTTGTAGCAGTCGACAGGCCAGTTTGTCAGAGGATGAACAGGAAGTCCTCCATTTCCTCTCAGCTGCCCTACACTTACGTTTAAGTGTAGCAAGGTCAGAGTCATACCAGGAATTACACTTGGCTTTGGACTTCAAACGGATCCTCATGACAGGGGCAAGAGCATCAAGTGCATCAGAAATTGAAGAGTAGAGCAGAGACAGGGATGTGTCAGGATGTGAGACAGCCAAAGGTGGAGAGGGGGGAGAGAAAGTGGCAGCAAAAGCCTCAACTGACACACGCTTCATGGGCTGGATGTCCGAAAAGGTAGGTGGCAGTGATGGGGTAGGCTTGGCTTGGGGGGAAGAGAGGGAGAGATGAGATGAGAGGAGGGAGTGATCGCTCCAGGAGAGAGGAGTGGTCATTGGGATGGAGAGGGGGAGGTCAGAGGAGATCAAGACATCGAGTGTGTGCCCTGCAGAGTGAGTCAGGCCAGAGGGGAGGATGGACAGGGAGAGGGAGTCGCAGAGGTCACGGAAGAGTACATAGGAGGAGCAAGGAGAGTCTAAATGTATACAGGAGAGACCGGCTACTCTCATATCCATACTAGGACAAAAAAGTAAAAGCACCCAGAAAGTTAAGACAAGCACATCTTCAAAGGCCTCTGTTCAATAGAAGAGCCTTGAGTGGAGTAACATGACCTGGAAGAGAAATATCTCTTCTACTCCCCCTGGTCCACGTTATGGGATACAAAACAAGACCCAGGGGCAGCTGAAGCTGAAAGAGGCCTTCCTCTACAAGTCAGCAGTGCCGGGCCTCCTGACCACCACCCCAGGGGATGATAATATGGGCGAGACTGATGATGACACTGGTGGAGAATCCCCAGAGACACCAGTCTCCTCACAAGAGGAAGGCAACAAGGTGGGAACCCATGTGAATTGGAAGAGAGCCAGAAAAGAGAAGCATTTAGAAACCCTGGACTCTGAGCTGGCTGACAAGTTCCACCCAGAAGGCATTAGGAACCCTAAGTCCTTGCACTGGAAGCCATCACCCAGAGTAGCTAAATATATAGCACAGAGAATAAGAACACCATTAGATAAAGATACCAGGTCTTGCATGAAGGCGGAATGCCCCCGACCAGATTTAGTGGGCAAAGTAGCCAAAGCCCCTGAGCTGGATCCCAAACTGATCACCTTTGTCACAAAGGCAACAAAGGACCTCAGGAAGGGGATGGGCAGGTCCTGGAGAAGTGTCAGGAGTAGCTACTACCCATAGCTAAGAACATGTACCTAGCTGAACGAGCTAGGTATATGGGGGAAGAGGTAGACATCAAGACGCTGGTTAACTGAGTCCAGTGAGCAGTATGCTTTCTAGGGAATGCAAACTGCGCCATCTCCTCAGAGAAGCGGAGAGGACTCCTCCTGAAGATACATGCTAAGCCCAGTAGCCTCGCTACTAACGAAGCATGGGGGAGGCAGCGCCGGGGTTCCCGTTTGGAGATGCATTTGGCAAAGAGAGGGGGAGGTTCGTAGGCACGTACACCTCCCTGGAGTAGGCTCAAGCATCTGTTAAAAGCATTTTCCCCAGCAGAGTTTTTGCCAGGACCAGCCGCTACCAAGGACGATCGTCCGGTCACTTCACATCGGCCAGAAGGCCTCAGGTTGCCAGAGCCCACTACTGGGTATCGAGGCAGCAAGACTCCTTCTTGCCAGCCAGGGGAAGGGGCATCAAAGGACACAGAAGAGGAACAAGAACACAAGTAGATATCACAGGTGACAGAGAAAGGAGCAGTGTATCCCCCAGTATGGGGGGGACATTGCAATTTTGGCTAAATTAGCATGCTCTGTCCAGTGATGCATGGGTGCTCCAGACGGCCCATGGTTTTCATCAATAGTTTATACAGTCACCAGTAGAGGAATCCTAGACGGGTCCGATTTTCAAGTCACAGACAGAACAAGCATTCCTTCACAGCAAGCTTATCCAGCTCGAGGCGAAAGGGGCAATCGAGCTATGCTAAACCCAAAGCCCCAGGTATGTGAGCTATATGTTCCTCGTACTGTAAGGAACTCATGGTGGCAACAGTAAAGACAGACACAAGTGATCACACTTAAACCGTATGCATGGGGTGAGAAAAATGGCTAATCTAAAGCTAAAATGGGAGCAAGCTACGCACATCAAATAATAATAAGGCAGTCCTAGTGGAGTATTGTCAAATAAAAAGGGCACATACTAAAAAATACTATTGCCAACCCTTACTACTAAGTTACAAAAAGAGTGTGGGATAATGTTCACCCAAAAAGAAAGACGTGTTCTCAAAAATGATAGGTCAGGAGGATATAGCTGGGTCTCCCTTCCCCACGTTTTTCAAGCATGGGACAAGGTGGGACTTCTGAGCACAGCACACTCCTGGGCCTCGTTAGCATGAGATTCACAGTTCCAGTTCAATGATATCAAAAACCTTCAGAGCTAAGTCTCTTTCCATGCAAAAGTCTCTTGCCTTAGAAGGCCTTCTGATTCACAGTGACAAACAAACCAACAAATAAAGGTTCCTTTGGTGGTTTTGCACCTGGGTGATTGCTCTTGGCCCCTAGGATCTCCTTCCGTCGGGCTCGGATCCTCCTTGTAATTTGGGCCTCCCTCCGTCAGGTTCACTATGGCCTTTCAATTGCTATTTGCAATGTTCTAGAGTCTTAATGTACTTTGAACCACTTCCCTTTGTGGACAACCCTCGGCCGGGTTTGCTCTTGTCAGATACACGTAAGGGATTCACTCTCGTTAGCGCTCCCCTTGGAAACCCTCCTTCTGGTTCATATAGCCATTCTAACACACTGTTCACAGTTTGTTCTGCTTTATCTCAACTTGTCAACTTGGGCCTCCCTCCGTCTGGTTCACTCGGCCTTCTTTAACACAAGTTATGTACCTTTTCAACACAGTTCATGATTTTTTTATCTCCAGAAAGTGTGGGTTCCCTTTGCTTGGCTTTCTTTTGGCATCCCTCTGTCACGTTCATGCTTGTCTTATTTCACAGTTCACGATCTTATCAGAAATCAGGGTTCCCTTCCCCTAGCTTTCTCTCCGCCATGGGTCAGAGACTTTTGATTGTACAAAGGGTTTGATGTGACCTTTGTAGGACCACTCGGACATCTCACGTTGCCTTTTCCTAGGGTCTTCCGGTACTTGTATTTTTCAACACAAAAGGGGCCAGTGGGAGTCCTTCAACTAAGCACTCCTCTGGCGCCTAACCACTATGCAGCAGGCCCTTCTCTGGGCTTTCACATAAAGTTCAAACACACACAAGTTCTTTGTGTCATGTTCCAGTGTTCATTCAATGTTGCCACATGCAACCTTCGGCTCAAAACACGTCGGTTTTCTATCAGCTCCCTTCGACTCACCGGCTGTGTTGAACCCAATGGCTGGTCTTGCCTCTGGAGTCAAGGACGCTACCATGGTATCAAGCACGGCTCCCCGCCTGTGCTATCAATGCGAGAGGCCCCAGTGCAATGTTGACATCTGTTCCTCCACACGCCAGCTTTAACTCTCGGTCCTATGATTTCCCTCTCAGAGGCTTTGTAGGTTTGAGTTGAAAAGGGCAAGGGCAGTTCCCCCTTGGTTGTCCTTCCAAGTTGCGCTTCCTTTTTCCTCTGTTTGAACTGCCGGTTTGGTGTAGCTGTTTCCTTGTGCGTTCGGCCTTGCTTGAAGTGTGCTTTTGTGTTCCGTCTTTTATCCATGTGGGGAAGGTAAAGGGCTGTCAGTTGTGCATGTTTAGTGTCAATTGCTTGACTGTGCCAGACCCGTGTGTTGGGACATGGCATGTAAACAGCTCTGTTGTTAGTCCGTTGTCTGTTACATTGTAAGAAAGTGTTCATGTTGGAAAAGGAGGGTAGAGCTTCTAAATATCCTACGCGGTAGGATGGGGAAAAGGTTTTACAAGGAAGGGGATACCGCGTCTCACACCTCAGTGTCCCAATTTCACTCCCTGATGACCCCTCATCCAGGTGATCCTGCCCCAATGGTCTACCCCCAGGAACTGGATCCAATAGCGATGGGCGTGTCCTGGAAACCTGGATGACAGATCCCCAGGGACTAGTATGTGAGACACCTTTGGGTGTCTCACATACCCTTCCCCTATGCGAGGTGGCTGTGTCTGTTCTTTTCCCGGGCCTTCCTTATTAAGACCGGGAAGAGAACAGGGACGAGAGATGTCCAGGAACTCTTGCATATTCCACTGATTGCTTTTGCCCAGTGTAGGTAGAGGTGGAGTGACGTTATAAGTCTCTCTACAATACCCTATGAATTGGGACTAAAGGTATATTTTGGGTTTCACAGGTTCAGAAGTTTCCCAGTCCCACATTGGAGAGTTTTGGGAGCAGTAGATTGCCTGCCAATAACTCTGTGGTAGAAAATCTCCATACGGAGGTGGAGTTTCTTGCAAAAGAGTAGGGAATACTGGCAAATCCCTCCCCAGGATAACTACTTCGGGGAGTCCAGGAAACATAGCTGAAGGTATTTTGCAGGATTTGCCCCGGATCTCAACGTGCACAGGTATTTTAGGATACACCTCATTGTCTCCATGTACACAGATAACTTTGACAAGGGCTGCATTGTCTAGATCTTTTGTAGAAATCAAAACAGCCCTCATAGCAGTTTGCTTACTACCTGAGTCAATTAAGGCCCCTTCTTGCCTCCCGTTTACCCAGGCCTTTTCGTAGGTATATTATGTAGGAGTCTGACATAAACAAATGCTAAATCTCTCTAGCTCTTCCTCAGGTTCTTCCCACTCTTCACCCCTTAAATTACCTATTTCCATAGGTTCATCTCTTAAATTCTTTGGACAGTGACTGGCTAAGTGTCCTATTTCTTTACATAAAAAACAGATTAGAGGAGATGGTCTGCCCCCTTTCGTGTCCTATCTTCTGTTTTCCTCTTTGGCCTTTGAGTTAGTTTTCTTGATCTACACTCTCTCTTTTGTGTTAAGTATTCTGTGTTTCGATACGATCCCCCTGATTTATCTATTCCCTGAGGTTGAGGTTGATGGATAGGTTTATGATCCTTCCGTTCCTCCCAATGATGTGCCGAGTG
Organism: Ambystoma mexicanum; assembly: GCF_040938575.1. Lineage (NCBI taxonomy): Eukaryota > Metazoa > Chordata > Amphibia > Caudata > Ambystomatidae > Ambystoma > Ambystoma mexicanum. The sequence continues at coordinate 671,538,972 of NC_090934.1, forward strand.
GAAATGCTTAGCTGCATTAGAATGGTTCTGTGCAGTGTCAATGGCTATGTCTAGGGTAGGTCGATTAAACTGTAGAACAGCTTTCTGCAAAAAAGGGGGTAAGGAGTTAGTGAACTGTTCCAGAGTGATTATATCTGCCAGTTCATTTGAGGATTTGTCACACGGCCAGTGTGTTTGATGCATTCACCCATTTCTAAGGGGGTTTCTCCCAGGTTCAGTCTAATAGCACTTAGTTTCTGCCGATAAAAATTGCAGGTTTTCCCCACTCTTTTTAACAGCCCTTCATTGATGGATCAAAAGGAGGATCCCTGTGCAAGATTAAGTAGCTGATAGGATGTTTGCAATTCGCCTTTCAGTAAAGGGGCTTAATAGCCTCTTTTAGGGTTCTCTTCCCACCCTAGTTGGTCAGCTAGGCGCTCAAAGTTTAAGAAGACATTTCCCAAATCTTTGCCTTCAAGATATTGTTGAAGCACCTCCTGTGGTAGTAAGGGTCTTGCTTGTAGTTCAATCAACTTATTTAAGTTTTCTTGAAGTCTAATCTCAGCCTGCATTTGATGGGCTGCTAACTGGGCAATGACATTGGCAAGATCGGGCATTTCTTCTGGAGGTATATGGGTCCCTTCTATAGATGGTTCTGAACCAGAAAGGAAGCAACTTTCGACTCCATCGAATAAGGTCTCGAAATCGTCTGACCCTTATGACTCTGAGTCGGTCAAAGTAGAAGGCTGCAGTGAGTCAATCAATCCGCAAGTCTGATGCACCTGTACCAGCTAATGGTTGAGTACCCCAAAAAAAAGATTCAGAAGAAGGGAGATTCATAGCACTAGGTCTGATGTAGGAAAAGATTGGTCGAACATTTAAGATTATCCGATCCCACAGTTGTATGTTGTAATGAGAGAGAGGAAAGATGTCTAGCAGTACCTGAGTTTTGAAGAACAGATCCTGTTGACCAGCTAGGACATGCAATTGAAACAACAATACTCTTTCAGTGTGGATACGCGGTCACAATCAAGGAGGTCAATGATTTTATATTTCCCTTCTGGTGATACCACAATTATTAACATGGGTTTCAGTTTTTAGCAGTTGAATCATATCCTACACCTGACATTGATGAGGAAAAACAAATCATGAACTGTGTTGAAAAGGTACATAACGTGTTAACAAAGGCCAGAGTGAACCCGATGCAGGGGGGCCCAAGTTGACAAGTTGAGATAAAGCAGAATCAAGTGTGAACTGTGAACAGGGTATTAGAACAGCTATATGAACCCGAAGGAGGGATGCCAAGGAGAGAGCTAACGAGAGTGAATCCCGTACTGTGTATCTGACAAGAGTGAATATGGCTGAGGGTTGTCCACAAGGGGAAGAGGTTCAAAAGTACATTAAGTCTCTAGAAAATTGCAAACTGCAGCTGAAAGGCTGTAATGAATCCAACTGAGGGAGGCCCAAACTACAAGGAGAATCTGAGCCCGATGGAGGGAGATCATAGGGGTGAGGAGCAATCGCCCAGGAACAAAACCACCAAAGGAACTTTTGTTTGTTTGTCGTTGTGAACCAGCGGGCCTTCTAAGGTAAGAGACTTTTGCAAAGAAAGAGACTTAGCCTATGAAGGTTTTTGATATCGTTGAACTGGAACTGTGAACCTCCTTCTAACGAGGCCCAGGAGTGTGCTGTGCTCAGAGGTTCTGCCTTGTCCCGTGCTTGAAACGTGGGGAAGAGAGACACAGCCATACCATCCTGACCTATCATTTTCGTGAACACTTCTTTCTTTTCTGATGAATATTATCCGACACTCTTTTTGTAACTTAGTAGTAAGGATTGGCAGTCGTTTTTTAGTACACCCCCTTTTTATTTGACAAGGCACCACTACGACTGGTTTTTCTCACCCCTGCATAAGACAAATAAAAACTCATGATAGAGGTTGTTAAATGACTCCAATCAAGCAGTCCCACTAAGTCAGTGCCTTGTCTGGGATTGCTCAAGGCAAGCCCTTATTTATATATTTTTATGTCCAGTTCGTGTACTCTGGATGACAACCCTTATATAACACCCCTCTCTTAGAATACCCCTGACCCCACTGAGGCAAGAAGTAAGTTTGTTTTGCAAATTTAAAAGGTTTATTTGAGAATTAAACAATATATATATATATATATATATATATATTGCACTTTTATAATAAATTAATAATTGATATCACACTTAGACATATGACAGTGAGTGATCAACAATGGATGATGTGATACTAACACACTGGGTAATTACTTAGGAGTAGTATAGAGGATAACGTAGCTGAGAATGCTTTATATGGTACAAGGAAATGCAAGGTGGAAAAGAAGCAACACAGGAATAAACTTGATATGATTTCAGCAAAAGGTAATATAATCACTTTTCCCCTTTTGGCTATTCACCCCCCCTCTATGCAATGTAAGGAGGTGGAAGTAACACACACACTCTTCAGGAATAAAATCACAGTACAATACAAATTCAGTTCCCCTCTAGCAAGCTTAGAGAAACAGGCAAAGTACTTTAAAGGTGGTATGCAAAGAAGGGAAAAATATGCTAAAATGATTTTTATTCCCTCTAGAGGTTCAGGGTGAGTGATAGCTACTTTAAATTAGTTCAGGATCACTTCAGCAATGCTCTATGAATGATTGTCAGGTTGCAAACGAATTTCAGCAAAGGAAAGCAGGGACAAATATTTTTACACATGGCTGAAATGAAGCAAAATGTCAAATCGCAGCAATTCAGTCGCGTGCATCGAGCGCAATTACGAAGGAAGTATAAGGAGTAGCAAGTAGCAAGGTTTAGAGCTTGTTGGAAAGCTTAGAATCTCAGCTTCAAAATAAAAGTTAAATCTCGCTTTTATCACAAACGGTTCAAGAGATACGGACGATTTTGTGGAGGTAGACTTTCAGAAATTAAATTTTAAAGTTTCAGAATGACAGATGACAGTTTTGCAGCTTTGAATCAAAAGACGGGACACGATTTCTATGATGCAGTTCTCAATAGATTAAAATAGTTTGAATTAGATTATTTTAAACTAAGAGATTGGTTCTTTACAGTTCTGGCTGGGTACTCACACTATATTTTGGAAGGAATGGGCCTCGTCACAGATCTGGTCAGGTTGACTTCGGTTCTCTCGCCACGGATGGTCTTTAGTACCGGTTCTCTGGTTACACCGGTCTGGGTCAGCTCTACTCTGCTGGTCTGGTCTGGCACTCGGCGCTTCACAAAGGTCTGGTCTCTGGTTCCGGGTACAGCTCGTCTTTCTGGGTGTTTCTGGCACAGGGTTCTAGGCCAGAATCAAGCAGCTCAGCCCAGCTGTTTTACTCTGATATGCCCCTAGGAAGTCTGGGGTAAATCAGTTTGCAAAATATTTTGAGGTCTGCTGACAAATTCTGAAGTCTGAATTCAAAGTTCTGCTCTCTGTCTGGATTTGAAGTCTACGTGCTGGATCTGGTGTCGTCTGTCAAACGCTCCGCAAGAAATCAGCTTGAAGTGGGAAGTGAATGTCCCTACCTGTCCTGCACAGTCTCCTTTTATGTGTTTAGAAAGTGGGAGGGTCGGCTCATCTTCTATGCCCAACCCTCTCAACTTATCATTGGCCAGTTCCTCCTCTCTCCCTTGATTGGGGGAACTGGGTTGTGAGTCAGAGTGATGAGGTAGGTTTATGGTCAGAGGATCCTCCCCTTGTCAAATTGCACACAAATCTATTTCTGATCCAAATACATATTTATCTATGTACCATTTTTCTAACATTATATGTCCAGTTAACATATTTTCTGTAGCACCAAACCATCCGATCCCTGTCTTTGTAAGATGCAGTGTCCCCTTATGACAGAATTCTCCCCTTTTCATCCATATAACGACCTCTAAACCTTTCCAGATTTTACACAAATGTGCACCAGGGATATGGGTTTCAGATGATAAAGTGTCAGTTTTTTAACATGCATACATTTGGAGTAATAACCTTTTTTCCACTACTATCCTCAAGAACATACCCCAGAGTCCTAACACCTCTTAAAATGTGCACAGAAAAATCACAAGAATGATGATGTTATTTATATAATTTTTACAAGTCTGCACTATGAATTATCCATCTTTTTAAAATGATGCTCTGGCCCCAAAGGGTGTGGTTTTCCAAAGCACATGGTGGAATTTCTGGTTATCCACTTCCCCCAAGCTCAGCTTGCTCACATGCAGTGCCCCTCCCCGTTTCCTTCCAAGAGCATGCCATTTACGACCCCCCTAATTTAACATTTGCCTGGGCCAAGGACAGTGCTTTGTTTAGTTTCCTGGAGTCCCCAGGTGCTCCTCCCCTGATTCAATCAGGGAGGTGTCATCTCCTTTTGGTGGGGGCAGCAGAATGCAGCCAGGCCTGGGAAGAGTGGCTGAGCAAGTTTCACTCCTGTCGGGGTAGTTGCCGGGCAGAATTCACTCTCTTCAAGCCAGGCTTCAGCTAAATGTCACTTTAGTTCCCAGTTTTCTACATTCAAACCAAACGTGCAATTTTTACACATGCAGCTAGAACGCTGATTCTAAGTTCAAAACTATGGCATTTAACAGTTGCAAACTATGTGCCACTCAACAGTAGGTCACTCATTTATTTTAAACATTTAGATTTTAGTGTCTTTCAGTCCAATTTCACTTCAGCTGCTGACATCCACAGCTCAGCCAGTTTTGTTATAAACATTGTTTTGGGCTCTTTCTCTTTCCAGATTTTGTATGCACACAAGTCTTCCTTCTGCCAAATGTCTGCTGGTGTTCATTGAGATTTTTGAATATCTTGCAATGTTTAAAATAGGCATTTTTAGCTTGCATTTCAGAGAAACAAAGGTGATTTCAAAGCGCTTTTTTTTTTTTTTTAGCCACCGGTACTGCTGTTTTTCCTTTGGCACACATTTCACTCATGGCACTCCTGGCCTATCATGCTCGCACTGGTGGGTGGCAGGTCAGGCGACCATTTTGGTGTGCGCAAAACTGTGAGGTTCTCCTGGTTCTGGGATAGAATGATGGGCGGCGACAGCTCATCCCCACATCTACCCAGTCTATTGATTTAGTTTTGTTCTGGGATAGAATGATGGGCGGTGACGGCTCAATCCCCACATCTACCCAGTCTAATAATTCAACATGGGTCAAAACCCTTGACAAGGTAACCGCTAATGTTGAAAAGGTATGTTCTGCAAGAAACACTGACCAACAACAGACCCAATAGGATCCAAGCAAACCAATGCAAACAAAAGTTTTAACCTTCGAACAAGAGGACAACCAAAACAGTGCAAAAACAAGAGAATTAATTGAAAATAGATACGCAGGAAACTCCTGAGGAACCGTCAAACACTTAGACAGGGAAACACGTGTCGAGGTGCCTCCGATTCAAAGGAATTAATGATTTCTAATAAAATAAACTCTATTGGAAAACATTATTAGACAAGCATAAGAGAGCATAAGAGATGCTATTTCACAAACCAACTGAACAACAAGGGAAGTAATTCAGTGATTGTTTTGTGAATGAAGGACACTCTTGGAAAATAAACCAACACAAATACAAAAACGCTATTTCACAAACCAACTGAATAAACAAGAAAAGTGATTCAGTGACTGTTTTGCGAATAAAGGACACCTTATAGAAGAAAGGGACAGATATTTTATAACATCACAACGGAAAGAAAAGCAACTTAACCAAGTAAAGAACACTAATGTGATCAATTCTCATCCTTTGCATAAAATAAACAAAGGCGCTAATTCAAACACTACAGTATTCTTTGTTTTCATTTTATCTATTCCTAACTGTAGTTTGAATTTATTTAGCTGCCATCTCAGAACGACATTGACGACCTTTTAGAGATCATATTTACCATCCAATTCTCTAACTAATTATCTAAATATAAGGGCCCCAGTAGCCGCAGCAAGGCTGAAAATATATTTTTCTCCACATAGAAAACGACTCCCCTTTGGACTATTTTCAATGTGTGGAAAGACATTCTAGTTGCATCAGAAGGAGGAGTCCATTCTCTTCTCATACTACTCAATCTGTCAGTGACTTTCAACAATGTGAGCACTCTTGTGTACTAGAAGGTAGATGTAGATTCTATTCGGTGCTGCAAAGTAACTGTGTTCGGAATTGGCACTTTATAAAACACCAATAAATAGATAAAGTAAACTTATGAAGCAAGTGCTTGGCATATTTGGCCTAACCCTACAATGCTGCATATGTAGTGTGTGCCTAAAATGTAAATCATATCTGATATTTCGCAGCAATGTTGTATACAATCTGGATAATATATAAATGCAGGGATTGCTAAAAGAAATATGTCTGATGATGAGGGCCACGTAAATCAGATGTTTTAAAATATTTGTAAGATGAAAATTATAGTTGCCTAAACTAGTTGCTCACACACAAGACACAGGCACCTTGCCATTGTGCCATTTTTTATTCTGTTTATTATGTGTGCTCTAGGGTAGATATGCACTGAGTGACAGGGGGTGTTTCTGACTTTCAAGACATGCGTATTTTATTGGACAGGGTCCAGGGGCTGCAATGAGAGATGTTTCTCCATAGGGTGAAGTGTGGTGTTCAGAGATTCTTAACAAGAACTACCCCACTGTTAGGAGCCATAGGAGTGCAATGTAACAGAACCAATGGCAGAATGCCAGTATTTGGAAACTGGCAGGCACCTGAGAAGAATGTGACTGGGCACTGGATAAAGCAGTTTGGTTTAAGATAAGGGAGAATCCTAATCATCTCCCAGGATTAGGAATTTCCCATTCGACTACTGAATGTTTTCATCGAAAGTGACAGTGTCAACAGCAGTCACACTTAAGAGACTTCTATTTGCTCCACAATCAGGTAGTGGAGGAACGTTTCCAATTGTAGACTGAGAAGACGGTATTGTGTGGTGAGAGAAGGAAGCTTATGAACTCAGGTGGCTTATTCCATACCTCTCTCCTGCAACAAGTGGAACCTCACTACCGCCATCTATGAGAGCTATTAATGCAGGTACACACCTTAAACTGGCTTACAAAAACTCACACACGACACAGAGCCCTAGACACACACATGGAATATATGATATACACTCCTGTGAATTTTAAAAAAAACGAAGTAAATTAAAAGTATGCTGTCACCACCTCAATAAGAATGCGTGTATGCCATGGGAGAACCTACACAAAGAGTTTCCAACGGGGAGAGGTGTCACTTGTGTCAAAACCTTTTCAGATGCTGTTGAAAATGCAAACATCCTTCTCAAGAGAGAACATCCTGCTTCCATAATGCGAAGGAAATTGGTGCAGTTTGAAAAATAGCTTGAGCTGCAAAGCACCCGTCCGCCCCACGCTTACCCTATGCTAGACTGTGTCTCCCTTGAAAAGCTACTCAATGAGCTTCCTTGTTATTTAGAGAGAGAAATGTCAGTAGTTGAATGGATCATAAAAGGGCACTGAGACCACGAGAGAAATATAAGCAATTGAAATGCAAGCTTTGTTAATGTCAAAAATCAAATGTTAAACAGAGACCAAGATACAAATAAATAGACCGTCCTGGACTGTGGGAATTCAGCAAATATCTAATGATAAGGTACCACTAACTCAACCATGCCCAGCACATTTCCGGGCATAATTTGAAACGAGAAAATGGAGAGTGTTATTTGCTCCACTATCTAAGGGGAGAGGTGCCTAGTATGGTAATATGCAGTAAAGAAAAAAAATAAAAGTCAAGGAAAGTGCTAAAGCAACAAGTAGGCAATCTGAGAGACAATCGACTGCTTTGCTGTTGGAAAATCGATAGAAAGCCCCCCTACTTGCAACCAACCAAAATTACAAAAATGAAATTTCCTACAATACTTTCCTTACTGAGAGGACATGTGGGTAATTATTGAGAATTAGGGGAGGTCAAGAGGCTACTTGCTTCATTTCACAAAGCAAGATAGAACTGTATGAATGCCCGCCTTAAGGAACACTCATGGAAGGACTGTTACTGATGACTGGTATCTCTGCAAATTATTTAGCAATCATCATTGATTCCCAAATTATTTTCAGAATTGTATTAGCAGCTCTATACTCTTTCATCCCAACCCTCTATAGCAAGCATCTCACATATCTTAGTCCAGTTAACCCCACCGAGTGAGTGCTTGAATTATCTGAATCAGTTTGGTCATCCTCTTACCTTGTTCAAAATATTGGGTATAATTTGACGCTTGATGGCGGGAAGGCAGCAGGACCACATGGACTTCATATTATTGCTTCTAATCAGTTATTTGCCCAACTGTTTCCAATCCTGTGTCAGCTATTGTTTATTTTCTATGATTGACGTCCCAGTGTAAAATTCTCAGAGTCTTTGCTCACCTTGCTCTCGAAAGAGGGAGGAGATCCATTACCACACTCAAATTACAGACATACTTATTTCATCAATTTGATTTTCAAATAATTATAAACACATTCAATGGAAAACTTGTAGCATACTGTACATTCTTTATAGTAGTAGGACATAGAGTTTTTCTTAAGGGAAATGTATTGGTTGCTATTATAAGATAACTGTGTATTATTAACAGTGTTCTGAAATTGTTGGAATACAAGTTTGAGGCTTGTACTGATTTAGCCTCCAATACAGAGAGGAATCTAGTATAAGTGGAGATGTATTTTTCATGAAATATCTATCCATGTTTCAAATAAGACTTTTGTTCATCTTCTTAAAAGATTCATTCTTTAGCAATCCTCCCGCTTCTATTTGTGTTAATCTCAGCTTTCTCCCATTTTATATCATTATTTATTTGGAAGAAAATAATGCGTCATTAAGAAGAACTGTACATAATATCATGATGGCGGCAAGAGCCGTCATTTTTCTGGTCACATTACAGGTGGTAAGATTGTACAGCCATTGCGAGTCATGATATAGATTTATAGATAAAATGTGAGGACTAGTTGGAGGATAAAGGGGGATGGATGATATAAATGTTCAGAATCCTGACACATATTTCCTTAGCCAGATGTATGAAGGCATGCCCCTGTATGCTCACACCAGAAATAAATACAACCCTCTAGGGAAAAAAAGCCGAGATTTCTTGCAAGGATAACACGTTTTAATCGTACAAAAAGTAAGGGTGCAAGCAAAGAACTCGCTGCTCCAGAAGGCTCTGCCAGAATCTGCATGAGCAACACATTATAAGGGTACACAGCATCATCACTGACATCATTACATGTGGTAGAAACCTGCACAGTTGGTTAGTGAGACCTCATACATGGGCTGGCTCCATAGGGGATGCCAGGCTACGATTAACTCAAGTCTTGTCCGTCTGTCTTCCCTCACGTGGGCTCAGCCGATGCCCCATCTCTCCAGGGACTGAAGGTCAGGCACTTCACATGTTACAGAGTTGCAGAGTTACTATTGTGTGATAATGCTACTAAATCATTGTGGTATGCACCTGGGAAACTTGGGGACTGGCACAGGGGGAGGAACACGATCACGCTGACCCACACATTCTTTGCTCATATTATATCGTACTCTCCACACCTAAGGCTTCAACCCTCGTTTACAAAGGGTGTATTTATGGGATAACGTGAAATGGTCCCATTCGTTTATATCTTTTATGCAGATGTTCTTGGAATGGGTCAGTTATGGGTGCCAATACTCTTGGTGGGCTGGGTGGGGGTTGAAGGTTTGATGCTGGCCTGGCTGTGATGAATGTGCACCGCGGGGAGCCTGGTGCTGTCTCATGGCCTTTCATGGCGCATTCCTCTCTGGGATAACAAGTAATTGCAACAGTTAAAGAACAAAGGGACATTTCTATGGGAATGAGCAGTGCGGGTTCATCTGCCCTCAGCTTCTGGGCCTGTTCAGGTTTCTCCGCCGGGCCTACGTTTCCCACGCAGCCATGTAAGGCTTAATGGGTCTATCATAGCTCTAAAATGTCATCTCTTTCTATGCACGTACTAAGTCTATCCATCTATAATTCCTGCAATATTGTGTCCGTTCCAGGTTTATTAGCACAGCGCTCTCCCCGCTAGTACATCAAACGGCTATCTATGGAACTCGCCTTACTTTAAAGCGCATAGGACGGTGGGAAAGGCTTGTTTCCTTCCCAACATGTACTTGACAGGGTTAGTGTCTATCTCCTCTGGCCTTTATTCAAGTGTGTTGGCATCTTTTGGAGGCCATCGTTATCCCCCGTTTGGCTTCAGTAGCACTTGCTCTTTCTTATCTGGAGCATTTTGATCATCCTGGAACCCTGCCACTGAGAGTCGCTCATGGGTGATCCATGGATATGAAGACTTAATTGAACATTGATGATGGCCTGGTTCAGCTTCACAAGGAACTTTGCACTATGAATGGGCAGTGGTGACCTGCCCTGGCAGATCACCCCTGTGCATGTTTGATCAGACCTAAGTCCATGCCCATCTTTGGCACTGACCAACAGACATTTTCACCATCAATTGTATATTTAAATCGATTTTGATGTAACTCTAGAATAAAGGGTTATTATAAAGCCATTATTCTAATTTGATTTTGGGGTTGTTGATACATCTTTATGGCAATAGGGTTTTTTCCCTTAATGTTTTTTTGCTGGCTGTCATGTGTGTATTTTTTGTCTTTCTTTACTCAAAGTGCTATAAGACAGTGCATAGTTAGGTGCGAAATGTGGTGAAGAACATGAACGTTGTGAAAAAAAAAAACAATGGCTCAAGGATCGTGAATTGTGTGATGCTAATTTGTTCAAGGTTTTTAATGTTTATTTGTGGCTCGCGCATAACCCTAAAACATCTACTCTAAACAACACCCAGCCAACTCAACACTAGCATCTTCCACTCACCGCACAAGAACTCTGTACACCCACTCTCACCACCTCAACACAGCTTTACGAAAACCCTCATTAAGGAGGTGAGTTCCAAGCTTGCTGAACGCCAGCACTCAGCAAAAGCCTAATGCATTTCCCCTACGTTCTGCCATTAGAGAGCATCCAAAGTTTAATTTCTTCTCCTGTTCGAAAGGAAACTCCCCAATTGGCTGAAACAACGTTGCGCATAGAACAATCTGCTGACGTTGCAGGAAAGCAAATAACAATGCGTTCTCGTTGTGTTGCTTGAAAAACAGCCGCCTGTGACACGTAAGCAAAATACGAGCAGCGTGAACGACAACATCTATAAAGCACAAATGCGAAATATATCAAAATTGGCGTCAGCAATCGTACAGGAAGGGCATCTGTCAACATGATGCACGGCATGTTCAGGAGGCCCACTATAAGCTTGCTAATGCTGCTGCTACTCCTGAAGGGTTCGTGTAATATTCATAAGTAGATCATCAGATGTTAAATGCAGTCAGAGGGCCCGTAGCAGGCATCCGAGGACACATCACTGCAGGAGCATTGAGATGTACATGGCATCAGTGTGTTTGCACCGGTAGGACACCTGACATCGTATGGTTTGGTTTCTGTAGTTCCTCAAACTTATTTGGGCGGGCATATCACCCGTGCCTTATTTACTCTGACTCAAATACAGGAACATAGGCTTAGGTGGTGCAGCGAACAACGAAAAAGCCCACAACGGTCTACACTTCCATTGCAATTACATGAAAAGGACTATTTTAAAAGTCGTCTCTGAGCAGGAAACGAACACCATTGGGCGGTAGCTTCCACCCAAAATACGATTTCCCAAATGGAGATTATTTACAGTTTCAAATTTCCTGCAGAATATTGAAGGGCATTTATTCTTTGGTATTTTTCATACTCAGGCTATTAAATTGTAAACATGACGTCGCCTCTGCATGAGGTGCTGCATGTAGAGTAATAAGGTGTGCAGGTCCAGCCGAGACCGGGTTACGGAAACCAGGTTATGTAGCTTTCATAGCTGCTGGGGACAGGTCTATGAAACAATTGTGTAGAGGGGCCATACAAATGTACAATAAATAAACAAATAGGGGCTCAAATATAATCCAGGCATATCCGAACAATGGGGAAAGAATCAGGTCAAATGACTCGCCCCACCTGAGGCATAAAAAACAAAATAGTCTGAGCCATGATTTGAGAAGTTCAAATAGAGCATAAACCCTGTTAGCTTTATATGACACAAACCTTTGACGGATTTATTTTCATTTTCACACCTTTTCTTTGCATTTTGTTATAATTTATTTTTGTTTTATTTGAATTAAGTCTTACATATGACATACTCAAGTCTGTGTTTTCTTCCTTTTGTGGCTGGATTTCGAAAGGTTTGAGCTCCAATTCAAATCACTCAAATAGACTTCTTGTTAGCTTGACACAATGCACACCTCCGACAGCTTTTCTGACATTAGCGTTAAGTTTAAGTTTGAAACTATTCAAGCCAGTTCAAACCAGCAGACATAAAGAGCTGAAATTGGTTAAAACTACGGGTGAAAACAGCAGATGTTTAGGCAGTACTGCAAGGGCCATATTACAGAAACATAGTGCAGGTGCAAGAGCAATGTTGAAGCATATTTTCGTCAGTCCAAAGTAGACCATTCTCTGTTGGCACCAGGGAAAACAGTGCCCCGTGGCCAACATGCTTTGAAGAATATGTTTTTTGAACCAGGGGTATGTTTGTCCTACTCCTAATAGCATGGAAAAATAACAATACAATACGCAATACATAAAACTTGCCGTTATGTGGTTTACTTCAATAACATTTTATCTCGCCATGCAACTCAACCAGCACATCAACGCCTCCTTCAGTCCTACCAATCTGGCTTCAGATCCAGATGCATCACAGACATGGCTACCAAGGCAATCAACGATGATGACCTTAACATCATCGATGATGGCAATCCTTGCCTCCTGGTTCTCCTTGCCATCTCAGCATTATTCGATGCAAAGGGTCACCAGGCACCCATTGACATTGTACATTGCATAATGGGGATCAGATAGACCATCCTCAGTTGGCTTAAACCATACTGTGCTAACCACTACCAATTCATCTAAATAAATTCCACCAGATTAGCAAGTCTACCCATCACCTATGGAGGGCCGCTAGGATCCATTCGCGCTCCCTTAATTTTCAACTTTTATATGGAACCCCTTGGAATGCTCCTGGCCCCACACAACATCAACATCCACATTGTTCGATATGCAGATGACATGCAGTTCTACCTCAACATATCCTCCATAGAAGATATCCACAGTCTCAAAGCTTGCCGCACATTCATCCAGTCCTGGATGTCCACTGCCTACCTGAAGCTCAACTGCTCAAAGACCAAATTCCTACTGCTGACAAACAACACCCTGACATGCAATCCTGGCTCACCACTAACAACCATGAGCACTTCACACCACAGGTAGACCGTCTGTGCCAAGTCCCTTGAGTTCTACATCAACATATACCTCTCCTTCAAGGAGCACATAGCAAGGAAAACAAAAATGGTTTGGTCGCAACTTTACCTCCTTCAGAAATGCAAGCCCTTCATCCCAGCAAACAACTTCAGACCTGTTCTTCAATCCTTGAACACCAGACTATGCCCTTTGAAGCTAACTTTGCAGGAAGGAACTCAAGATTCAAGGAATTGCTCCACCCAAACACCTAGGTAGGCACACCATCCACTCCTCACCTACACTGAGACTGAGCAATCTGCTTGCCCCTGTTACCTCCCCTAGTTGCTTGTAGATTTGTTGCTGCTAAATTACCCATTCTCCTGGTCCTGGGTTGTTAACACTCTGCTCCCTTGTATTGATCCCTTGCAATCTGTTTCCCTCGACATGTACTTCCACCTATTACTTGTAAAGCACTCTGTTGCTTCCTAAAGCTAGGTCCCTACTCATACTACCCATAGTAAAAATAATATCACATTTAATAATAATAATAATAATAATGATAATACTAATAATAATAATAATAATAATAATAATAATAATAATAATAATAATAATAATCTAAAATTATACATCTAAAGAATAGTTCTCATTGCTTCTTGCACGGTCTCCAGTAACAGATGATGATTGTCTGCAACAATTACTGAGTGGTAAACAAATAGCTGAGTATATAAATAAAACATAAGGGTCCTGATTAACAAATATCCTGTGTGTGGCAGTCAGAGTGCACTCATGTGGCTTTGTCCCTTTTTATCAAAGAAAGGAGTTCACCTGATTCCGAGCACTGCTACAGAACTCAGGAAAGGCACAGCAGACTTTAATATAGGGGTTGGTGATCCTGGAACTCTTTGACGCTGTGCAATTGGTGCATTCTATCTAATACTGACAGTGACCTTGCTGCACGATCAGTATTTCCCCGGCTGTAAAGCCTTAATTTGATAACACACCCCCATTGGCAGCTCACTCTGTCGATGCGTCTTCCTGTGGGAGGATGCGCTATGGCCCTCCTCTCCTCCTTTCAATCAGCACATTAGCAATGCACTGCTGTGCAAGTTAGCGTGCATGATCACCCCACAGCATGATTTCTTCCTACAAAGAATGCACACTAGCAAGCGGAATTCCCCTATTTGCATAAGGCACACCTGCATTCAAAGGAGGGTACACACTGTAAGAATGCCCGCCCATAGGATTAGTTAGCATACATTTGCACAGTTAGGAGCCGATTCATGGAATTATTGCACAGAAAATCAGGAATTTGCGCGTCATCCTGCGTGCAAAATCCTGTATGTCAATTCATGGAATCGACTGTGCTACACTTTTTCCTAACTTGCGTGGACTTCATGCATGCTTGGCCTGCCTTGCTCACGTGAGCAGAGACATGGCAAGCAGGGTATGCATTCCTCGCACACCCCTTGAAATACGCATACTACACTCGTGCCAGCCAAATTGAATGCTAAAATTCCTTGCGCACCTTTCGGAATACGCGTAACCCGTTCACGCCAGGAAAATCATGGGTAAAACTCCTCACGCACCCTTCGGACTACTCGTACACCGCTTCGCCAGCCAAATCATGTGTAAAACTCCTCCAGCACCCCTCGGAATACGCGTACCCCGCTAGCGCCAGCCAAATCGCATGTAAAACTCCTCGCACACCCCTCGGAATACACGTACCCCGCTTGCGCCAGCCAAATCACGTGAAAAAGTCTGCGTGTGCTCAGAACACCCACAAACACACCTTGCAAGCAGCCCACACCACAACAGAGCCCCCATCACCGGGGAGCATGCCAGCAGGCAGCCCACACCACAACAGAGCCCCCATCACCTGTGAGCATGCCATAGGGCAGCCCACACCACAACAGAGTCCCCCATCACCTGTGAGCATGCCAGCAGGCAGCCCACACCACAACGGAGAACCCCATCACCTGTGAGAATGTCAGCAGGCAGCTCACCCCACAACAGAGCCCCCATCACCCATGAGCATGCCAGCAGGCAGCCCAAGCCACAACGGAGCCCCCCATTAACCGTGAGCATGCCAGCAGGCTGCCCACACCACAACGGAGCCCTCATCACCCGTGAGCATGCCAGCAGGCAGCCGACACCACCACAGAGCCCCCCAACGACAGCAACCTGCCAGCAGGCCCCGACTCATGTCCCCCCACCCCCACCAGTGACGACAACCTGCCAGCAGGCCCCAACTCATGTGCCCCCACCAGTGATGGCAACCTGCCAGCAGGCCCCAACTCATTCCCCCCACCCAGGTGATGGCAACGCAGACCCCATCATTGTGTGCACACCCAAACGTAACCCCATCTGAACCCCCCGCAATGCAAATCCACGACCATCCATTGTTGCCACTCCCCACCACATGCCCCATCCCACGTCAATCACAGAAGCACACGTGCATGCACCCTAGACATGTGCAACATAGGCACACAGCAGTGACACATGACTGAGCCAATGACAACTGACACATGCATCTAGCAAATAATATCAGACCACATCAACACTGAACATGAATGAAATCTATGAAATATAAAAAATATGACAAAATGAAAAAGAATCATGACTATGAATAAACAAATAATGAAAATGTAAATGAAAACAAAATCAGAACGTAAAAAGAAATCCATGAAAAACATGACAAAGAAAAATATGGTTCATTGTCCTTCACCACTTCCACATATCCACAAGGAAAAAGGAAATAAAAACCAGGACCTCATGGCAAAAATAAAAATGAAATCCACTGAACATCCAACTATGTACAGGTAATGTCCACAAGGGTCCATGATCCCCAAAAAAATTAACAATCCAGGAACAAGGTCCATCAAAAATCCAACTATATACAAAAAGTGGAGCAATGTCCAATAACTCCAAAATAACGGCTCACTTCTTTTGTTAATGGCTCTGGCCAGGGCATCATCAAACTCCATGTTGATGTACCAGAGGCAGGCCTGGGCTCTGTCCATAGGCCTCGCAGGGACTTCGCCATGTTTTCCACCAACTCCCTGCAAGTCTCCTCAAGGAATGCTGCCCGCCTCAATGCCCAGAGTTCTCCACCCTGACCATCGTGAGCCGTGCCCTCTCCACCCGCCACTGCTCTGCATCTATATGCTGGCCCAACAACTGCCACACAGAAGGCACACTTAGTCCCGGGTCCTCCTGCAACGTCCGCCGATGCCTGCCTCCGGGATGTTATTGGCCCCGAGTGCTGACACCTCCCACATCGAGCATGCTACTGCACCAATGCCATATGCCTCTGCCACCACGATGGCCTCCGGGACAATGGAATCCCCCTGTGCCGCTGTGCACATGCCCTGCTCGGAGGTGCCTCAACATCCTCCATTGGTAGGGGTCCTGTTGTTGGGGTGACCACCTCTGCTGGTCCTCCGACTCCTGACTGTAGCAGGGATGTGATCTCCACCAGCCTGGGTGCGGTGGATGGGGCAGGTCCACAGGATGCCCAGGTGACACATGGGTGGGAAGACGGCATTGAGGATGACTGGCGCATAGGGTGTGTAGATGAGGAGGGGATCGCAAGAACGCCCAGCACATGGAGGAACCCTGTGCCAACGACCTGTTCTAGCATGCCGACGCGGGCACACAGATGTTCAAAATGATGTGCTTTGTCCTGCCTGGAACAATGCACACCATCCCAAATCCCCTGTGTTCTCAGACTAGGACAGGCTTAACCCTGTCACAGATTGCCACATCCGCAGTTAGAGGAAGGTCAGTTGACGTAGACACATTGCCTACCTGCGAACAGGCCTGGCCAGAGGCATCCCTGCTGGTGCAGGATGATGCAGTCACAGGATCAGGGACAGGATTACACACAGGCACCTCCACTGCGACCTGTGCTACCTCCTGCCCCTACCCCTGGACTGCACCACCTGCACCAGTGGAACCACCCCCTCCAATCCCATGCATGGGTCTGATATGGCATCCTCCGCAACCACACCCCCCACCAACCTGGATGATTCTGTGCCGCCTTGTGTAGTATGCCCCTGTGGGTGCTCACCTGCCCCTTCTTCTGCCGAGGAGTCCACATCCAACCTTGGCCTCTTGGACCTCCCCTCAGCAGCTGCAGCCATGGACGAGGCACCAGCCCCCTCACTCCCGGAAGATATTATCACCTGGGAGGGGGGCAACAGCCTTGCGTCTCCGCTGGCGGTGGCATCCCTGATGCTGGGCTCCCCAGCGTGCCATCTCCGCCCTCTTCATCAGTAAATGCTGCAGACAGGGAGAGATGGAACACAGGCATCAGGACACCATACAATGGTCTGCTACACACATAACTATTGCACTTGAGTGGCAGTGTCAAACATCACAGACGGCATCACACTCCCCATCACTCAGGTCAATTGAACCCATACACATGCACAAACAAGCAGGAAATGTATAACAGGCATCTGCATCCATTCACATGGAACTGCATGAACATCCTAAGGGTGGCATGACGTCACAAGCATCATGGAGCATGCCATTCACATGCACACACGCTACCAGACAGACATGCATCGGACCATCTCTACCTCCTGTCACAGTGCAATCATCATCAACTATGTCACATCTGGCAATCGGGTACCTAGATGTCCGTGCCACATGCATCCATGGCATCTCACAGTCACACACATACCAAACCGACACACACCCATGTACGCCGTTCACGTACATGAAGGTGGGACAAGCATCCATGTGTCATTCCCCAAATATGGCTGAGTACATACACAGGCATACAAACATGTGTGCATCTTCACATGCAGTTGTACATCATGCATTGGAACACATACACCATTGATGTGCAGCACACATGACTGGACTCACATGCAGCATGGTCATGTCCCTGCACATACACATCCATACATGGGCCATGTCAGACATATGTCCAAGCTGCACACTCCTGCCACACCTCAACATGCACTGTGCCAAATGAGAATGCATGGACACTTACCGCTCGACTCCAGACGGGTCTGCCTCTCGAGGACCTGGAGGTGAAGCGCTGGGCGAATGTGCTCCAGAACCCTCGTCTGGTCGATGGTAAGCAGGACCCAGTGCACCACTGCATCCACTGCGTCCAAGAGGGGCCGGGCCGTCTTGCGGGTTCTGGACTTGAAGTCCTCCCAGCGCTTATGGACGTGTTTGAAGTCACGGGTTGCCACCCCCTCCACGTTGATGGCACCCACGGTGTCCAACCAGATCCTCTTCCGTCCATCCTTGTCGGCGCATGCTCAACTGAAGAGGGCATCATAATGCCCCAGGACCTGATCCACCAGGATGCCAACTTATTTTCCAGTGAAGCTGGCAGCCCTCTGCCTCTCTGCCGGGGGGTCGCCACTGGTCCCAGATGGAGTTTGGCCCGAAATGACAACCACCGAGGCAGGTGTGGGTGGGCCACTGGGTCCTGGGGCTGGGCTGTGGAGCGATGGAACACCAGTTGGGAGTCTTCTGTTCCAGCAGGGGTGGTCACAGCAACTGGACCCCTGGCGATGGCTGATGTGCACGCACCAAATAGCAGGGCATGTTGGCAGCAGGCAGGTAGCAGCAGATGGCTCGAAGGAGGCTCTGCGGGCATCTGGGGGCAGGTAAATGGCATTCTGGGCAGGAGCGTGGTCTTCCGTGTGTTGTCGCATGGCCAGCTTGATGAAGAGTGAACCCACACGTGCAAAAACAGCGCATCAGTGTGAGATTGCGTGTAATCCGAGGAAAGGTCCTTAGTGTGTAAGCGCACGAGTGACGTTATGCGCGCGGGCGTTGCCTTCGGCAGGGGTTAAAGGTCCCATGGGTAAGCAGTTTGCTGTGTGTGCTTTTTGTGGAGACCGATGCGTGTGTTTACTCCTCTAGTGGTTTCACACGCGATTACTTCAAAGCGGATAGAGTTTGTACTTCTTCTTTTGGTGGGGGTGTTGCCCACGCGCACAAGCACAAGTGTTTTTCTTTTCCATGCAAGGCAGACGGTGAGTCGCGCATGGTATTTTTCCCACTGTGGTTCCGCCTGTGCATCACGTACCCCTTTTTGAGGTTATAGTAGTCTGCGTGTTCCACGTGTACGCATTGTTTGTGTCCCTGGGTGCCACAGCGTACTGCAGGAGGTTTATTCCACGCACATGGGCTACCGGATGTTGTGTGCACGTTTATTATCAATTTCTGGAGTGCCTGAGCATTGCGTGACCCATCATTTATCACCAGGGGTCACAGACAACCTTGCAGGAGCACAGGGCTGCATCTAACATCACGTACTGTTTCTCCTTCACCCCAATTGCCCAGGACAATTGTTGAGTGCACCTCCCATTGGCAATATTTCATATGTGTCATGGTTGGAAGGCCACCAAAGGTAAAGGGTGGCAAAGTTGATTGTCCTCCCAGTGTTGTGCATGGTCGGGGATGTGGCCAGGGTGACCAAGGGGTACAGGGAGTCCAGGGTGGCCAGGGTGGCCGCCGAGGGGGAAGAGGCAGGGGTGCACCACTGGGACAGGATGTCCAGCCACGTGCTGGTGCAGCCATGCCACCACCCCCTGCGGCGGCGGGAGACGCAGCTGTTGCATCCGACCCAGGTGCCCATATGACCCAACAGTCAGTTAGATCTGCTGTCACAGACCCACCGGTAGTGGTAGCTACAGGTGCAGCTGTGGCGACCACCACCCAGGCTCGGGTCGGCCAGCGCATGATGATTTGGAACCTGAGGACTCCCAGGCAGAATTCCAGGTGGTCGGGAAGCATGGCCACATGTGTCCATGGTTGCTGTGACCAAGGCACACGCATCTGCTGCCCCAAGCAGCCAGGTGGTGGTAACTGCATGGCCAGATGCAGCCAACACCACCCCGGCTGTGAGTCTGCCAGCCAGGACTGTGTCGGTCACAGACCTTGGCACTGCGGCAGTTGCGGCGCTGGGTCCTGGCAACAGCAACCAGCAGCCAATGACTCAAGTCAGGCCTTCCGTCCTAGTTCCGCCAACCACTCCCTTGGTCCAGTCCACCATCGCCACTGGGATTTCAGGTGCAAACAGTTCAAGACTGCTACAAGCGTTGGAATGACCTCCGACGCTGTGCAAATAAAAAGCGTGCCTCCAGTTATGCCATGACTCAGGTGACTGGCAGTGGGCCAGCACCAGAGGAGGATACACTCACTCGGCACAAGGAGATCGCTGCAGAGTTCATCGAGGCAGAACTAATCCATGGAGTGGGAGAGATGATGGATTATGATGCATCATCTGGTGAGTGTTGATGCGTGTTTGTCCAGGACATGTGTGATGTGTTGTGCTTGACTGCCACTACATGCTATGTATACATGGTTGTCATGTGTGTGTCATGGAATGCTTCACTGATGCTTGCCTGTTGTGATGCATGCAGGATATGTGATGCACAAAGGGACTGTCCTCATCACCACACATGCACCCTACTCACATGCAAGTCACTCAGCTGCCCCTCCGGTACATGTTCCTACTCACTCACATGTCTGCATGTAGCCTGTGTTGTTGTTGCACTCAGCACTCGGCCTATCTCATCACATGACTGCCGTGTATGTGTGGACAGCCTGCAAGGTGATCCTCCTCAGGGGCGCTTCCTTGACTCTCAAAC
Source organism: Ambystoma mexicanum (assembly GCF_040938575.1). Lineage (NCBI taxonomy): Eukaryota > Metazoa > Chordata > Amphibia > Caudata > Ambystomatidae > Ambystoma > Ambystoma mexicanum. Next base: position 671,559,850 of record NC_090934.1, read on the forward strand.
CCCCGGCAGCTTATTTTCAACAGGGCACTGTTGAGTCACATGTTGGACTATTGCAATTGCCTGTTCCCCGCTCCTGTGTACATGCAAACTTCCCTCTGCAAACCTGCAAAACATATACTGTGGTGCACATCCTTTCTCCTTGGTGCAGTGTGTCTCAGTCAGAATGTGCAGAAGGCAGTGGCTCCCTGTGGACATGAGTGCCCATTCATGCTCCATGTGCATTCCATGTATGCCCCTATGGGTCCTTGACAGGCTGATCATCGTAGTACGTCTCCAGGATTATATAAGAGTCATGGTACTTGGTCATCCACTTAATGCTCACTCTGGGTCTGTCTCTCATCACGCACAAGTTTAGGGTCTCCTCGTCTGTGTCGTGCACATGCCTCACCCTGTTACAGGCCCCCTGTCTCTGTTCAACTGGTGTCGTGGCTTCTGCATGCATGGGTGTACTACTGATGGTTCCTCACGTGTCCTGCTTAATGTCGTCTTCTCATCTGCTGTAGTGTCATTTGACTGACGAGATGCAATTGATGCATGCCAACACTGTCAGCCAATGCACAGTTCTCTGGTCAACCTTTCATTGCCATGCACTGCCTCCCCGCAATTCCCCAAAGGGTGGGGCATTCACTGTGTCCATGCAACCCAGTGCATGCACTTTGCACATGATGGCTGCACTTGCCCTTACACTGCTGTCATGTTTAGAGATTGAAATCACTACATACGTGTTGATGTTGGAAGTTGAGGCGGTACACATGCACTGCACTGCACCCACCCACTTCTGTACCATGTTCCGGCCTTCAACATGCCTAAGCAATGCTGCTATGTCAAAGAGCCCTGGCATCTATGTTCCCATGTTCATCCATTCACTGTATTGAAACGCACTGGTGTAGGTGCATCCTGTGACACATGTACTCTCTATTGGTGATGGTTGTTAAGTGCTGCATGTCAACATGCATATTACATGTGTCATGGTGTGTTTGCTTTCACTTGCAATTGTGGCTATTTGGGTGTTCCACCATGCTTATGCTACGTGCCATCTCTGTGTTGCCATCTCTCATTTCTGGCTTGGATCTGTGCCTGCCAGAGGTTGTGTGTGATGCAGGTGATATGCAACATGCTTTACATGTGTAGGCTTCACATTTTACACACATCCATTTCTGCTTTTGGGATACCCTTGCATTGCAATGCCACTGGATGCATGTCCGAGTTTGAGTTGTGTGTGACATGTCTGCTTCATGTGTTGGCTGTCGATGTTGTGATGTCTATGTGTGTGGTATGTGCTGCTGACATGTGCGCTCATGTTTCTTTTGTTTACGTTACAGGTGATGAGGCACTGGAGGCAGAAGATGAGGATGTGATTCCAGACACGGTGCTGGGTTTACATCAACAACCTAGCACCAGTGGTGGTCGTGGGGTGGTAGACCACGAAAACCCATTGTTGCTCCAGACCATCATGTCCAGGCCTGACTATGAGTCAAGCTCTGATGGACTCTCTGACCACAATGTTGAATTGGATGTGCATCATGACGTGTCGTCGCCGTTGAGTGATTCTGCAGGGGATGATCTTCTGTCCGCGACACCTGGAGTGAGGGTAGTTCCCTCAAGGGGCCAGGCAATGTTGGAATGTCTGCCTGTTGTGGTTACGCATGCAGGGTCACACTCCACACCAGTTGCTCATGTTCCTGGGGCATCAGGTCGACGGAGAGATACGGTCCTGCAGCCGCAGGCTGTGCCAACCCAGCAAGGACCACGGCTCCTTGGGCCCAGCAGGTGTAGTGTCTGGCAACACGGTGGCCATGCGCCACAGGGGACCACTGAGTAGGAGCATGCCATGTATGCCATAGCAATGCAACAGGGGGGAGCAGTTGAGATGATGGCTCAAGGCATGGAAAGTGTGGCCCGTTCCATCCTCACCCCTGAGAGGCAGGTGCCGCTCATTCAGGCTGGGCATGTCGGCCTCGGACAGGGCACGCCGGGCTTAAATGGTTGCTCTGCACAGAGCACTTGCTGCTCAGGCAGAGGCACACAGGGAGGCCCTGAGGGAAGAACACTAATCCCTCAGATCTACTATGGGTGTGCTCATGATGACCCATAGGACACAGTCAGAAGAGAGGATGGAACAGCTTGAAAACACCATCTCAGCTGAACTCCGTGCAAGCCGGGAGGTGCTCCATATGTCATGTGAGGCCATGCAGGCAGAACTCTGTCATACATGTGAGACCTTGCAGGAGGAAGCACATGTATCATGTGATGTGCTGCATGCAGACTTACATGCCATAGCCATGCATGACCGAGTTCACCAGACACGCATGCTTGCTGCCGTGGAGGGGCTTGCTGTGGATAGGCATGGTCAGGCAACTAGGCCACGTCCACCTTGTGATTTACATCCAGAGGGTGACAACGACGATGACTTATCTCTCACACAGGTCAGGCCATGCAGGTATTGAGCCCATGGAGGATTTTTTAAAAAAAATCTCAATATCAACACATGTGGGTGTTGAGGTGCACCCTGTACCTACCCCTTCCTGGGTGCCCCCCGACTACCCCGGGTCATATGTGGCCATTTCTATTTTTGTTTTCTATTATTGTTTGTCTATTGTGCATTCATGGGACAGTGTGGTGCTTTGTTGCATTTGAAAGCATCCACTGTGTGTTCCAGCTGGGCCCATACAGGCTTGTCTCGTGTATGTGTTTGTGGCTTGTGGTCCTGACACATATGCCACTCCTGCTTCCCCTTTCCATGGGCTCGCAAGGATGGCTCAGTCTCACAGCATCTTACACAGGGGCATTGGGCTTCCGTCATATCTGTGGCCAGTCTCCAGTCCTACTTGTGTATACACCCCTAGTGGGTATTCCGGATGGTTTCTCCAATGCATGTCTGCAGTTCATTTTGGTGAGCATTTTGTTAACAATGCATTTCATCATGTTGCTTGTGATGTTTTTTATGACTTGTCTGTCTATGTTGTTGATGCGCTTCCTGCTGTAGGCGGTACCGAGCACCCTCTGGCTGTGCAACACACACTGATGATGGGAGGGGTCTATGTGGTGACAATGTCACATTGGGACACTTGGACTACAGTGATTGGTCACTGTCTGACATTGTCGATGTGGGGTACTCTGTACATGATGTGCTCTGCTGGTCAATGGATGATCCTGTGTTGGGTTTGCTTTTGAGGTGTCAGGGGATTTGTGTGGTTTAACACACTGGGGGGTCCACCAGGGCAATGTTCACATGCGCTGTGTGCAGAACACTGAGGGTCACTTCATTTCACATGCATGTATTCAGTGCATGTCCCTACTGACACAAACACTTAGACAACGCACCCCCACACCAACAACGACAACAACATGCACACACGTGCACCCAGATTGCCTTCTCAGGCATGCTGTGTCCCTGCAGTGCATGATCACTTTCAATTCCTTGATCTTGTACATGCATCACAGGGTACTTTTGGTTGATTGTACTTATTTTTCATATGCTCAAGGGCTTTAACCAATGCACAGCACACTCACTGTGCCCTCTGGTGAGCGGTGTGTTGCAGGGGACACACACGCAGCACACAGTGTTTCTATTGGCAAATTTCTATTGCTCGATGTGCATGGCAACAGGCATTTTGACTTTTGTTGCTTGTACCGCTGGTGGCATGCATTTGTGCCACACTTTTTATAGGTGGGATGTTTTGGTCAGTCATTTCATCAGATTCCATGTCAGGTGTAATTGTCTAGTGCTTGTTTATATTTGTCACATGGCACTTCATGAAAAATTGTGTCATGTGTTGTGCATTTGGTTTGCTGTTTTGCCGTTGCATACCATGGCATGGTGTGGCGGACAGGGGTCATGGGGTTTAGGAGGGTTTAGGTGGCATACCAGTATTTTCATGCCCTGTTTTGCAGGGGGGTGGTGGGATATGCACCTTGCATGTGTTCCTTTTGGTCACACGGGATTGGTTATGTTTAAGTAGCTTGGGATGCACACAATGTAGCACTTCCATGGACACATTCTCAGGGTGGTAAGGTTGTGACAGTTGACTGTCCCTTTGTCATCATTGGTTGTCACCTGGTATGTGCCAGGCCTCTGTGTACTCCGCTGGGGTGGGAGTTTAGGTGAAGAATGTGGCATCAAGCTGGGTACGGGCTGCCTCAATACATGCCCTTTCCCCTCCCATGTGCAGCACCTGTGCATGTGGTTGGGGATGTGGAGGCACCACCATGTCCACTGATACGCCCCGCCGTGTTGCAATGTTGTGCAGGACACATGCCGCCACAATGATCCTGCACACTACTGGGAGTGCATATAGTACCTGCCCGCCAGAGCGGTCAAGGGACCGGAAGCTTGACTTGAGCACTCCGAATGTGCGCTCCACTATAGCCCTAGTTGCAATATGGGCTGCATTGTATCTTGCCTGGGGTGGTGTGGTGGGGTTCCGTATTGGCATCATCATGTAGGTGCTCAGAGGGTAGGCACTGTCCCCTGGGGTGGTGATAATGGTTGTCATTAGTTGGGCTGGTGTATTTGTCTGTGTGTGACATGCATGCATGTGCACAGGCATTTGTAATCACCAATGAGCCATGTGTTGCCATGCTTCCCAACTTCCAGGTCCTGGCTCAGGGCGGACATTCTGTATATGATACAGTCATGGGAATGCCAGTGCTTGCGTTTGCGGAAGATGTTCTCAGTGGCCCTAGGTGGACGTAGGGCCACATGGGTGCAATCTATGGGACCAAGCACTTTGTGGAAGGGTGCCATCCTGTAGAAGTCCTGGACCATGGCCTGCCTTTCTGCGGGTGTTTTGGGCACATATATGGGCCTGCGGACTGAGGGGCGTGCAGTCATGATTGCCAACACCTGGTGTAGGCAGCGTGACTGTGTGGGCTTTGAGACACCCCGACTATGGCAGTTGTCCGCTGAAATGACCCAGTGGGCAAAAAATGCAGGACATTGAGCACCTTTTCCAACGGGATCAGTGCTTGGGAGCACAAGTTGGGGGATGTGAGCTCATACTCCCACTCAGTGACCCAGTCTAGGATGATATGAGGTGGAAACCTATACCTGCCATAGACCTGGTCATCGGGCAGCCCAAAAAGGCTGGTCATAGGCAAAAAAATGCTGGGCTTGGCTATTCTCCTCCTCCTCCTGCAGTGTCCCACGATCACTGCTGCGAGAAATGGGACATTCATTGTAGCTGTATATGCTTGTTTGTTGTTTGTGCGCACTTTTATACTGCGCGGGGTGCTTCCATCTGCTTTTGTGTGGCGGACTTATTTGTGCGTGTGCGTGTCTTTTGGCGTGTGCGGGTTTTCCCTATTTGATTCCATGAATACCTGTTGTTCGCGAGCGTGTGGGAGTTGCGTGTATTTCCCAGCGGTACTTCCCCTATTACGCCCACATTTTCACGCATTGTTCCCCATTCCATGTGTTCTGCCCCCTTTTTAGGTGTGAACGCTAGAAGTTGTGCGCTTTCGCTGAGCATGTCGCGCACAGAGTTTGGAAAGTTGCAGTGACGTGTAAGGTTAGCACGGATTTGGCAAAGCTCTCGGGAAAGCCACGTGCAGAGCCTTCCATGAATCTCTTGTATGCGAATCGCACACGCGTGCGCTGACTTTTTCAAGCTTGCGCCACACATTTCGGCGCACAATCATTCCATGAATTACCACGTATATGTTTATACAGTCGCTTTGTGATTTTTGCACAAACCTTTGGATCTTTCTTGATGACAACATTGGCTATCCCGTCAGGGCCCAGTGCCTGTGACACCTTCAATTTATGTATGATATGTATAATGTCCTTCATAGAAAAGGTAAGGCACTTTTCATTATAATAAATACTAAGACAGCAGCCAGTCATCAGGGAGACACCATTTTTAAAATATAAATCCTAAACATGACTATGCCATGTAGATTCAGGTACAGGATTAAGTTCTCTTTTATCCCAGGATTTTACAGTGTGGCTATTGTATATTGCCCAAAACTCACAAGAAGCATGGGAAATATGTGCATTAAACATAATTTGCCATTGGGTGGTGGCAATAGAACTTGTATGTCCCCTTAGCCAATTTGTATATCTAGTTTTCAGGTTGGCTGTCTTAAAACCTATGTCCTTTTGTGATAGAAGCTGTTTTTTGATATACCTTAAATAGGCCTTAAGCTATTCTTTTCTGATCACATCATTTTATTACCTGAGCCATTCAGTTTATAATTATCCCGTAAATATTTGGGTGAAGTACCATCCACTACCGTGTGATGGAATGCACCTTTCAACACCACATGATCACTCAAATGATTGGCTATACGTTGGAAATACAAAACATTACAGATAAAAGAATATAGTCAATCCAGGATTGAACATGTCATTTTGACCAGGTATACCTTTTCCCATTTTCAAAATATGTTTCGGGAACAGTTGCAATAAATCAGCACTCTCAATAAAAAGATTCCATTGTCTATTTAGGACACGACTGCTATATTTATCACCATCTGTCTCTAAAGCAACCATACCACACCTATTTTATCATAAATGATATTGCAAGATCATGTTACTATTTCTATTCAGGAAACGAACTACGTTGAAAATTTAAATCTTCTGCTATAATATATTGACCATCTTAATTAGTATGTGACAATTCCATTAGGATCTGTTCAATATACTGCAAGATATTCAATGCAGAGCCTCCTGGGGGGGTCATATATATAAATAAATAGCAATTGATTAAAAGGGGAAATTGCATTAATATTTAAAACAGCGGCCATAACATGATGGTTCTTAACAACTGGAAAAAAACGTCAAGGCACATTTCATTATGGGTACCTATGATCACGCTGCCAAATGTTCTGCTGGCAGACTTCTGTTGTGTCTTTAGTTGGACAGTGCTAAACCCATCTAAATGATAATCTTGTATTAACTAAGTTTCCTGTAGCAAAAACAAATCTGATTCTGAGAGTATTGCCGGGCCATCAAGCTTAGTAACGAAAGAAGTATACTCTCTTGCATTACATGTTAGCATCACCAGAGGTTTACGCTTATTATCTTCATCAATAGGTCAGGCCACACTATCGACATTTACCTCGTCGTACTCAGGATTATCCAAAGGTAGTGAGGTATTCAATTGGACATGTAATGCATCAACAATTTCTTGAATGATTAAATCAATATTGTTCACTGATACATTTGTATTAGGCTTTTAGGTTTGCGGCAGGACCACTTGATTGTGGTACGTTTGTAGGCTATATTACTAAGTCATATCCCATTCGGAGAAAGTCCTGTCAGTAAGAAATCATTAATTCAACAATTACTGGTGATATAAGTCGACTATAGGCCAGTTTGTCTCCTTTGCTGAGTCTGGGATCTCTACCAATGCTGTCTTTCAGTGTTAATGAATGAAGTTCAGGAAGTTTAGGAAAACAATGAATCAATTGCATGATTTTATTTCGATTTAAAAATGAACTAGTTGAAGTAGCAACAGGTTCTACTACTTTCACCTGACTGCATGTTTGTTCAGCCACCGCATCCGTATTCCAGCCCTGGGACTGAGCTATTTCTACTTCATGTATGCTGGGAACCCCAGCCTAGCTGTTCCTCGTATAGTGATATTAGCCAGTTCCAACACCTTCAACCTCCATAGGTTCTCTATTTTTAAAGCTCTGACACACTCTTATAGGTTCAGCCAATTGGTTCAATGTCTGTACAATAGACTCTTTGTGAATTACCTATGAGTCCAACTGACCTACTTGAGGTGTTACTATATAGTCTGTTGTGTGATAATAGATGCTGAACCTGTAATTAGAATGTCGAAATGATTAGAGGTAGGCACACAAATGGAAAACAAGGGAGATGTTACAGCCAAGAATTGCTTATGACCGTTGGTCATTTGTTGATTAATTGGAGACAACGGGCCTGATTCACAGAAGTGTTTTATAATGGCAAAACCCCCGCTGGAAACGCTCTGTGAATAAGGGCCAATGGATTAAGTCCCTTTGTTTTTTTTCCTATTGTTAACTCTATGGTTGTTTACGACCCGCCATTCCTTGCTTATCAGGCTCAATGGGCGTTTCACATCCTTGGAACTGTGTGATCAAAATCACTGGCAAATTATCTAAATTTAGATTCATATGCTCTACTACTGCCCTTTCAATAGGAGTATGAAGGCACAAATGTGTTGTTGCTCTTCTTCTTCGAGTGGAGCCATTTCTGCAGACTCTTGTTCTATTAGCCCTTCCTCCAATAATAAAGAGGTGTCTTCCAATTGCTCATTTGCGGGTGCCTCCACCTTTCAATCTATTGAGATCATCACATCCACCAGTTTTACTAGACCCATTTTGATGATTTGTTATTCTTTATACCGAATGTTACAAAGTGAAAATAGTGCTTTCAGTAATATAAGAGATTCAGACTGTTCATGCTTATCTTCTGAAGTCTCTGCCGAGCTGAAAGAAATCTCATCTACAGGTGAGGATGCATAAGCCTTTTCAGCTATGTGGATTAAGTCTGGAGATTTGAAAATATTTGAAGTATTATTGGGAAGAAACACAATTATATTCTCTCATGGATCAAATATTTGCTGGAGCAGACGGTTTATAGTGATAATACCCCAACCCCCCTTTTTTTCTATTTTTTTTAATTTTAACCCTTTTTTTTACTTACCTGACCCCAAAAACACATATAAATAAATAAATAAATAATTCGATATTTTTTTTTTCGAGATTTTTGTAATTCGGTATTATTTTTTCGGCCTTTTGACTGACCACCGGAGCAGACACTTTATAGCCTCCAAAGACTCTCTTTGTAAAGAGAGACACATATGTAATAAGGAGTTATTGTCTATAGGTGCAAGGAAGGAGGAGCCAGTAAGAGGCATTAGCACGGCATCATCTTTTTCCACTATGTAGACTGCTTCTTTGACCCTGGGTGATTTTTGATTGTCTAAGATAAGCAGTTATTTTACATTGGGAGATATTAGAATTAGACACATCCCTGTTTCCTTGCTTACCTTTAGTATTTATATTAACACTAGCGTAACTACAAGGCTTCGCCCGGGATTTCAATTCTCAGATTTTTTAATCTCTGATCAATAAATCTCACTTCAGTTTCTTCAGCAGTTTCATTGCTTTTTTTTTAGCAGCATGAATTCTCAGATCACTAAGTCTTGCTTGAGTTCCTTCCGCAGTTTCATTCTTTCATTGTTTAGCAGCACTAAATCTCTCAACAGCAAGTCGATTTTTCTGTTTCTCCTGCAGTTTTGTTGCGTTGGCAGTACACATTTTCTGATTAGTAAATCTTGCTTCAGGTTCTTGAGCACTTTCACTGTTCTGTCTGAAAGCATGTTGAATTCTATGAGCTTCATGGTTTTGAGATCTTCCTTCTTCAGAATGTTGATCATGTTTCAGCTTTCGATGTTTTGTTTTGATTCGGATGGGATTAAATACTGCTCTCTTTTTTTGTGGCATTTCTGTAAAAATATATTTGTGAGATTAAAGCATTATTGAAAGGAGAGAATACCAAAGAAAGAAGTCTTTGTTAAACATGGTGCCTGATTCAAATCAACTGATTCAACTATGTCATCTTCAAATTGTAGCAAAATTTCATTTGATGTCATGAGGGTGAAGAACCTGTCCTTTATAAAATTTTGCGATATAAATTAATCATCTTTTAGCTCTGATGCGTGATGATGAACACTTTCTACAAATGACCTGTACATGGCTGTTTAACATCACAAAGCGTAATGCCGAAAAACAAAAATATTATGTATCTCGGGCATGGGATGACCCATCGGGCCAGAAATAGTTCCATTCATTTGGCAATGAAATCCAGAATACTCCAAGCATGATTCATGACACTAGACCTCACCATTCATCAGGAGTTACATCCCCAAGAACGCCACATACAAACTCACAAACAAACATGACTTTGTTTTATGTATATAGATTAGTTGCTGATTTCACTCTGATATGCTTGCGTGAGTCCCCACATGTAGCCAGCTCTTTGCCGCAAGCTTCTTGAGCCACGCTTCACAGCTGATATCTTCTTGGAGTCGTTGTCATGTTCAATTTCAACTTTCAATAAGGCGGGTGGAATTGATGTGGGGTGGACTAGGTCCACTGCCAAACTGCAGTTCACTTGACCCTCACTTGCCACACGTGCACTATTCCCCGTGCTGGCATTCTTGAGGGATTTCATAAAGCTGGATAGACAATCATCTAGCACTCAGTCCATAGTAAGCAATTCAAGTTGCATTCACCTCACACACATAATCCACCGTAATTCGCTTTCCTAATCATTGCACAGAGTCCACTGCCAAACTGCAGTTCACTTGACCCTCACTTGCCAAAGGTAATGTTCTCCAACCAATTTAAAGCAGGTCTTCTCAAGCTCTGACCCCCAAACTGTCAACCAGAGAAATGTTTGTTTTTAAGATGACGCAAACCAGAAATGTATGCTAGGCTGGTAACTCTGCAATCTTTTGCTCTTGTAATTTAAACTGTTCCACTGAAGGTTTTTGTGAACCAAAGTGAACAGGTTAATCTGTTTATGTTGACTAGATCAACAAAAAAGAAACTCAAAACGGGCAAGGGATGTGTCCATTTATGACAGCCTGATGAATGGTCTGATTCACTAGTATTGGGAATACAGTACACGCAGCTTTCATCCACACAAATTGGTTCACTTAAGGGCCATAGATATTATTGAAAGATAAAGCTGTTTCAAGTATGGGTGACTAAGTCTGAAAAGCTACACAAATGTATCTATGTCCTCAACACAGACTACCCAGAAGCAAATCTGCACACAGTACCTGGGTACTTCCAAAATTTAGCAACGCTATTTTGCATTTTCCCTCTCTTCCCACTAACCTAATTCAGCCCCCTCTTTCAGATTCACCAGAGCAATAGCAGCAGTGTGTGGTAGAAATCCCACTAATATCACATAACATAATCTGCACTACATTATGGAGTTGAACACTGCATTGAAATACATGCCCATAAAATGACAAAGACACACCCAAGTGTTTTCACCTTGGGGAGTATGACAACAAGAACACACCTAGAGTGATGGTTGATCAAGATTGTCAGGATAGCTTGAAATATGTAGAGGTACCACCAATAATAAACTTTACCCTGTACTGTTAAGCAGGAACCGTTTCTTTTCAGAAGTGTGCTTTTTTCAGCTGGCATTTAAGCAGTATAAATCCAGTGTTTGCTTCTTTTGAGGACTATCGCTCTTTTTTAAGTGGAGCTTGAAACTCCTACTCACAACACTTTTTCTTCCCCTTACTGCCATCCAACCCCCCTTTTACTATTTGTTTATTGTGTTTGTTTTATTTTTGTTTTGGTGTCATCCAAATTGAATTGTACTGTAAACAAAATTCCATGGGAACAAATGCACTGATGAAAAAACATGTCATTGTTAAGACACAGGTAGTAGGCACATATCAAATGAAGAACTGTGGTCAGAGTTTTCTTTGCTCCATTTTTGGCCATACTCCTGATCCATCCTTCCGTCCACCCACCAGCAACCATCTCACCTGTATCAGCCATGCTCCGAGGTTGAGCAACATGTGTTTCAACTAAAGTTGTGTGCCATTGTCTGTAGGAGAACATCTCCATCATGGCCAATGGTGCCTTCCACACCTAAGGCAGATTTTGCCTCTATGCTCCATGCTCTAGTCCACCTCTCCTATCCATCCGCAGCATGATTAATGACTCAAGTGACATGACTCACGCAGAGCGAGGCAGTGTTTCCATAAATATGGTATTTGCAGGCAATGCTTTTTCTTCACTGCATCTTTAGTCACTTTCCTGGTCCTTCCCACTTTTCACCCACCATAGAAACTCTCTCCTGTGTATGCCCTGCTCTAGAGTTAAGCGAGGTTTGCTTCTCCCGAGGGTTTTTGGCTTTGCAGGCTGCCATCCATTCTATTATGTCTGCTGCTGCCTTCCACATCCATGGCTAAGTCCGCCTCTGTGGTCCAGCCTGTCTCACCTAACCACCTGTGGCATGATTGGTGACTCACATCACATGACACAGCCCCCACACCTGAAAACATTTAAGTCTACGGCTGACACGCTCAGTGGTCGAAGTGTACGAAAAGAAGTAGTGGAACTATGTTCTCTGCTGGCTTGCCCCCAGTCCCATCAAACCTCATCGCCACGCCCCATACAACATGCAAAACAAACCCCAAAACAAGTATGCTTGCTATTTAAGGGAACGTTCCGTGCAGTGCACTGAAGTGCAACTCTCAACTTATTCCTACACTTTTTTTTTAAAAGGATATAATTCCAGAACAGTTTCTTTTTAAAATAGTAGTATAGGAATGGTAAAAGTGAATAAAAAAAATAGAGGATCACCGCTCCCAACCGCTGCCGCCCACTGGACACTCCCAGGCGGCTAAACAAAGGGAAGCTTGAAAACGGGTAAAGCCTCTTAGCCTTTTCAAACAACTTGCCATGCCCTCCACTCCACTTTGCCTAGCCCTCTTTCCCACCATCTTCGTTGTCCTTCAGCTCAAGCCTCAGCCTGTAAAATATGTGCACTGGGCTGCATTTTCATGAGTGTCCTTTCATTCTTCTGTCTGCTCATTAATTCCTTTTTATTTATTATTACCCAATTAATCTACTATTCTCTTTTCTCTGCTTCTCTTGGTCTGCCTCTGCCTCTTGGGATTACCTTCGCAAGGCAGCTTTCTCAAGGCCTGCTTAATCCTGCTGACCCACTGCTCATATTTTGTTACTTAATACACCATGATGTTATCTTTTCCTGGTTTTACTAATCGTTATTGTCTGCTAGGCAGTCTGACACCAATTCCTGCACCCACTTTCTCTCTTTATATTCTCTCACCGGTGGTTCCACCCTTGTCCTGCTTCTTTGCTCATATCTGAGCAAAATAGGAGGGATAAAGTTTTGCATATTTTGCCTTCTTCCACTCTCCCTTCTTCTTAATCTCCACATTACTTCTACCTCCATCTCTCACCACTCTCTCTTTTGTATGCTATTATATTCTGTTTTAGCCTCCTTCTGCTCCTCCCTCAAAATATCTTCAGTATTTGCTTTCTCCATCCATTACTCCACCTTTCATCAACCTGTGTCCTTCTAGTAAGTGGAATGTTTAGCATACACCCATGTTGAGGCGTTATACCTATGCTCATTGTGCTTGATCTCCTCCCCACATCTTCACCAACTATATTATTTACCCCTTGGGCCTTTTCCCAAACCTTATCACCTCCTCCTTCCCCCAGTATTTTTCTGTTCAAAGTTGTTTCCATCACGTTTCCGTCTCAAAATTGAATTACCCCTTCATGTGTCTTCACCATGTTATGTCAACATTGCCTTTCTGCATCATAAAGATGTTCTGTTCTAGTAGTCTTGTGCATGGCCCTTCTGCTCCCCTGAAGCCTCCTGCTCTCAGTCCTTACACCCTGTATTCCTCCGTCCTCCCCCTGCCTCACCATGGTTGGATGGGCATGCTAGTAATTCCCTAATTCAAACTATTCTCCTGCATCACCCTGTTTCCTTAATTTTTTCTTAGCATTGTTCACATCTCTGCCTTCCTGTTCTACTACTTCCCCACCTGCCTAAGCCTGAATTAGCTGTCCGTCTGCTCACTTGAACCTCCGCACACTTTATGGACCTATGGCCCCATGGCTCACCCTCTGTTACCCCACCTTCTTCTAATTACTACCGACTTCTTCCTTCCCCCCTCTCCCTTTGTCACCTTTTTCACTCTGTTGACTCTCTGTAGTCAGTCAGCAGTTTGCCAGTGGTTTTGTAATCCTCCGCATCTGCCTCAATCTTAAACTACCCCTTTCTCTCCATACCGTAAACTACTGCCATCTGCTCATTGTTATGCTCCGATAACCTTTTGCATTCCACTTTTACTCACATTGCAGCCTCTTGCACATTGTCCTCTGCCCTACCTAGCTATCTTTCTGCTGCCATTTGTGAGTAACCTGAGGGCATCCTCACATATACTCCCCTTGGATCCTCTTCTCAGGTGGCCAGGGAATGGCCATCGCTCTTTGATACTGACCATGGGGGTGGAGATGCGAGAGAGGATCACCTGGTGGAGGGACCTTGGGGAGTGGTGAAAGGATGCTTTTGGGTGAGACATGGCATCCCCCTTTCCCCTGTAAGAATAAACCCTAACCTCCCCCTACCTTCATAGGTTCTTGCTAGTCATTTCCTCTTACTTCCACTCATTCACACCACTCTGGTACCGGGACGATGAAGAGGCAATTGGAGTTGTACACACTACCATTCATTCACTCCACTCAGGTACTAACATTAGAAAGAGAACTGCAGAGGAAAGATATGGCAAGAGTCAGGCATGTCCAGAAAATAGGAGTTATTGTGGTCAGGCAATTAAGACCAATGACTTGCACCTGCAACTAGTTAACAGGTCACAGGTGCATAAAAGGTGGGACCTCCAGTGGGCAAAGAGAGTCCAGCCTAAGATGTATCTGCCTGAAGTGAAGTGACCTGGAAGGAGCTGGCCCAGAAGGAAGCTGCTGAGGAGAGTCCGGACTGGAGGACAGGACGCTGGCTGCTGCGGGGGAGAGACAGTGACACCGGGGCCTGAGCAGGCTGTGAGTGGGCCGAGACCACTGCAGCCTTCTTTGCCTTGTGCCAACAGCCAGAGCTGTGGGGCACTGAAGATGCCTTGGTACTGCAGGCCACTAGTATCGTTTGCGAGGGGAGAGCGGAGCTACCGACAGAACGCATCGAAGTTCAAAGAAGGTGAACGTGGCTCGCTAAACTCCTGAAAAGTGTACGTAGAAAAGAAAGACACCAGAAAGAAGAGAGAAGATGCCAGGAGGAGCGACCGAGTACCAGTGAGTGAAATAAAGGAAACACTCATACCGGGTCACTCCTGGGGCTACACATGGCATATGGTAATGCTGAATGAACTGAAATATGTGACAATTGGTTGTCAACTCAGGGTGAGGGTTTTTGGATATTGAGCCGGCTGAAAGTTGTAATTGAATGTAGATGCAAGTGATATTGAATACTGAATTGAAGGAAAGTGCTGATAAGCCTATGAACATAGTGAAATACAAGTGTGAAACCGAAGTAATGAACATTTATGAAGTAAGCATTTTGTAGCACGTGAAAAAGCAAGTGATGAACACTTAAAGGCAAATGATGAC
Source organism: Ambystoma mexicanum (assembly GCF_040938575.1). Classification (NCBI taxonomy): domain Eukaryota; kingdom Metazoa; phylum Chordata; class Amphibia; order Caudata; family Ambystomatidae; genus Ambystoma; species Ambystoma mexicanum. The sequence continues at coordinate 671,574,982 of NC_090934.1, forward strand.
TATTTATGAACAAAGCAAAAAGCAAGTGATGAGCACTTATAAATACTGTGAAAGCAAGGCGGTGGAAGAGAGTGAGCACCATGGAGTGTGTTGTATGGAAGAACACATTGTGGCAAAGCCAAGGGACTGCCAAGAAGAATCAAAGTGAATGTAAACCAAAGCACAGGTACAGAGAGAAACCTTTGTTGACAAGAAAACCTAAATAATATGGGAAGCTAACAGAATGCCAAGGGTTATCAGTTGCGTGACCTGAAATGGGTGGAGCATGTGGCCTGACAACTGTGCCTAGCCTGAGGGAATCCTACTTAGAACAGAGCCAAGGAAAGTACAGATAAAGAAACTATTCTTTGGAATAGGATTGCTGAAGTGAATGAGAGAGAGAGCAATCTGTATGAACTATTGAAAGCTTGAAGGATTATAAAATTGAACTGACTAGAACAAAGACACTGGAACTGATTGTAGGGTTTGAAGCTGGAAGATCAGCTCTCTTGGGGAAGGGAAACTCAAGCCTTTGTGAACTGTGTTGTCCTCTTGGGGAAGGGAAACCCGAGACCTATTTGAACTTGGGGAAGGAGAAGCTGGAAAGTAAGCCAAGAGCTGGAAGAAGCTCAAAACTTTATTTGGAACACTATTTCTTTTGTTGCTGACATCCCTAAACATTGATTAGCTTTAGTCGTGAGGGCAAGTGTAGGTTTTGGACACTGACATACTCTTAAATTATAACTTACTGACTCAGACTATGCTTAGTTTCTTTAGTTAGGGACATCTCATTGAAGCAGAGGGAAAGTTAGACCTTACTCCATCCTGGCATTTGAGTAAATAAAGTGTTTTATTTAGAACATTGAATCTGTGTCTATGGGCCTCATTACGACCCTGGCGGTAAGTTACCGCCAGGGCCGTGACTTTACCGCCATGGTGCTAACTACGTTAACGCCATGGCGGTAAGGGGATTTACCGCCCCATTCCGACCTTGGCGGGGCGGTAAATCCCCAATCCCCATTTACCCTTCCCCATTCCCATTTTTGCCCCATAGGGCATAATGGGAGTGGGGAAGGCGTTAATTACGCCACCGTAAATTACGGTGGCGTAATTAACACCAGGTTCCCTTACCGCCATGGTTTTTTACACCCGCTAAAAGCAGGTGTAAAAACCGCCATGGCGGAAAGGGAACTCGTAATTGGCGGTAAGGGGTCGGCGCAGCTAACGCTGGCGCTAACCCCTTACCGCCAGGGTCGTAATGAGGCCCTATGTCTTGCTTCAAAATGCCTTCTCACTTTCCTATGGCTCATTAGTCTACTCTATTGGCATGCATGCAAATCACAAATGTTCCACTACCCATGCATTTGAGTCTCCTGTGCCTTCTCCTTTGCCCTTCTTAACTATGTTCACTTCTCTGACTCACCTAAGTCTCTCCATTGTTCTATGTGCATGCGTGTCACCCATTCACTCTCAATCATTGTACCACTTGTGCTGTCCCTTCACCCAGCTTCTTTAAATATCTCTCGTACTCTCCTCCTCTCCTTCGCCGGGTTTATGTACTTTTCCTGCACATTCTGATACCTGTCCTGGCACCCACACTTTTCCTACACATTTCCATGCTTATAGCTTCTACTTCTCTACACTTATCCCACTCTCCTGGCCTCTTCACCACTTGTTCCTGCCTACCCCTTCTCTTATTCTCCTACTCCCTCCTCACTGCACACTATCTCACTTTCCGTAGCTTCTCAACTCCTCACTATCCTACTCGTCTTTGTGCTGCTCTATCAGCATTCCAAATTCTCTTGTATACTTTCCACCTTCACTTCCCCCAAACTAAATTGGTGCACCTCCTTCTTTGGTATGCCCTCTTTGTCTGAGGCCACACTAGCCCACTCTGTTCCTCTCTTGGTTCATTATGTAGGGCTTTATTTTATGCTTTAAGACTCTCCCTCTTTCGTACTATACATTCCTCTCTAATCACTCCCTTTGTCCTGTCCTTCAGCTCTCTGTCCTGTTTTCCCTTGCCATGTCCACTCTTCTTGCCTTCATTACATTGTTCTCTGTACAGTCCACCACTCTTCTCTCACATTACCACATGTGCTCCCTCCCACTTCACATTGTGTGCTTGCTACCCTTCCTTGATCACTGACGAGTCCCCTATTAGCTACTATAGGGCCCTCTGCCTTCTTTACTGTGGCTTCTTCTGCCCACAGAAATGTGGAGGTTAACTTTGAAAATAGGTGGCCTGAGCATTTCTCAAACTTCCCCGAATTAAAAAAGTTCATCCTCTATGCTTTTTCCATTTGTGGGAGTTCCTGAGAATCAGCCACTACTTGTCTTCAGCGTACGCATGATCTGAGAGGTCCAAAGAAGTCACAAACCCCATTAGATGTTGCACATAGCTATTGAACCTAAGGGAAGAAAGCGGCCAACCCTACAGAACTGTGCATTTCACCAAAGTGAAGGTGGAGTAGAATTGTATGATTTTTAATTTGTGTTGATGTTTCTGAAGAAAGGAGCACCACCACTCTAATAGTGCACCACTACGTTTGGTTCTCATGAAATGCTTGCTATATGCCTGTGTTTGATGTCAGGTTTTCCCCAAGAATTGCCACTTTCATCCATCATGCCAGGAATTCACATTGAATGTCTAATAATATCCGAGGTATTGCAATCAAACTCCAGCTACTCTAATCATATAAATGTTATTGCCATCAAATGCAGTTCCCCACATCATGCTCGGTATTGCAATAAAATGTCAGATGCTGACATGGCACATTTTTCTATCGAAGGCTAGTCACTCACAACATATGTCAGATATGCCCATCAAATGCTCAAGTACTGGAATCATGTGTCAAGCCTTCCAATGAAATCCCAATGTAAACAAATCATGTTGGCAGGTATTTCAATCATCAGGCCAGTTAATCGCAAAGGCATTGCCATCGCTTCCAGATACTCATACCATAAAGCAGATAATCTCATCAAATGCAAGTATTCACTTCTTAAACAATGCAGTGGCAACAAGTGTTAGGTTCTCATTCGGTGTGATACACAAATCATATACCAGATAATGACTTGTGCAATTGATCAAACCACATATTCCAGCTAAATGCCCATGTACTCACATGATATTGTCAAGTCCTCCTTTCATATTCCAGGTATTCCTATCAAATGCAGCCATACTCACATCATACCAGCTATCCCCAGCAATAGTCTGATGCCGATGTCATATACCGGACATACCCATTGATGTCTTTAAAATTATTTATGGTTTAACAAAGAAACATTTTACACTGTTTATATAAATATGAATAACATCCAATTCATATAAAATCCATAACTTCACTAATTGAACAAGATATCAAATGTAAAACATATGAATGCACGTACAAATGGAATCGCTAAAAGAGAAATGCAGACATCTCAATTAAATCCACATATCCATTAAAATTCCACACAATTCTACATTATTCCAATGATTATAAAAATTACCTTATTCAGTCTCAACTTCAAGTCAATCGAGTCAGAGCCACTTTCCAGATGCAATAAGATGCAGCAGGGATGTTCAACGATTCTGCTGAGAAAAGAGACAACCAAAATTGGTCAGAAGTGATGTTTGACAGAGAGCTTGCAAAACTTACTATCTATTCCCTTTGCAATATTGGTCAGATAGGCTAGTACAGTCTGTTAGAATGCACAGAGAGGTTTCAATTTTTCCCTTGCATAGTCGACATAATCTTGCATGAAAGGAATATCCTTCCATGCCCCCTTATATTCTTGAGTGGAAGAACATCAAGGCGTAGGTATAGCATGAAGTGTCTCAAATCTGTGTCACAGTATTTTATCAAATAACTGTAAGGTTTATCTTACAAACTATGCATACCTTTTTTTATGCAAATGTTTCAGCACATTTTGGGAGCAGTCCCAGTCTATGCTTTTAGATTTCAAAGTAGAATAAAAATGATGACTGAGTTCCTCAGCAGGGAGACCGATGATAATGTTCCCAAAATGCTTCACAGAAGTACTCTACAGTACACAATAGGCCTGATTATGACAGTTATTATAAGGACTATGGGCCTCATTACGAGGTAGGAGGTAGCCATGGTGCCATTTGCACCATGGCTACCCCCTTATCGCATTCCGGGTCCGGGTTCTCGAAATAGGGACTTACTGGGTCATTCCAACCTTGGAGGACCTGGTAAGTCCCCATTCCGAGAACCATTCCCCATTCCCATTTGAGCCCCCATAGGGCTCAATGGGAATGGGGATGGAGCTAATAACGGGCCCGCTAAAAGCGGGCCCGTTATTAGCTCCCTGGTCCCTTAGCGGCTCCCGCTAAGGGACCTCGGAATAGGGCGGTAAGGGTTTACCGGCACCAGTCTCCTTACCGGTGCCCATTAACCCTTACCGCCCACCTCGTTATGAGGCACATATCAGTGTTAAGGCCTAAAAGGGATTCCCCTTTTTCTTTAGCCCAGAACATCTTGGCAGTTAACTTGCAACTCTGAATTCTCCAAAGTGCCAATAAAGAAGGAAGGCCTAATTTGCATCTCAGTGCTTCTACAAGGGCTTCTCTCATTCAACCCAACAGAGAGCGGAGCAATTTCCTCTCAACTACGTCTAGCCAGAGGACAAAACGTTATGAACGAAAGAGGGACCTGCAGTCACCTCAAAAACTGCTAATAGATACAAACACTTGAAAAATGTCACCTCTAAATGATTGCGCAGCCCTAAGCGAATGGTAAATATAATAATAATTTGGCATTTATATAGCGCTACGAACCTTCAGGTATCTGAGCGCTGCTTATTATTACCCACGGTGTGTGGTGCTCATTTATCGACCTCGGAAGGATGAAAGGCTGAGTTTGGCCCCACCGGGCTGCGTTAGCAGGGATGTCAAAGCGAGTGCTCTACTCCCTGTGCCACTTGACCGGCTCAAATCCTATTCAAATTGAATGTGTAACTGGACAACAAATACAGTGAAACAAAGAGTCCAAAGCAATAGATTCTTCAGTCAAAAAACACTGTTGAAACAGATTTTATGAGTTGATGCAAAAACAAGACTGCCGACACGTGTTTCGACCCAAAACAACGGGTCCTTTTCAAGGCAAGACTGTGGTGTTGGTATGATTCATATACATTCCAATACAGCAAAATATTATATAATCATGCCATAAGGATAAGAGCATTTGAAATATAAACAAAATTAACCAGCAGAGGAAGAAGAGGGGGCCAGAGTTAAAGAAGAGAAATACAACTAAGAAAGAAAAAAGCCCATATGGACATTACTTCATGTCAAAGAGCAAAGCAACCATTTCAATGTGAAACATATTCCAAGTAAATAAGGAGTAAATAAAAAATATTTGATTTGTTACCATATGTTGTCGAGCCAAAAATCGCGGTCGAAGTGTCCATATGTGAATGTCCATATAATGAAAACAAAATAATATGTAGTCTGGGGATTCAGGAGAGTCAGCCCGTATCCTTGTAAGAATTCTACCCACAGGCAACCTTTCTCCAACCTTTTCTGTTGGTACTCTCCCACTCTGGAATCACTGATTATATTATGCACTGCAACCCCACTGTCCAAAGGTTCCTTATCCTTAACCAAGGCACAGTTATTGAAATCTCCTGCAACTAGGATGTTAAGTGAGGGGTGAACACACACCCATTCCATCATGATTGTATCTATGCAAGATTGGATCTGGGAGATCATGGTGCCACCTGGGAGATCATACAAATTAATAAGCATTAGTTTGCTGGCAGGTGACAATATCCCTTCCTCTACAGCGCATAGCACATAAGGAGAAGCATTACCTTGTTTATATTCACTTAGTTTGATATGCAATTTTGCCCCAATGCAGAGTCCCCCTACAGGACATCCAGTATCAAATAGGGTAGCATATTATAGCCATCAAATGAAAAACCGTCTGGCAACCAGGTCTTTTGAAGAATAAAAATGTCAAATTCCTCAAGAATAGAATGACCAATGGCATTTCGGAGGAAGGAGTGATAGCCTCCAGTATTCCAGGTGAGAACCCAGCAAGATTGAATTAGGATTTCACGTCAAGGCCGAGATACTCCCATGGAAACGGAAACAGGAATCCAACGCTCCTCCTCTATCCCTTGTTGCACCACATGTGGGCTCTTCAATTGCGAATTCAATAGACTAGGGGGGTCATTCCGAGTCGGGCGGTAAGGGTTAACGGTCACCGGTAACGAGACCGGTGCCGTTAAACCCTTACCGCCCTATTCCGAGTTCCCTTTGCGGGTTGGTACTTAACGCCTGCTTTTTGCAGGCGTTAAAAAACCAACCCGCAAAGGGACCTTGGAGCTAATTACGGCACCGTAATTTACGGTGCCGTAATTAGCGCCTTCCCCATTCCCATTGAGCCCTATGGGTCAAAAATGGGAATGGGGAAGGGCCCATGGTGAATGGGGAATTACTGACCCCGCCAACCTTGGAATGGGGCGGTAATTCTGCCATTCACCATGGCGGAGTCGGAAAGATAACAGCGTCAACCAAGACGCTAATAGCGCCTGGGTTAACGCCAGGGTCGGAATGAGGCCCTAGATCTTTCCGTAGAGTTCACATCCCCATTACTTTCCAGAAATACATCACATTTCCTGGTTAATGTCTGCTGCCTCGGTTGATTTCCCTGTAACTGTTTCCTCCAGACAATTACATCATAGCCCAGTTTTAGCAAAGGTGAAAAACGTGAGCAGACTAATTCCACAATAATAGGTGACACAAATTTGATCAAAGCCCAATTCCTTTCACTGTCAAAGTCTGTTAACTCCACATTTTTGATATCCGACGGGGAAATAGTTTCTAGTGGAGGTATATGTTCTAAGAACTATAGAATTTGGCTTCGATTAAGGAAAGAGTTCTCAGCTGTGGGGAAGAGTTCAACTGGTTTGACCATCTCACCCAGCAAACGTTCCTGCCTCATAATCGTAGGTGGTGCCATGTAGTTGCTGCTATGTTCTCTAGAGTCAACTGAGGGATATGCACATGGGCTCGAGATTTTCCCAGAAGACAAGCCCTCATCGGTGTCAGTTTGATTGATTGTACTACGTACGCCTCACTACTGGCTCTGCCACCTGGGGACAGGCAGGGGGTGCCTTTCCTTTTTTATTTTATTTTTCAAGATGCTGCTGCTTTCTCTACATCAGGAGCATGTCCACCCCCTTCTTCATTGCCTGAACCAATTTGTAAAGTGGGACCTATGTGTTACGGTCACAGGTATTGCCCCAAGAGGTTCTTGATCCAGTATTCACCTCCAGCACTAGAGAATACCGTTGCTCAACGCTAATACATAAAAGGTCATCTTTACTGGTTTCTGCCAGGGCACCTGAATTCTTCTTAGCTTCTCTTCTGTAAGTACTTTTGTCAGCCACTTCTCCCTCCTTTTGTTTGCATTTTTTTGCACTTACGTCACTTTCTTTCGCGTTCCCCACAGGTAAATGCCAGATGCCTGCCATCCATCATGTGTCTTTGAGACATCTCACAGGTGACTCCGTTGATTACCCTATTACTCAATAGGGCATAACTGACAACTTGTTCTAGTTCTGGGAGAGCAGACATACGCCACTGAGGATCCATAGTAGAAGGGTTAGAAAAACAGTCCCAGCTCGAATCAGCCAATTTAGCATTATTATCACCACCACTGTTAGACAAAATAACGTCACCAATTCTGGCAAGTATCTTTTTAAGCTCTGCTTTTTCTTTAACTAATGAAGAGCAAAGTCCACAAATTGCATCAACAGTTACAGTAATGGCATTCAGACTTGGAGCAGAGGCCTGAATCGCTAGTGTGGACTTTCTAGTGCTAATAGAAGAGTCAAGATCACTAAATTCTGATAAGTTAGTGCCAATGATGTTATTTATCATACATGTTGCAATCAGCATTACTCAAATTAGTTGCCAATGTCACGAAATAAACCCTCCCCGTGATAAAGTCTCCACCAGGAGAATTTATTCTGAAATAGAATCCGCCACCCCTGTGAGATTCTCTCTGTTAGTTAAGAAATAACTTAAGCAGTGAGTTGTTATTATCAATAGCTGTGGAAAGTGCATTGCTCTTGTTATGCAAATCCATAGACAACCCTCAGCCTCCCGCCTGTTCAGCTGTTATAATGGCGGGAAATGAACCCATTATTTTTGGTTACTCTGCATTAAGAGATTCTGCCTTATCCTTCTTATTACATGATCTGAGTTCCGCTGCCGCAGAGTCATCAGGTGCCTGACTCTGATTCCTTTCAGTACAGCAGCTAGACCTGCTTCGTAGCGCATATGTGCAGGGCTTCAAAGGTTTAGAGGGTTTCCTTATTATTAAGCGCAAGTGTTAGCATTCACTTAAATGTAAGTAATCAAATGCAGGCCATGAAGAAGGGCAGGCAAAAAAACAAAACAAGATGGTCAGTGGACTCTCCCAATTCCAGTATGGAGTAACAACGCTACAAGGCCGTGGACTGTGTAGCTGCAAGACTGCACTTGCACGCACTTTCCAGGCGTGTGTGTCATCCGCGTTCCCGGTTTTATCCTGCTCACGGGGCAGGGCTAGAATGTTTCAGAGCAAAAGCAGCAGGAATGTTCAAAGCATCCAGAGCACTCTGACAGAGTAGCGTACTGCAAGATTGCACCCACAAACACTTGCCAGGCACACGCACCATGCGCACAGTCCTGGTTGTTATCCTCCTGACGGGGCAAGGCGAATATGTTGCAGAGCAACCAGCAGGAATATTCAAAGCGTCCAGAGCACTCCAACAAAGTAGCGAGCTGCGAGACTGCACTTACTAGTACTCGCCATGTGCCATAAAGTTACCAGGTACTTCCATCATATAGAAGGTACTGACTTTAAATGCCACCTATTGCACACTGCCTTGGCCAATATTAATTATTGACCAACTGGTCAGAAGCCTGAAATTATTCCTCAACTGCAGGCCAATTCCAGGCATGTGTGATGCGCTCTTTGAAAACTAAAGATTTTACATCAACTGCATAGATGCACCCATGGAATCCTCTAATTTCCCAATGCAGCCAGAATCCCTACACTGCACTGTAAGTGATTCCAACCCGGCACTCCACCTAATTCAATGCCTAGCATGTGATGCACAGCTGAAACCCTTAATTATTTATTTATGTCTATAAGATCTTTTATTTCTGAATAATGTACCCTTATATCACGCCCCTCTCTTTGAATACCCGCCCCCCCCCCGTCGCACTGAAACAGGAAGCAGGCTGTTTTGCAAAGTTAAAAATATTTATTTATGGATTTGCATAATATATATATCACACTACTTTAATGGTTATACAATGATCACCAATGGGGTGATGTCACGCTAAACAATCTCTCTAATCATACGGAGTAACAATAGGAAAAATAATGCAGCATAGAATAATACTTTTGTGTTTTGTGTGTTGAATCAAAAATGCAATGTGATTACTCTTTCCCCCTGCACACTTCTGAATCCCCCAAATATGCAATATAAAGAGATGGAAGGAGAGAAAACAGGTTTCAGGAATACAGAATTCAACCAAGTAGTATCAATCCCAATTTCCCCCCAGCAAACACAGAGAGAGAAACAGGAATGATTGCAAACTGATCAAAAATGGTTTAAAGTTGGCTTTGAATGGAATGGTAAAAACACTGAAAATGGGTTTAATTCACAAAAATGGTTTCAATACTAGTGGGAGCCGCTTTGTATGGTTTCATACAAACACTAGCAATGATTATTGAATAACTAGCAAGTTGAAAACTTAATTCTGAGGTCGGATGCAATGAACAGCTATTTCACACGTGATAGATTTGAGCCAAACAAAAAATTTGCGGCAGACTTTTCTGCATGCAGTAAGTGCAATTGTGGAATGCAGTTGCGGTTCAATGGAAAGCTGAGGATGTTAGCTTCAATTAGACACTTAAATGTCGTTTCTAGCATAAACAGTGAAGAAGTTATGAAGGTTTTTGTGGAGGTTGTTATTTTTTAAAGAGTCAAATTAGGGAAAACAAGAATGCGCTTTTTAAAATTAACAAACAAGGTTCCTTTGCACTAGGAGTGGACTATGAAGATGCAAACTACACGACAGCACAGCCACCAGCCCAGGATATAACACGTTGGTTTGGCCTGCCGAGACACTTGCCTTTCTTCGGAAAATATATCAGCGCAAAGATGATTTTAACACTACTATTACAAAGGACTATAGGGTAAGAGAAAAGAGTTCAGGCAAGACAATATATTCTAACAATGCAGTTCTGGATGTAAGAGAATGGGTTTGGATAGGATTACTTATGGACAATACATATGCTAGTGACAATCCTATGCTATGGATACTCACTACCAATGTTTGGAATGGACCCGTCAGGGATCTGGTCAGGGAGACTTTCTGGACAGGAATTCTGCTAGCACACCGGACTGGACCCAAGGCGCTCTGGTTCTGCAATCAGCAAGGCACTCTGGACACCGCACGGTGGGACTGGACTGGATCTGACAGGTTCTGGATCAAAACTATCTGGTCACAGCTCGGTTTCTACTGGGTTGGATCTTTGGATTCTGGCAATAATTCTTACAATAAAGCAGCACAGCACAGCCAGGCTGTTCCTTTGTTTCTCTTAGAGGTCTGGTGTAAAATCTGGTTTCTGGATTTTTAAAGGCCGAGCTGAGAATGGTTCAGCTTTGGAAATGGGCCTTTCTGCTTTCAAAGTTCTGGAGTCTGGAGTCTGGAATATGGATTTCTCTTGCAAAGTGCTCTGCCAGTAAGGGGTTGGTGGGTGAATGTGTGTGTGTTTCTAGGTCCTAAACTGTCTCTATTTATGTATTTTCTAAAGGGGTGGGTATGCTGAATTATACTAGGCACATCCCTAGGTATTCTATTGGTTAGGGTCTTTCCTCTCCCTTGATTTGAGAAGAAAGCAGAGTGTCATCATGACAATGTGTTTTATGATCCAGGGAAAACCTCCCCTCTGTTTGTGCACATGAAATCTACTTTTCATACAAAACATATTTACAATTTTACAAACTTGATAGCAATAGCATATTTATATCCCAGATTTTGTGGAGCAAGTATTCACCCACGCCCCGTCGTGGTGAGAGATAAGGGTCTAGATCTGGCAACTTTTCACACTTTTGGTCTGGTACCCAATGTCAGATTTGTCCACAATTTGACACACATGTGCGCATGATATCTGGGCATAATCATATGAAGTTTTATGTTTCTGGCATCAATACAATTGCTACAAAACCACAATTTCTGCAGTCATGTCCCTGAACATAGCACAGAGTTCTGAGAACTTTTAAAATGTACCCAAAATGTTCATATTAACAATACTGTAATTTTACAATTTTTACAAATTTGCGCAGTCCTTTGTCAGTCCTTTTCAAAAATATATTTTTCTGTGCTTTAAGAATAAACAAAACTGTCAGTTCCCGCCCCCAAAGTTCCTGGTGGCACAAGATCAATTCCCGCCTTTTTCCTCGGCAGGGGCTTCTGTTGACACTTGCATCTGCATATTCTTTTCAGCCAAGGAAGTCCTTTGTCTCTCCTCTTCATTAACACCTCAATGTGAGTTCCTGGGCCAGAGAGCAGAAGGGAGGTACCTTTTGTTGGGGCAAGCTGTGGAATTTGCTGTGTAGTTCTGTGGCTGGCATCAGGTCACTTTAAAACTCAATTTGTTTACATTTTTCTTTGATTAAAATAAACCTATAATTTCAACACAGGCAAATAGAACTCTAATTCCAGTCTTTTAAAACATAGAGATTAAATAGTTGCAACCTACATGACTTTAGATGGCAAGTCACTTAATTCAAACCATTTGATTTTAACTGCACAAGTTTAAACTTCTAATGCAATTAAATACATCTTCATACAGGCGGCCGGTGGTACTGCGCCCATATTCTGACCGATTTTTACAGACAAGCACACTTTTTAATGTGGATATTTTTATGATGGATTCTGCTTTTCCTGACATTGTGTGCTCATGTGGATTCTTTAATTGAAGTGATGGGTAACACCCAGCAAGGATGTTAGATATTTTCTGATGCTTTGAACCATTATTTTGTAATTTCAGCAATCAAGGAAAAAAGGATTTCAGAGTGTTTCTGGGTTTCCTTGCAATAAAGCACTGCCTTTCACGTGGTTTCCATTTTCACTCTGTGGGCAGCCCAGTGACAGGTTTCAGCAGTGTGGTCTCCTGTTCCACCACTGACACAGGCAAAGTAGATTGGCAGCCATCTTTTCCGGTTTCACTGCGCAATTTTCATAGGTTTAGCGCACATAGGGCTTTTCGCGGCCATTTTGCTGGTTCTGGTGCCACCACCACACAGTGATGTCACAGGGCAGAGACTAGTGGATCAGTACATCCCACAAGCCCCCCCTCGCGATTTGACTTTTGACCGCCCGTCAAGGGGAAGTCGCGAGATTGGGATGATCACTTTCTTTTCTTTCTGGTCCAAATGGCTAAATAAATCTGCTTCTCCCATCAGTGGTGGATCGACCGGTTCCCTTCGCCGATTCCTGATGAGAGTATGGAGCGATAACCGGGGCCCCTTGGATCTTTCCTTCCAGTCCCTGGGTGGTCCTCCTGGATCTTAGTCTTGATGGTTTCTAATTCTAGGATGACAAAGCAAAGCTTTTTTGTAGACATTTCCCAACCACTATTCATGTAGTGGGGCAGATACATACATTTTGACATATGAAGACAATTTTTTTCTATTTCCAATGTATTATTCATTATGACAGATGGAATCATTTTAGAGTTGGAAATCTAGGGAGCTGGAGTGACCCCCTCTGGTGTTCCAGAATAATCCTCTATTTGCTGCAGACTGTGCCTAGGATGGCAACACTTCAATTGGTTAATATGGACCCACTTATCTTCCCCCTCTGCCAAACTGCCTTTGGGGATATGTATTTTATAGGCGACTGGTGAGATTTTGTCTGCAATTTCAAAAGGACCCCTCCATCTAGGCAAAAATGTGCGCTGTTTGGCCTGCTTCCTTTGGAAATTGTATAAGTAGAGTGGGTCTCCTACATGGTAATCTTTTCTAGTAGTCTTTAAGTCATATTGGGTCTTCCAGCTGTCTGCAGATCTTTCTAGATTTCGCTGAGCATAGGCAAAAGCATGTTGAAGGTGTTTTCTCAGATTTTCAACATACTCATGAGTTGTGGAGGCATTGTTCAATGTCTGCTCTTGGGTCCTGTAGAGCAGATGCTGGGGAAGCATCATCCTGCATCCAGTCATCAGCACATATTCTCACAATTGTCTTGTTGTATCTCTCCACTGCACCACTAGATGCTGCCGGTAGGCAGTGTGTAGTTTCCTTTTGACCCCAAGTATCTCCCACTTCTTTGCCATTACTTCGCTAGTGAAGTGGCTACCTCAGTCTGACTCAATCCTTTGGAGTAGTCCAAAACGCGAGAAGATGTGGTTGATCATCAGGGCAGCTGCTGTTTCTGCCTTGCAATTTTGGGCAGGAGACATTCCACCCATTTAGTAAACAAGCATGTCACGGTCCACATATACTTGTTCTCCCTAGAGGAGCAGATCAAGGTCCTAATAAAATCGACTTGTAAATCTGACCAAGGCAGTGTCATCCCCCTCTTTTGGAGAGGTGCATGGTGTGTGAGGGATGTTGGCTGAAACTGTGCACACACAAGACACCCCTTCAAGTATTGGTCGCGGTCTTGCCCCATGTGTGACCAGTATGCAACCTCTCTTAAGATTTCAAGTGTTGTATGAAACCCCCTATGACCGGCTGTGGCCACATCATGGGCGTGACTTAACATCAGGCTTCGGAATGAGGTAGGGACCACACACTGATCATGGCCAGCTAGGGATCTCCTCACCAACAAACCGTCTTGGATTTGGGACATTTTTGGACATTTCATCAACACTCTGAGGTCCTCTTTCGAAATGTAATCGGTATCCGTCAGGGGAAAGTTCTCAGGATCATCAATGTGTTGATAAAACTTACCAATTATTGGATCCCCTTTTTGAGCCATAATCAAATCAGCATCTGGGGTCTCCTTACTCCATTGTGCAGTTGAGAGTTCATTGTGAGCATTTGTCTGGGACCTAGTGATAGCAGTGACCTATATTTCTCCCAACAGGGGAAGTAGATCCCGTTGGATGGCTCCGGTTTTGTCTAGCTGATCAGCTAGGTCATTTCCAGTTTTGTCTGGTCCCTCTACTTTAGAATGACCCTTGATCTTTTTCCGGTAAATGGTCATCCCATTCGAGGTGACCAGATCATCAATATTTTGAATCAATTTCTCATGTTTCAATGGTTTGTTATTAGCACATAGCATGCCTCTGGTTTTCCAGTTAACCAGGTGCTCCACGAACCAGTTCTGTGCATAATCCGAATCAGTGATTATGACCAGTTCGTGGAGTTGGTGTTGGACAGCAGTGACGAAAGCTTGATGCACAGCCATCAACTCTGCCACATGACTACTTTGGGGACCAATCTTGGACCCAGCAGAGGGTTCTGGGGCATTGTTCACCCATGCATTCCCTACCCCGGCCACAAGTTTCTTTTCCCCGTTGTTGTCAACATGGTAAGAGCATCCAACCACATAGACAGTGGGCACTCACTCACACTTGTCTTCTTCAAAGACTTTGTGTGGGGAATTAAGGTATGCCTCCATGTTGTCCTTGATTTTAAGACTTTCGTCCTCGAGACAGTTTTCTCTGGCACAATCATGCAAGTCAGCCAGACCTTGCGCGAGGGGCCTCTTCTTGTTTTGGCCATATCTGACCTCCACAGGAAAGCCTTGCATTGACAGAATCCAGGAAGTAATTTGGGAATTACTTACATTTCCGGCCCAGATTCTGTCACTTTGGAGATATTGCAGAGGCTGGTGTGGAGTCTCCACTATGATGTGTTCACCCTGGATAAACGGGCGATAATTCTTCAATGCCCACACCGTTGCCAGGAGTGCCTTCTCACAATCGTTGAATTTTTCCTCCACAGAGGATAAAGTTTTACTCGCATAGGAGATTACTTTATTGACCTTGTCATGCTTTTGATATAATTCTGCCGTGAAGCATGTATTTGAGAACCGTGTCTCCAAGAAGAACTCCTTGTTTTTGACAGGTAAGCTAGGCAAGGCCCTTGTGAGAGGCTTCTTTTGAGTTGTCTTACTGCCTCGGCTTGTTCTGGATGCCACTCCCACTTGACCCCCCCTTCAAAAGATGGATCAGGATTCTTGTGATCTCTGCATAGTCCTCAATGAACTTTCTGCTGTAATTAGTCAGTCCAAGGAGGCTCCTTAGTTCCCGCAGAGTTGTGGGGTCTTTTAATGTCTGCAGTGCTTCCACTTTCTTTTCCTGGGGACAGAGACCCTGAGGAGTAATCTCATGCCCCAAGAAATAGACATGGGTTCTGCACCACTGTGCCTTTTGAAAGGAGAGTTTTGCTCCGGCAGCCCTCAACTGTGTAAGAACATAACGGATCTCTGCTATGTGTTCCTCCACAGTTGAACTTTTGACTAAAACATCATCTACATAGGCCAGGTTACCCCTTTCACCCAGGTCGGGCATGGCCTTATATATAAAAATGTTAAATTCATTGCCGGAGTTGATGTATCCGAAGGGAATCCGGGTCCATGTGTACTGCTGCCCCCCCGAAAGTAAAGGCCAGCTTGTATTTTTCCTCCCTACTGACAGATACAGTCAGGTACCCATTGGTCAGGTCAATGGCAGTGAATACCCTTGACCCCTGGATCTGGGCCAGCCCTTGGTCTATGTAGGAAAGAGGCCATCAGGAAGTATGGACCCATTTGTTGAGCTCCTTTAGGTCGGCGCAGAGTCTCCACTGGCAGTTTGGCTTCAAAATCCCCAGCAACAGATTATTGAAGGTGCTGTGGACTGGACGGATTATCCCACGGGACTCAAGGTTCTTAATTATTTCAGTAAGGGACTCCATTGATGGGAGAGGCAAGCGATATTGCTTCAGAAACACTGGAGTCATGCCAGGGTCCTGAAAATCTAAGAAAACTTGTTTCAATTTTTGCTTCTGCTCAAGAGTCTCACAGGCATCAACTAAGTTGACTCTCTCTTCCACCATCTGCCTGAAGCCTGGAAAGACTTCTGGTTTTGCTATCTCAGCGGCCCCCTCCAGCTGGGTGAAGAAGTCCCTAGACAGAGTGCTGATTTCGGCTGGTGGCTTCAGGTGGGGAAGGCAGTCATCACGGACTTGGAAAATCACCTCATCCCTCCTGAAGTCACAAGTCCCATCTTCCTTACCATAAGGGCAGGAAGTGAAATTCCCCCCATGCCGGGTGAAGATCCTGTCTGGTGTTGTTTCATCATCACTATCACTGTCAAAACAGTCCTTGGGGATTGGTCCTAACAGTTAATTGCCTAAATCTTTGTGAAAATGTTGGTCATCAACCGCCATTCCAATAATGGTGCCTGCGGCTAGAGTGATACTCTTTAAGCCGCTGTTATCCATCTCTATTGGAATGGTGTAATGTTCTATAATGACTAGTGGTGTCGGGTTTACCCCCAACCCTTGCTGTTGGAAATAGGCATTGAGATGAATATAGGCGTCGGAGTTTTTCAATTTCTGTCCTCTTTTAACTTTCACTTCCAGTGAGCATTGTCGGGTCCTTTCTGGGATGGTGACTTCCTCTCCAATCTGAATGTCAACTTCATAAGATAGCAGTTGAGCTGACCTAAATGCTTTCTCTGGGTCATCAAAGCCCATGGTATTATCCGGTAATCGGGACAAAGCTTTGAAGTTTATTAGGTCCAAACTAATGACAAAGCGATTGAGAATGTCACTGCCTAAGTAAAAGGCGGCAGTGAAGTCTCGCACGACCCAACAATTATGGACTATGCTCTTGTCGCCTATGGAAATTTTGAGCATACACCTGCTAGGCAGGAGATGTTTGGAATTGGGTGTTTCCAGATCCATTTCCCATTTGTCTATCAGTTTAAATGCAGGAATGGCTGGATCTTTTGGGAGTTTGCCGAACATGGCCTTGCTGATGAAGCTCTTACCGTTGTTCACACACACTCGGGCGAGAACACAGTCCTTCCCTTCATTTAACTGAATAGGGATGAACAACTGCTCTCCAATTTTCTGAATATCAGCCAGGCTTTGAGCTGATTTCTCATCTTTCTCGACTATTGGAGTGGGAATTTCTGATTGTGAATTTGTAAAGAATTTCAGAGTGTTCCCTTCCAGTGTGGAATGCCCTCTCAGACTGGAAAGAAGGTTGATTTTCAGAAATAGAGAGGACCCCCATCACCATTTTGTTGTCCTACTGCTATTATTGTCACATCTGGGATTTAGTTGTTCTGGAAGTGAAATTTTACTTGGTCAGGTTTCTGTTCAACCCTGTGGCATGTGCCGTTTAAACTAACATGGTTGACACTCTGTTTCAACTTTATTGGTCAGCTAGTCTGGGTCCAGAGGACCTTGTTTACAAAATCTATTAGGGGTGACAACCTTTGCAGGAGGTCATTCCCCAGTAAACAAGGGGTGCCCTCTGGAGTCACCACTATGACCGGGTGCTTCACCTTGTGCCACTCAATTTTAATATCCAAATCCGCAGTCCCCTCGATGGGAATTTCCTTCCCATCGAAGTTCTGAAGTTGTCCAGGAAGAGGGGTGAGAGGAATTTGGTATTTCTCCCCCTTTGCCGAATTCAGTTTATCAAAGGCCCTTTTTGACAGAAGGGTAGCTTTGGATCCAGTGTCCACCAGTGCCAAAGTTGTACTCTGCCCCTGTATTTGGACCGGGGCATAGAATCTTCCCTCCTTCTCCTCAAGGGGGCACACATAATGTACATTTTTGGACAACTGGTGGGTCAGTTTCTTGGTTTTGGACACTGATAGAGAGGTGATTTGGGCCGGATTCTGTTTTTAGTCTTGGGAATCTGAAAGAAAAAGGTGACAGCTAGATATGGGGGAAGTTTTGGGTTCCCCTGGTCCTGATTCTGGGCTGCCCCCCCTTTTTTGAAGGCAGTCACCAGGATGGGTTTGAAGCAGGGGATTTTCATGCTGATGATTCTGGGGTTGGAAGATGGGCGGTGCTAACTCAGTCCCCACATCTATCCAGTCTGGATTTGGATCCTTTGGGACCCATTTTTCTTTGGGAGGAGTTCCCCCATCTCTGAAGGAGAAGATCCTTTTCCCAGGATCCTCTAATTGGAAGATTTGTACCTCCTCCTCAAAATGGGTCTTTTTGGGCTCTTTATTTCTCCTTGGGTTGCAGACTTTCAGGGGCAGGAGATTTTGGTTCGGTTCCTGGGTTTCCAGGGGCTTTTTACAAGTTGGGAAGGAAGCTTCCTCCAAGGCTTTACACCCTCCTCCCTGGGAACCGGTGGGTTGTCGGGGTTGTCAGGGTTCTTCCCCCATCATTGCTCTGGAGTGCCAGGAGCGCCAGGTCCTGGGTTTGAGGCATTCTGCGCCAGCATGCTCATCTGAGGGTTCTGTTGAGCCCTCAGCATGCGACCCAGATCCTGTGCCATGTTTTGGACCTGGCGCTTTAGTTGTGACACCCGCTCAAGCTGATGCAGGGTTCTCATTTCTCCCCTGGGCTGATCCCGGGAAGGGTAGCTATCCCTTCTCCCAAAATACCCTGGGTTTGGAAAATGTGGGTACCCCTCCACCCTTGGCCTCCCCTCTGCCGGATTGGGTTGTCTGGGGTCAGGAAATTGGGGAAAGAAGGATGGATTGTTTTGGGGTTGAACGTTTTGCGGGTACCTCACGAAGAAATTCTGTCCAGCATTTGGGGGATTACTGCCCTCCTGGGGGAAGTGAGGAGGATGTTCCCTGGGTTAACTGCTGTCTGGTTGGATCCCCCTCCTTGGGCTGGAGGAGTCCACACATAACCCAGGATGGGTCTATTCCCCTTGTGGCGGGGGCTGATGTAGTCAGGAGAGTTAGGGGTCCCATTTGTGGGATTGCCTCCCTGACTGTGATTGGCCCAAGGGCCTTCTGGGCTTGGGGTTGCTTTGATTCTGTGCAGGCAGGTTTTTAGGCCCCCCATCTCTAAATCTAAAATGGAGGCAACCTTCACCTCTGCCACCTTAGCAGCAGCAGGGGTGTTTGTTGTTTTGGGGCTTTTTGGATTATTTTTGTTTTCCACTGGCTTTTGCACCTCATAAATGCATGTGGCTTGTTCAATGACCCCTTCTAGTGTTCTTTTCTCGTGAAAGTCTCTCACTAGCTGGGTCATGATGTACTTGGGGAGAGCGTGGAAGAAAGTATTCACAAACTCTTTGCTGTCAGTGCGCACCCTTCTGGTGGTCTGTGCAAAGGCACGCTTTAATTCTTGAACAAATTCTCGTGGGGCCTGATCTTCCCCACATTGCAACTTGTAGGCTGCCTTGTGAGCCTCCTGAGGATTCCTGTGCACAGAATGATTCTGGTCCTCCAGCCCCACAAAGAAGCTGGAGTACTCTGGAGAGAAGGTCCATTTCACATATTGAATACAGCTTTGGCTGTCCTTCAAATGGAAAGTTTCCATCATCTGTTCGAAGAGCTCTAAGTGCTCCCAAACTGAATATTTTGCATTCTTATGATAGGGCGTGATGACGCTCCTTATCGCTTTGATTTGTTTTAGGGGATCCTTGAGCAAGGCCCTTTTTTACCTTATTGGCCTTTTTGGTTCGGGTAACCCTGGTCCACTCCTCCTCTGACTCAGAGGCACTGCTACCAGAGGTGCCTGTCTGGTCTTCTAGGCTCTCCCAGATTCTGCGAGCCTGGGAATGGCTGGCAGAATGTGGGGGCCTAGTATGCTGTGTCCTGGGGTGCTCAGAGGAATCTTCTGACTCCTCCTTACTCCCAGAATATGATGAGTACCCCCCCCCCCCACTGTCCTATCTGGGCAGAGGTTTTCAGGATGCCCTTAGTGGGCCTACTCTCATGGAGTTCCCCACTAAATTTGACAGCACTTGGGAACCCATACCCAGATGCCCGCCCATCCATTCCTGGGAGGTGCTGATCTATGAGCCCCATATTCCTCATTGGATTGAAGTCTGCCATCCCCGTGGCCCTTGGCTCATGTGCGTCAGTGGACATGGGGTTGGCAGAGTTCAGGGATTGGAAGAGATGAAGGCCTCTGGTACTAGGGTTCCTGAGGTTATGCTCAGGTATTTCCCTTTCCCAGCGAACTTCATCTCTCTCAGCCCCTGCTCCCTGTTGCCACGCAAGAACCTGAGCTTTCTGTTCCTCTATCAAGGCCTTGCTAGTTTCTATCAGTTGTTCTTGCATAGCTACCTGTCTGTGGAGCCTGTCATTTCTCTCGCAGAGAGCCTCATTGTTTCTCTCTGCTTCCTGTGTCGTTTTAGAGTACTGGGCCAGTTTTTGTTGCAGGAGGGTTACCTCCTGAGCCCTGTCCATACTGGCCTGGTCCTTCCTTGCTAGAGCATCTTCCACCCTCCTGGTGTGCGCTAACAGTTTTTCATGGTCTTTTTGGAGGTCACCCAGTGCCTGAAGGGCCAGGTGAAACTGACCTCCTGGCCTAAGGTGTCCCTTTCCTGAACAAGAGCCTGCCTCTGTGCAGCCAGGTCATCCCACTGTCTTTGGAGCGCACCAGCTTTCTGGCGCTCCTCATCAAATTCTGCCTGAGTGTGCAGGTCTTTCAGGATTAATGTATTACACTCTTCTTTTTCTTTGTCTAGGCAGCTTTGCAGGGTGACTACCTGCTCTGCGCATGCCCTGTTAAAATGTATTTGCTGTTCCAGCTTTTTCTGGATCTGCAGTAGAGAGTCCAAACTTTCTTGGTACTCCTTCTGCAAGGCAATATTTTGGTATCCTGCTCTACCTTCTCCTGCTGCAAGATACCCATCTCTTCTTTTATTTGGTCAGGTACTGCCTGATTTCATTTTCTGATTCATGGCTCCTCTGTAGCCTTTGCTCTGCAGAGTCCAGATCAGTTTGGGTTTTTATAATGCTTGCTGTTGCTTGTTTGCCAGGTCTTGGCCTTCAGCATATTTGTCCTGTATTGCGCCAATATGGAGGTACAGATATGCCGCTATTTTGGCAATCTTGCTTTGCTCTTCCTTTACCTTAGGGGCCATATACAGTTCAATCAGGGCCATATTTAATGGACCCTGATCTTGCCATATGTCTAATCCTGTTGCAGTGGTCTGCTCTTTAATTCCCTGGGTTCTGTTGAGCCCTCAGCATGCAACCCAGATCCTGTGCCATGTTTTGGACCTGGGGCTCTAGTTGTGACACCCGCTCAAGCTGATACAGGGTTCTCATTTCTCTCCTGGGCTGATCCCGGGAAGGGTAGCTATCCCTTCTCCCAAAATACCCTGGGTTTGGAAAATGTGGGTACCCCTCCACCCTTGGCCTCCCCTCTGCCGGATTGGGTTGTCTGGGGTCAGGAAAGTGGGGAAAGAAGGATGGATTGTTTTGGGGTTGAACGTTTTGTGGGTACCTCAGGAAGAAATTCTGTCCAGTATTTAGGGGATTACTGCCCTCTTGGGGGAAGTGAGGAGGACATTCCCCGGGTTAACTGCTGTCTGGTTGGATCCCGTCCTTGGGCTGGAGGAGTCCACACATAACCCAGGATGGGTCTATTCCCCTTGTAGCGGGGGGTGATGTAGTCAGGAGAGTTAGGGGTCCCATTTGTGGGATTGCCTCCCTGACTGTGATTGGCCCAAGGGCCTTCTGGGCTTGAGGTTGCTTTGATTCTGTGCAGGCAGATTTTTAGGCCCCCCCCATCTCTAAATCTAAAATGGAGGCAACCTTCACCTTTGCCACCTTAGCAGCAGCAGGGGTGTTGGTTGTTTTGGGGCTTTTTGGATTATTTTTGTTTTCCACTGGCTTTTGCACCTCATAAATGCATGTGGCTTTTTCAATGACCCCATCTAGTGTTCTTTTCTCGTGAAAGTCTCTCACTAGCTGGGTCATGATGTACTTGGGGAGAGCGTGGAAGAAAGTATTCACAAACTCTTTGCTGTCAGTGCGCACCCTTCTGGTGGTCTGTGCAAAGGCACGCTTTAATTCTTGAACAAATTCTCGTGGGGCCTGATCTTCCCCACATTGCAACTTGTAGGCTGCCTTGTGAGCCTCCTGAGGATTCCTGTGCACAGAATGATCCTGGTCCTCCAGCCCCACAAAGAAGCTGGAGTACTCTGGAGAGAAGGTCCGTTTCACATATTGAATACAGCTTTGGCTGGCCTTCAAATGGAAAGTTTCCATCATCTGTTCGAAGAGCTCTAGGTGCTCCCACACTGAATATTTTGCATTCTTATGATAGGGCGTGATGACGCTCCTTATCGCTTTGATTTGTTTTAGGGGATCCTTGAGCAAGGCCCTTTTTTACCTTATTGGCCTTTTTGGTTCGGGTAACCCTGGTCCACTCCTCCTCTGACTCAGAGGCACTGCTACCAGAGGTGCCTGTCTGGTCTTCTAGGCTCTCCCAGATTCTGCGAGCCTGGGAATGGCTGGCAGAATGTGGGGGCCTAGTATGCTGTGTCCTGGGGTGCTCAGAGGAATCTTCTGACTCCTCCTTACTCCCTGAATATGATGAGTACCCCCCCACTGTCCTAGCTGGGCAGAAGTTTTCAGGATGCCCTTAGTGGGCCTACTCTCATGGAGTTCCCCTTTAAATTTGACAGCACTTGGGAACCCATACCCAGATGCCCGCCCATCCATTCCTGGGAGGTGCTGATATATGAGCCCCATATTCCTCATTGGATTGAAGTCTGCCATCCCCGTGGCCCTTGGCTCATGTGCGTCAGTGGACATGGGGTTGGCAGAGTTCAGGGATTGGAAGAGATGAAGGCCTCTGGTACTATGGTTCCTGAGGTTATGCTCAGGTATTTCCCTTTCCCAGTGAACTTCATCTCTCTCAGCCCCTGCTCCCTGTTGCCACGCAAGAACCTGAGCTTTCTGTTCCTCTATCAAGGCCTTGCTTGTTTCTATCAGTTGTTCTTGCATAGCTACCTGTCTGTAGAGCCTGTCATTTTTCTCACAGAGAGCCCCATTTTCTCTCTCTGCTTCCTGTGTCGTTTTAGAGTACTGGGCCAGTTTTTTCTGCAGGAGGGTTACCTCCTGAGCCCTGTCCATACTGGCCTGGTCCTTCCTTGCTAAAGCATCTTTCACCCTCCTGGTGTGCGCTAACAGTTTTTCATGGTCTTTTTGGAGGTCACCCAGTGCCTGAAGGGCCAGGTGAAACTGACCTCCTGGCCTAAGGTGTCCCTTTCCTGAACAAGAGCCTGCCTCTGTGCAGCCAGGTCGTCTCTCTGTCGTTGGAGCGCACCAGCTTTCTGGCGCTCCTCATCAAATTCTGCCTGGGTGTCCAGGTCTTTCAGGATTAATGTATTACTCTCTTCTTTTTCTTTGTCTAGGCAGCTTTGCAGGGTGACTACCTGCTCTGCGCATGCCCTGTTAAAATGTATTTGCTGTTCCAGCTTTTTCTGGATCTGCAGTAGAGAGTCCAAACTTTCTTGGTACTCCTTCTGCAAGGCAATATTTTGGTATCCTGCTCTACCTTCTCCTGCTGCAAGATACCCATCTCTTCTTTTATTTTGGTCAGGTACTGCCTGATTTCATTTTCTGATTCATGGCTCCTCTGTAGCCTTTGCTCTGCAGAGTCCAGATCAGTTTGGGTTTTTATAATGCTTGCCGTTGCTTGTTTGCCAGGTCTTGGCCTTCGGCATATTTGTCCTGTATTGCGCCAATATGGAGGTACAGATATGCCGCTATTTTGGCAATCTTGATTTGCTCTTCCTTTACCTTAGGGGCCATATACAGTTCACTCAGTGCCATATGTAATGGACCCTGATCTTGCCATATGTCTAACCCTGTTGCAGTGGTCTGCTCTTTAATTCCCTGCAACCACACATTCTGATCTTGTTCTGTCCATTCACCCCTGACAAATGGTTTGTGCAGTAGGTGTTCTTTAGCCATATTGATTTATACCAAGGTCGCCATTCTGGAAATATTAATTTCCTTTCTGATTTACAGGAGTTTATTTTATTTTTGCAAAACAGACTAAGTTCCTTAGAGCGTTCCTATTGAGGGGTGCTTTTCACAGTGTAACACAGTGTGGTAGCCCAACAGGGTTTATGTACCCTGTTAGTTAGCATGCTGTATTAAGCTGTCACAAGTGGTATGTCTAATTCAGCAATCCCGGCGCATGAGTTCTCAATCTTGTAAGTGATTCCAACCCGGCACTCCACCTAAGTCAATGACTAGCGTGTGATGCACATCTGAAACCCTTAATTATTTATTTATGTCTATAAGTTCTTTTATTTCTGAATGATGTACCCTTATATCACACCCCTCTCTTTGAATCCCCCCGGTGCACTGAACCAGGAAGCAGGCTGTTTTGCAAAGTTAAAAATATGTATTTATGTATTTGCACAATATATATATCACACTACTTTAATGGATATACAATGATCACCAATGGGGTGATGTCACGCTAAACAATCTCTTTAATCACACGGAGTAACGATAGGAAAAATAATGCAGCATAGAATAATACTTTTGTGTGTTCTATCAAAATGCAATGTGATTACTCTTTCCCCCTGCACACTACTCAATCCCCCCAGTATGCAATATAAAGAGATGGATGGAGAGAAAACAGATTTCAGGAATACAGAATTCAACCAAATAGTAGCAATCCCAATTTCCCCCCAGCAAACACAGAGAGAGAAACAGGAATGACTGCAAACTGATCAAAAATTGTTTAAATATGGCTTTGAATGGAATGGAAATACCATGGATATGCCAAGCATCGTGCTCTGACATCAAGGCCATAAATGAACATCTGAATTCCAAACAAAGAAAGCAAATAAAATTAACAACATTTCATTTAGTTTGCAGTCGACACGTTATCTATTTCTGGAATTGACATGTGCCTTTTAAGAAAAAAGAATTGTGAAGAAGAAAACGAGTATTAAGATAGGGCAAGCTTCTTACACTATCCCCTCCCCTAGATAAGCGCACCACCAGCGTTATCTAGGGATAGTAAGACACAAGGGTTTCGTTTATTCTGTTGGAGGGCAAGATAGTGTCATGATCTCTGCTTCCAAAAGGTCAGGGTTTTCCCAACTCCCTTGGAAGCAGATCCATAACCCAGGTTCCGAGTGCCAACCAGTCCCAATTGGGACCTTTTGGACCCAGTCCTGGCGCCAGTGGCACCAGGCTCATAAATATGCCCAGTCCCAGCGCTGGAAGCGCCGGGCTCATAATGCTTGGGTGGACTTACCTGCAGCAGACCATGCTGCTTACTTGCCTGCCAGTTGAGCCTCTGATCCTCTTCTGTTTGGAACTCCTGTTGGGTGGGGCAGGAGCCACTCCCTAGATTCAGAACACTGGAACTCTTCTGGAAAGCAGGAACTCTTTTCTTACCTAGGCGTGGCTGTGGAAGGAGACACCTAAGCACTACAGGAGGCTATTTAAACCACACCCGATGGATGAATCTTGCTTTGCGTTATTCTGCATCCTCTGCAGCAGAACGCTCATCGTGTCTTCTGCATCTGATCCTGGGCCTAAGGAAAAAGGCTTACCATCCTGAATCCAGTCTTCAGCAACACCTATCAGCAACACCTATAAAGACAAGAAAGAACAGGTTAGCATTACGGTCTTCAGTGACAGCTCTTCACTTACCTGGTCCATCGGCTGTCACCAACGCCTCGCGCTGCATTCCGGCATCTGAAAGACAAAGGCTTACCTACTCTTCGTGCGCTCCGGAGGTCTTCACACTGCATTCCGGCATCTGAAAGACAAAAGCTTACCAACTCTTCGCACGCTCCGGAGGCCTTCGGCGCTGCATCCCGCATCTGAAAGACAAAACAAGGTGCGTTTAAAGACATTGGGGAACTTAATACTCACGTGCCATTACTCCTTTCCACATCTAACCCAGTGGGTATTCCGGCACCCTGCAGCCGCTCCAAACTTGTATCTGCAAAATAAAAAGACAGTTAGAGCGCATCGTGAAGCAGGCAACAAGCGCTTACTTACGTGCTTCCAGGCGCTTCTATTCATCACACGGGCTCCATCTTCAACTCACTTCAGCCCGTCATCCGCCATCGCCGGAACCCTGCAAAACAAGAAACATCATTACTAAAGACTTTAAAGACATTAGAATTACTCGAAACTTACCGTTCGTGCAGTAAACGACGGACAGCAGTCCTCTGAAGTCAAGAGGCCTGCTCCCCTTATCCAGTGAAGAAACTGGTTACAGCACCCTGCCCCGAGGCAGATGGAGAGCACGGCGTTCACTTACCTAAGGTGAGAGCGTTAACCTTTGGGGTTCTACAGGAGAAGAGAAAAGGAAGAAGAGAGAGACATTCAATAACCCAGTTCCTTAATCCCATATTTTCTATCTGCAGACATCTTACCCCTTCGAGTCAGACATACAGTGCACAGAGGTCCAGCCCAAAGAGCCAGCCGTGTGTTACACATCACCTTTGAAGATACGGTATACGCCCAGTCAAGACCGGCGCCTCTACGGGAATCAGGTGAGCGTTACAGAACGCAAAGCCTACCACAATACTCCCGTCCAGGCGCTATGGAAACCTCGGATACCGACCAGCTAGCCCAGTTACTTGGGGAACTAAGGGCAGAAGTGCATGCAGCCCGTCAGGAAACGAACGCTCTAAGAAGGGAACTGATTATTTCCAAGGAGCGAACAGATGATCTCGCTAGACAATTGCTACAGTCACAAGCCGGACAGACCCCGTTACCCGCATCTGGGGGAAATCTTCCTTCTACATCCTCTATGAATCCAGTGCAGATCAACCTACCTGGGAATGTACCTCTGGCTCCGCCCAAACGATTTTCTGGTGACCCAAAGAGGTTTGCAGTATTATCAATCAGTGCCGGTTGCATTTCTTATGCCGGCCAGCAGCCTTTCCAACTGATCAAGCTAAAGTAGCTTTTGTGCTTTCGTACCTTAGTGGCAATGCGGCAGACTGGTCGATCCCTCTAGTAAATCAAGATGATCCGGTCCTCCATGATTTTCAAGCTTTTCAGCTCAGTATGGAAAAACTGTTCGCAAGACATTCACAGGGGCAGGCCTTGGACAATGAGCTTCTTTCGTTGCGACAAGGTAATCAAGACCTTTTGGCTTATATTGCGTCTTTCAACAGACTGATAGTGGAAACTCAATGGCCTGAGGACAAAAGGATTACGCTGTTTTATAGAGGTCTACGTGGAGAGCTCAAAGATGTGTTAGCCCAAGTAGTGAATCCCCCACAAGATTGTTCAGACTATATAGACTTAGTCGTTCAAATAGATCACAGACTGCAGAACAGGAAGGCCGATCGTTCCAAGTTTGATGCTCGAGTATTTTCCAAACCGCCAACTCCTTCCAAAGGAGTAGACTCCGGGGAACCCATGCAAATAGGGGGTCTGAAAGGTCCTCTAACACAAAAGGAGCGGGAAAGGAGAAAACAGTTGCAATTATGCCTCTATTGCGGAAACTCAGGGCACTTTCTTCGAGACTGTCCGGTGAAACCTGCCAAGAAGGCAGTAGGAGCTGCAGTTACCAAAGTTACAAACTCTGAGCAGGGAAACGACCTCGCCCGACAAGAATAGAGGTCCTCTTGCCGAGCGTGAAAACCAGTTCCGTGACCTCGCATTTCGTGATACCTATGGTCCTCATTAGCCCTGATAATCCGGATCGATTACATGCAATTGAAGCTTACGTCGACAGCGGTGCCATCGGCAATTATGTGGATCATGAAATGGTTTTGAGGATGAATCTAACTCTTAGTCCCAAGACTGTAAAGGACGTCATTACTACGGTGGATGGTACGGAGATAGCCTCCGGGCCAGTAACGCATACCACTCAAGAGGTGACGCTAGTAAGTCAAGATGGACACCATGAGAAGATCGTGTTCGATGTGATCAAGGCCCCTCAGTTCCAGATTATTCTAGGAATACCTTGGTTAGAGAAACACAATCCTCAGATCGATTGGCGAGCAAGAACGGTCCAGTTTCCAGAATGTGTCTCTACTTGTCACCCTCCACCTGGTGTTGCACTGGCAGCAATTTCTTCAGAGACTCCCCAGTTACCTCCCGAATACCTAGAATACCAAGATGTTTTCCGGAAGGATCAGGCTAACTCTCTACCTCCTCATAGGTCTTATGACTGCCAGATAGACCTGATACCTGGATCTACTCCTCCTTGTAGTAGAATTTATGCCCTCACCGAGCCTGAGAACCTTCACCTTCGACAATACCTGGATCAATACCTGGCAAATGGGTTTATTCGTCCTTCCAAGTCCCCTGCTTCTTCAGCTTTGTTCTTCGTTCCAAAAAAGGAAGGAGACCTTAGAACTTGTATAGATTATCGCTCCCTGAACCAGATCACCGTTAAGAATAGATATCCGTTACCTTTGATCCCTGAACTCCTGGACCAAGTCAGAAAAGCATGCATATATACAAAGCTGGATCTTAGAGGAGCTTACCACTTGGTACGAGTAAAAGAGGGCGATGAATGGAAGACGGCCTTCCGCACCAAGTATGGGCTATTTGAATATCAGGTCATGCCCTTCGGACTTTGCAATGCCCCGGCTGCCTTTCAATATTTTATGAACGATGTCCTCAGAGAGCTCATAGATGTGTGTGTTGTTGTTTACATTGACGACATCCTCGTTTATTCTTCATCGGAATCTGAACATCGGAAACACGTGAAAATGGTCCTCGAAAGATTGCGTCAACACAAACTTTTCGCTAAGTTGGAAAAATGTGTTTTCAACGTGACTGAAGTTGAATTCTTGGGATTCATATTATCACCTGGCGAAGTTGCTGTCGGTCGGCTCAAATTGATGTGAGACTATCGACCAGTCACCACCCTCAGACCGACGGACAAACCGAGAGGACCAATCAAACTCTGGAACAGTATTTACGCTGCATGCTGCAACAAACTGAAAAAACTTGAAAAGACATCCTTTGGATAGCCGAATATGCCTACAATAACTCTGTCCATTCGGGAACTGGGAAAACCCCGTTTTTTCTTTTGTACGGCAGTCACCCTCGAACCTCGGAGTTGGATCCCCTCCAAGATCTTGAAACACCAGCAGTAGACTACCTGCATTCTACAATCACCCAAGCCTTTAAGGAAGCTGTTTCTCACCTTCAAAGGGCTAAAGAACAATACAAGAAAGGAGCAGATCAACATCGGAAGGAAGCCCCTCAATATCAAGTAGGGGATCAAGTCTGGCTATCCACCAAATATCTACCTCTAAAAGGGCCACGCACATTCAACCCAAGATACCTTGGTCCCTATTCCATCACTACCATAGTAAACCCAGTAGCGGTCAAGTTGGACTTGCCCCCGCACATGAAGATACATCCGGTCTTCCACGTCTCTCTATTAAAACCCGTGCAACCTCAAACCCGACTAACTAAATCTCCAAAACCTATCCTAGTTGATGGAGAACTCGAGTTTGAAGTCAAAAGCATTCTGGACTCCAAGATCTCCAAATCTAAACTATTTTACCTAATTGACTGGAAAGGCTACGGCCCCCAAGAGAGATCCTGGGAACCTGCTGAATATGTCCACGCTCCTCGCCTAATCAAAAGATTTCACCGAACATTTCCTGACAAGCCAAAACCCCCGGAGAAGCCCGGTTTGGGAGGTGCCTTGAGGGGGGGTACTGTCATGATCTCTGCTTCCAAAAGGTCAGGGTTTTCCCAACTCCCTTGGAAGCAGATCCATAACCCAGGTTCCGAGTGCCAACCAGTCCCAATTGGGACCTTTTGGACCCAGTCCTGGCGCCAGTGGCACCAGGCTCATAAATATGCCCAGTCCCAGCGCTGGAAGCGCCGGGCTCATAATGCTTGGGTGGACTTACCTGCAGCAGACCATGCTGCTTACTTGCCTGCCAGTTGAGCCTCTGATCCTCTTCTGTTTGGAACTACTTTTCCTGTTGGGTGGGGCAGGAGCCACTCCCTAGATTCAGAACACTGGAACTCTTCTGGAAAGCAGGAACTCTTTTCTTACCTAGGCGTGGCTGTGGAAGGAGACACCTAAGCACTACAGGAGGCTATTTAAACCACACCCGATGGATGAATCTTGCTTTGCGTTATTCTGCATCCTCTGCAGCAGAACGCTCATTGTGTCTTCTGCATCTGATCCTGGGCCTAAGGAAAAAGGCTTACCATCCTGAATCCAGTCTTCAGCAACACCTATAAAGACAAGAAAGAACAGGTTAGCATTACGGTCTTCAGTGACAGCTCTTCACTTACCTGGTCCATCGGCTGTCACCAACGCCTCGCGCTGCATTCCGGCATCTGAAAGACAAAGGCTTACCTACTCTTCGTGCGCTCCGGAGGTCTTCACACTGCATTCCGGCATCTGAAAGACAAAAGCTTACCAACTCTTCGCACGCTCCGGAGGCCTTCGGCGCTGCATCCCGCATCTGAAAGACAAAACAAGGTGCGTTTAAAGACATTGGGGAACTTTAATACTCACGTGCCATTACTCCTTTCCACATCTAACCCAGTGGGTATTCCGGCACCCTGCAGCCGCTCCGAACTTGTACCTGCAAAATAAAAAGACAGTTAGAGCGCATCGTGAAGCAGGCAACAAGCGCTTACTTACGTGCTTCCAGGCGCTTCTATTCATCACACGGGCTCCATCTTCAACTCACTTCAGCCCGTCATCCGCCATCGCCGGAACCCTGCAAAACAAGAAACATCATTACTAAAGACTTTAAAGACATTAGAATTACTCGAAACTTACCGTTCGTGCAGTAAACGACAGACCGCAGTCCTCTGAAGTCAAGAGGCCTGCTCCCCTTATCCAGTGAAGAAACTGGTTACAGCACCCTGCCCCGAGGCAGATGGAGAGCACGGCGTTCACTTACCTAAGGTGAGAGCGTTAACCTTTGGGGTTCTACAGGAGAAGAGAAAAGGAAGAAGAGAGAGACATTCAATAACCCAGTTCCTTAATCCCATATTTTCTATCTGCAGACATCTTACCCCTTCGAGTCAGACATACAGTGCACAGAGGTCTAGCCCAAAGAGCCAGCCGTGTGTTACACATCACCTTTGAAGATACGGTATACGCCCAGTCAAGACCGGCGCCTCTACGGGAATCAGGTGAGCGTTACAGATAGACAGTAGTTACACTTTGGTAACATAAAAGAAAAGAAAAAATATGATAAATAATGTACCTGAGTATTTTTGTGTGATAACATGTATAGGGAAGTCCTCGGGTGAGAAACCCTAAACAATCCAATACGTGACTTGTACAAACAGAAGGAATCCATCAAAGTCAAAATGTTGTTTTTAGAATTCCAAAGCAAAGTTCTGCTGCCTTTATACAAAAAAAACTTAGGTATGTGTTCACAAGCAAACTTCACACATTTTGAGCCGAACAGAAGAAAGCAAAACCGTTTTTTTTTTGTTTGTTTGTTTTTTTTTAAAAATGACTCGCTGTCTAATAATTGGTTGAATGTACATGAGTTGATGTGGTTTTCTTTATCTTTTGAGATTGTTCTTAATAGGGTAACTTGTGCTGAAGTAATTGTATTATTCTGCAAATTGTGGTATTTGTTGTCGCTCAGCTTCTTTACTATATGTCCTTAAGTGTATGTTAATCATGTATTGGGACCTTTTTATGGAATTATCATGTAATTTTGAAAAGTTGATTTATTCAGCTATAACAAAATAAAAAAAAAAATAAAAAATAAAAAGACTCGCTGTCTATCTGTCTATGGAGACATGAAACTTGTCTTTGCCAACATTTAGGAAAACATGAAAGTATCACCAACCTCTAATTGGCTAAAACGGAAAAGAAACACTAACTCCCAGTCAATATGGGACTTAACAAAGAAACCGTTGACAAGTATGTCATTCGAGAACACCCACCAGCACATCATCATGCCCCATCCGGTCAAGCCTTTCCTATCACCCCATGGACATGTTGTCTGCATCTGTCGTTCTCCCACGTCCCTGGCCTAAAATCCTCTCTGGTATGTCAGCAAAATTGGAAGTTTCACCAAAGCACATTGTTAAGCGGCTTCACTTCAACACTACAGCTAAGTCAATGCCTAGTCTGGGATGCTGAGGGAAACCCTTAGGGAAACCCTTATTGATATATTTTTAGGTCCAGTTCATGCACTCTGGATGACAACCCTTATATAACACCCCTCTCTTAGAATCCCCCTGACCGCACTGAGCCGAGAAGTAGGTCTGTTTTGCAAATTTAAAAGGTTTATTTGAGAAAAATAACAATATATATCTATCACACTTTTATAATAAATTAATATTGGATACCACACTTAAAATATGACCGTGATCAACAATGGATAATGTTCTACTGGTAAACTGATTTGGTTACTTAGAAGTAGTATAGAGGATGAGGTAGCTGAAATGCTTTATGGTTTCAAGGAAATGCAAGGTGGAATAAATGCAGTACAGAAATGAAACTGATATGGTTTCACAAGAGATAATATGTTCACTTTTCCCCTGGTGGCAATTCACCCCCCCTATATGTAATGCAAGGAGATGGAAGTAACACACACAGTCTTCAGGAATACAATCAAATACAATACGGAATTCGGTTCCCCCCACAGCAAGCTTAGACAACAGATATGCTTTTTAAAACACGGGCAAGAGGGCTTTGTAATGTGGTGGCAAGGAAGTGAAAAATGCTAAAATTGCTTTTAATTATCTTAAGTCAGATCTAGATTCTAAGCTTTCAGAGGAAAGTTAAATCACGTTCCTAGGACAAACGGTTCCAGAGATACGGACGATTTAATAAAGGTAGATTTTCAGATTTAAAGTAAAACTCAAAATGACAGGTGACAGTTTGCAGCTTTAGAATGACAGATGACAGCTCGCAGCTTTAGAATGACAGATGACAGGATTTCTAGGAGGCAGTTCTACTTAGGTTAAAATAGTTTGGATTAGATTATTTTAACTAAGAGATTGGGTTCTGCACAGTTCTGGCGGATACTCACTCCTAATTTTGAAATGAATGGGCTTCGTCACGGATCTGGTCAACACGTCCAGCGGCGGTTCTCTCTGATCAACGGGTCAATCAGGCACCGGTTCTGCTCACAGTGATCCGGATCTCTGGTTCTGCTCACAGAGGTCTGGGTCTGGTCTGCGGTTCCGGCAAAAGTTCTTGGCAAAGAATTCAAACAGCTCGCCCGACTGTTGAATAGTTTGGTTAGGTTTGCTGGATTCTGAAGGCCTGCTGAGAATACTTTTGCTTGCAGTGGGCCTTCTTGGTTCAAATTTCTGTAGCCTCTGTTTAGCTTGGAAGTCTAGCTGTTGGATCTCTGGATGTGAAGTCGTCGGTCAGCACGCTCCGCAGCAAATGGAATTGAATGTCTCTACCTGTCCCAGCAGTCTCTTTTTATGTGTTTTGAAAATGGGTGTGTGCCTGGGCCTAGCTAAGCCTGCCCCTCTCTACTTGTCATTGTCCCAATTCTCCCCTCTCCCATGATTGGGGGAATTGGGTTGTGAGTCAGAGTGATGAGGTCTGTTTATGGGTCAGAGGATCCTCCCCTGGTCAATTTGCCCACAAATCTATATTTGATTCAAATACATATTTCCCAGATACACAAATGGTTGACATTACATGTACACATTATATATTCCTTATGGTCCATGCTTGTCCGCCTCTGATCTTCCTGGGGGCTTGCATTAAAAAATGACAACATTTTGCGCTTTTTGGTCAGTTTACCAATATCGGACATTTACCAAAAATTACACAAAGGTGCGCAAGGAGTATGGACATTAATTGATGAAGTGTCAGATTTTTAACATGCAGACATTTCGAGTAAGACCCTATTTTCCGCTAGCAATCCCCCAGAATACACCCAGGGTCCTAACGCCTCTTAAAACGTGCACAGAAAAATCCCAAGAATAATGATATTATTTATATAATTTTGACCAGTCCGCACTATGAATTATCCATCTTTTTAACTTATGCC
This sequence comes from Ambystoma mexicanum, assembly GCF_040938575.1. NCBI lineage: Eukaryota > Metazoa > Chordata > Amphibia > Caudata > Ambystomatidae > Ambystoma > Ambystoma mexicanum. The sequence goes on from NC_090934.1 coordinate 671,608,838, forward strand.
CTGGTCAAAAAGGGGTGTGGCTTCCCACATCACATGGTGGAATAACTGGTTTATCCACGTCCCCCAAGCTCAGCTGGCTCTCACAGGCACTTCTCCTCTGACTTCGCCCAAGATGAAGCCACTTTACGGCCCCCCCCAATATAACATTTGCCTGAGTCCAGGACAAGGCTTTGTTCAACCTCCTGCAGGTGCCCCTCCCCTAATCTAATCAGAGAGGTGTCATCTCCTTTTGGTGGGGAAGCAGGAGGCAGCCAGGCCTGGGAATGCAGTTTGATCAAGTTTCAACTCCTGTCGGGGGTTGTTGTCAGACAGAATTCAGCTAAATGTCACTTTAGTTCCCAGTTTAAATCAAAACTTACAATTTTTACATATACATTAAATCATTACTTCCTTCAAGTCATTTCAGAATATAGTTTTACATTGTATCCACCTCTTAGCAAGTCTTTCCTTGGCCTGGTTTGGGTTGCTCTGTTCCGTTTTACACAAAAGTCTGGTGGTTTTAAAACGCCGGCTTTCTGATAGTGGTGACTACCGGTATTGCATCCATTTTTGGGATCTGTCTTGAATTACTGCATTTCAATAGAGTGGTCTTTTGCTTGATAGTATAGGATGCTTAACATTGTTTTGATGGCATCCATACAGTAGAGTGGTGATGTGGAACCCCCCACAAGAAGGTTGTATCTTTGGAGTTGTCTTGTGCCAACTGCGCAGTTCTCCTGGATTCTGGTGTGAATGTGGGCAGCGACAGCTCATCCCCACATCCACCCAGACTATTGATTTAGATTGTTCTGGGATAGAATAATGGGCGGTGACAGCTCATCCCCACATCTACCCAGTCTAAGCATTCAACATGGGTCAAAACCCTTGACAAAACCCCCCCGCCCGACTGCGCTTTGATTCGAGTCGAGGGGAAGTCGGGTACCAAGAATGTTTTGAGCCCTGTGCTGGTATGTCCGCATTATCTTCTTCCAATTCTGTAGATGGCACAGTTCAGCATCTTTTCCTCCACCCAGTTGGATCGATCGGTTCTCCTCGCCGGTCCTGATGGGAATATTGGGCGGTGCCCCTCGGGTCTCTGCTCCCGGTCCCCGGTCATCCTCCTTGGTCAGTCTCCATGGTTTCCTCTCTCCTAGGATGATAAAGCAAAAGCGGCAATACGCATTCCTAGACATTTTTCCACCACTATGAATGGTGTGGCGAACATGTACATTTTATACCTTCGAATGCATTTTGCAGTCTGATTTTAAAAACAATATATAACAGGGAACATTTGCATTATGTTACTATATTTGTGATATGTGGAATATTTTAGAGTTTGAACTGACTTACTCTGGAGCGGCCCCCTCTGGTATTGCAGAGGACTCCTCCAGTTGCTGCAGGGTGTGCCTGGGATGGCAACACTTTAACTGATTTATATGTACCCACTTGTCTTCCCCTTCCGCCAAACCGCCTTTGGGGATGCGGATCTTGTAGGCCACAGGGGAGATTTTGTCTATAATTTCAAACGGTCCCTTCCATGTAGGCAAACATTTTTGCTGTTTGGCCTGGTTCCTTTGGAAATTGTATAGATAGACCCGGTCCCCCACAGTATATTCCTTCCTGGTGGTCTTCAGGTCGTAGTGGGTTTTCATGCTATCAGCTGATCTTTCTAGATTCCGCTGAGCATAGGCAAAAGCATGCTGAAGGTGTTTCCTTAAATTCTCCACATACTCATGAGTTGTGGAGGCATTTATCAGTGTCTGCTCTTGGGTCCTGTAGAGCAGATGCTGGGGAAGCACCATCTTGCGTCCGGTCATCAACTCAAATGGTGACATTTTGGTTGCAGATGAAGGGGTAGATCTGATGGCCATTAGGACCAGAGGTAATCGGATATCCCAACTTGGGCCAGAATCTGCCACAAACTTTTTTAATATGCTCACAATGGTTCGGTTGTATCTCTCCAATGCTCCAGAAGAAGCTGGCCTGTAAGCAATATGTAGCTTCCTTTTGACCCCCAGTATCTCCCACATCTTTGTCATTACTTCACTGGTGAAGTGGATACCCCTGTCTGACTCAATCCTTTGAGGTAGACCAAAACGGGAAAAGATGTGGTTAATCATCAGGACAGCTGCTGTTTCTGCCTTGCTATTTGGGGCTGGGAGACATTCCACCCACTTGGTAAACAAGCATGTAACGGTCAACATGTACTTGTTTCCTCTAGACGAGCGGATTACAGGGCCTACAAAGTCGATTTCCAAATCTGACCATTACAGTGTCATCCCCATCTTTTGGAGAGGCGCACTGTGTGTGAGGGATGATGATGGCTGAAATTGTGCACCCCTTCAAGTATTGGTCGAGGTCTTGCCCCATGTGTGGCCAGTATGCAACCTCTCTTAAGATTTCCAGTGTTGTGTGAAACCCCCTATGACCGGCGGTGGCCGCATCATGGGCGTGACTTAACATCAGGCTTCGGAATGAGGTAGGAACCACCCACTGATCATGGCCAGCTTGGGATTTCCTTACCAACAAACCGTCTTGGATTCGGAACATCTTTGGACATTTCATCACACTCTAAGCTTCTCCTACCCAATGTAATCGGAATCCGTCAGAGGAAAGTTCTCAGGGTCCTCAATGTGTTGGTAAAACTTACCAATTATTGGATCCCCCTTCTGAGCTGTAATCAAATCAGCATCAGGGGTCTCCTTACTCCATTGTGCAGTTGAAAGATCATTGTGAGCATTTGTCTGGGACCTAGTGATAGCAGTGATCTGAATTTCCCCCAACAGGGACTGTATTTCTATTAGATCCCCTTGGATGGCCCCGGTTTTGGCCAGCTGATCAGCTAAGTCATTTCCAGTTTTGTCTGGCCCCTCTACTTTGGAATGACCCTTGATCTTTTTCCAGTAGATGGTCATTCCATTCGATGTGACCAGATCATCAATGTTTTGAATTAGCTTCCCATCTTTCAGGGTTTGTTATTAGCACCTAACATTCCTCTGGTTTTCCAATTAACCAGGTGCTCCACGAACCCGTTCCGTACATAATCCAAATCTGTGATTATGACCAGTTCGTGGAGTTGATGTTGGACAGCAGTGAGGATGGCCTGATGCACAGCCATCAATTCTGCGACCTGACTACTTCGGGGACCAATTTTGTATCCAGCGGAGGGTTCTGGTGACTCATTCACCCATGCATTCCCTACGCCGGCCACCAGTTCTTTCTCCTCGTTGTCGTCAACATGGTACGAGCATCCATCCACATAGACAGTGGGCATTCCCTCACACTTGTCTTCTTCAAGGACTTTGTGTGGGGAATTAAGGTATGCCTCCATGTTGTCCTTGATTTTTAGACTTTCGTCCTCGAGACAGTTTTCTCTGCCACAATCATGCAAGTCAGCCAGACCTTGCGCGAGGGGACTCTTCTTGTTTTGGCCATATCTGACCTCCACAGGAAAGCCTTGCATTGACAGAATCCAGGAAGTAATTCGGGAAATACTCACATTTACGGCCCGGATTCTGTCACTTTGGAGACATTGCAGAGGCTGGTGTGGAGTCTCCACTATGATGTGTTCCCCCTGGATAAACGGGCGGTAATTCTTCAATGCCCACACCGTTGCCAGGAGTGCCTTCTCACAATCGTTGAATTTTTCCTCCACAGAGGATAAAGTTTTGCTCGCATAGGAGATTACTTTATTGACCTTGTCATGCTTTTGGTATAATACTGCCGTCAAGCACGTATTAGAGAACCCTGTCTCCAGGAAGAACTCCTTGTTTCTGACAGGGTAAGCTAGGCAAGGCGCTTGTGAGAGGCTTCTTTTGAGTTGTCTTACTGCCTCAGATTGTTCTGGACCCCACTCCCACTCGACCCCCCCCTTCAAGAGATGAATCAGGGGTCTAGTGATCTTTGCGTAGCCTTTAAAGAACTTTCTGCTGTAATTAGTCAGTCCAAGGAGGCTCCTTAGTTCCTGCAGAGTCATGGGGTCTTTCAGTTTCTGAAGTACTTCCACTTTCTTTTCCTGGGGACAGAGACCCTGAGGAGTAATCTCATGCCCCAAGAAATTAACACGGGTTCTACACCACTGTGCTTTCTGGAAGGAAAGTTTTGCTCTGGCGGCCCTCAACTGCGTCAGAACATAACGGATCTCCGCTATGTGTTCCTCCACAGATGAACTTTTGATGAGGACATCATCTACATAAGCCAGGTTACCCCTCGCACCCAGGTCGGGCATGGTCTTATGTAGGAAAATGTTGAATTCATTGCCGGAGTAGAGGTATCCGAAGGGAGTCCGGGTCCATGTGTACTGCTGCCCACCAAAGGTAAAAGCCAGTTTGTATTGGTCCTCCCTACTGACAGGCACGGTCCAGTATCCATTGGTCAGGTCTATTGTAGTGAATACTTGTGACCCTTGAATCTGGGCCAGCCCTTGTTCAATGTAGGGCAGAGGCCATCGGGAAGTATGGACCCGTTTGTTGAGCTCCCTAAGTTCAGCACAGAGTCTCCACTGGCCGTTTGGCTTCAATATTCCCAACACCGGATTATTGAAAGTGCTGTGTACTGGACGGATTATTCCTCGGGACTCAAGGTTCCTAATTATTTCAGTAAGGGACTCCATGGATGCGAGAGGCAAACGATATTGCTTCACAAACACTGGAGTCATTCCAGGGTCCGTGGGAATTGTTGTGGTGTGGATGTCGGTGCAACCAAAGTCATATCAGTCTACCGCAAAGAGATCTTGGAAATCCAAGAAATCTTGTTTCAACTTTTGCTTCTGTTCCAGAGTCACACAGGCATCAGCTAGGTTGACTCTCTCTTCCACCATCTGCCTGAAGCCTGGAAAGACTTCTGGTTTGGCTATCTAAGCGGCCTCCTCCAGCTGGGTGGAGAAGTCCCTGGTCAGAGTGCTGATTTGGACTGGAGGCTTCAGGTGGGAAAGGCAGCCCTCATGGACCTGGAAAATCACCTCATCCCTCCTGAAGTCACAAGTCACATCTTCCTTACCATAAGGGCAAGAAGTGTACACCAGGAAGTTCCCCCCATGCCGGGTGAAAATCCTGTCTGGTGTTGTATTGTCATCACTGTCACTGTCAAAACAGTCCTTGGGGATCAGTCCAAACAGTTCATTTCCCAGATCAATGGAAAAATGTAGGTCATCAACCGCCATTCCAATAATGGTGCCTGCGGCTAGAGTAATACTCTTTAAGTCGCTGTTATCCACCTCTATTGGAATGGTGTCATGTTCTATGTTGACTAATGGTGTTGGGTTTACCCCTAACCCTTGCTGTTGGAGAGAAGCATTTAGATGAATATAAGCATCAGGGTTTTTCAATTTTTGTCCTCTTTTAACTTTCACTTCCAGGGAGAATTGTCAGGTCCTTTCTGGGATGGTGACTTCCTCTTTAATCTGAATTTCAACTGCATAAGGTAGCAATTGAGCTGACCTAAATGCTTTTTCTGGATCATCAAAGCCCATGGGATTATCCGCTAATCGGGACCAAGCTTTGAAGTTTATTAGGTCCAAACTAATGGCAAAGCGATTGAGAATGTCACTGCCTAAGTAAAAGGCGGTAGTGACGTCTCGCACAACCCAACAATTATGGACTATGCTCTTGTTGCCAATGGAGATTTTGAGCATACACCTGCTTGGCAGGAGATGTTTGGAATTGGGTGTTTCCAGATCCATTTCCCATTTGTCTATCAGTTTGAATGTGGGAATGGCTGGATCTTTTGGGCGTTGGCGGAACATGGCCTCGCTGATGAAGCTCTTACCGTTGTTCACACACACTCGAGCGAGAACAGGGTCCTTCCCATCATTTACCTGAACAGGGATGAACAACTGCTCTCCAATTTGATGAATATCAGCCAGGCTCTGAGCTGATTTCACATCTTTCTGGACTATAGGAGTGGGATTGTCTGATTGTGGATTGGTAAAGAATTTCAGAGTATTTCCTTCCAGTGTGGAATACCACCTTAAACTGGAAGGAAGGTTGATTTTCAGAAATAGAGAGGACCCCCCATCACCAGTCTGTTGTCCTACTGCTATTACTGTCACGTCTGGAATTTGGTTGTTCTGGAAGTGAAATTCTACTTGGTCAGATTTTTGTTCAACCATGTGGCAGGTGCCGTTTAAACTAACATGGTTGACACTCTGTTTTAATTTTATTGGTCGGCTAGTCTGGGTCCAGAGGACCTTGTTTACGCAATCTATTAGGGGTGACAACCTTCTCAGGAGGTCATTCCCTAGTAAACAAGGGGTGCCCTCTGGAGTCACTACTATGACCGGGTGTTTCACCTTGTGTCGCCCAATTTTGATGTCCAAATCTGCAGTCCCCTCGACAGGAATTTCCTTCCCGTCAAAGTTCTGCAGTTGTCCAGGAAGAGAGGTGACAGGAATACGGTAATTCTCCCCCCTTCCTGTATTTAGTTCCTCAAAGGCCCTTTTGGACAGAAGGGTAGCTTGGGATCCAGTGTCCACCAGTGCCAAAATTGTACCCTGCCCCTGTACTTGTACCGGGGCATAGTATCTTCCCTCCCTCTCCTCAAGGGGGCACAGATAATGCACATTTTTGGACAACTGGTGGGCTAACTTTCTGGTTTTGGACATTGCTAGCGAAGAGATTTGGGCAGAATTCTGTGGAGAGCCTGGGGAATCTGAAAGAAAAAGTTGTCAACTGGAAATGGTTTTAGGTTCTGTGCAGCCCCCCCCCTTTTTGGAGGCAGTCATCAGAATGGGTTTGACCCATGGGATTTTGGTATTGTCGGTTCTGGTATGAGATGATGGGCGGCGGTAGCTCAGTCTCCACATCTCCCCAGTCTGAATTGGCATCCCTTGGGACCCATTTTTCCTTGGGAGGAGTTCCCCCATCTCTAAAGGAGAAGATCCTTTTCCCAGGATCTTCTGAGGATCCCTCTCCCTCAAATTGGAAGACCTGTACCTCCTCCACAAAGTGGGTCTGTTTGGGTCCTTTGTTTCTCCTACCTCCTCTCTGCTCCTTGGGTGGCAGACTTTCAGGGGTAGGAGATTTTGTTTCCAGTTCCTGGTTTTCCAGGGGCTGTTTACAAGTTGGGAAGGAAGCTTCCTCCAAGGCTTTACACCCCCCTTCCCCTTGTGCCACCTCCCTGGGAACCGGTGGGTTATCGGGGTGCTGCCCCCGTCATTGTTCTGGAGCACCAGGCCCAGAGTTTGGGGCATTCTGCGGTGGCATGCTCATCTGAGGGTTCTGTTGAGCCCTCAGTATGTGACCCAGATCCCATGCCATACTTTGGACCTGGTGCTCAAGTTGTGAAACCCGCTCAGGCTGATACGGGGCTCTATTTTCTCCCCTGGGCTGATCCCGGGAAGGGTAGCTCTCCCTTCTCTGGTAATACCCCGTATTGGGAAGATTTGGGTACCCCTCCGCCCTTGGCCTCCCCTCTCCCGGATTAGGTTGTCTGGGCTCAGGGAACTGGAGAAAGAAGGATGGATAATTTTGGGGCTGGAAATTGGGCGGATACCTGGGGAAAAATTTCTACCCAGGATTTGGAGATTTTCTGCCCTCCTGTGGGAAGTTGGGAGGGAAGTTCCCTGGTTTAGGTGCTTGGCTGGATCCCCCGCCTTGGGCTGGAGGAGTCCACACATAACCCAGGATGGGTCGGTTTCCCTTGTAGCTGGGACTGACATAATCAGGGGAGTGAGTGACCCCATTTGTGGGACTACCTCCTTGGCTCCCTGTCTGTGACTGGCCCGAGGGCCTTCTGGGCTTGGCATTATTAGGTGCAGGTAGGTTTTTAGGCCCCCCCATCTCCAAATCCAAAACTGGGGTGACCTTTACCTCTGCCACCTTGGCAGCAGCAGGGGTGCTGTTGGTTTTGGGGTTTTTCTGCGCATTAATTTTATTTTTGATGGGCTTCTGCACCTCATAGATCCGGGTAGCCTGTTCAATGACCCAGTCTAAAGATCTTTTCTCATGAAAATCTCTCACGAGCTGGGTCATTATGTATTTGGGCAAGGCATGGAAAAAAGTATTGACAAATTCTCTGCTGTCCGTGCACACCCTTATGGTGGTCTGCGCAAAGGCACGCTTCAATTCTTGCACAAATTCTTGTGGGGCCTGATCCTCCCCACATTGCAAATTGTAGGCTGCCTTGCGAGCCTCTTGAGGATTTCTATGAACAGAAAAATGTTTCAAGATTGCCGCCCTATATGCGGACCATCTTGAATGGTTTTGGTCCTCCAGCCCTGCAAAGAAACTGGAGTATTCTGGTGAGAAGGTCCATTTGACGTACTGGATGCAGCTACTGCTGACCTTCAAATGGAAAGTCTCCATCATTTGCTCATAGAGCTCCAAGTGTTCCCAAACAGAATACTTGGCGTTCTTATGATAAGGCGTGATGACACTCCTTATTGCCTTTATTTGTTTCAATGGGTCCTTAAGCAAGGCCCTTTTTGCTTTATTGGCCTTTTTGGTTCGGGTAACCCTGGTCCATTCATCCTCTGACTCAGAAGCACTGCTCCCAGAGGTGCCCGTCTGATCTTCCTGGTTTTCCCAGATTCTGCGAGCATGGGAATGGCTGGCAGAATGTGGGGACCTGGTCTCCTGTGTCCTGTAATGCTCAGAGGAGTCTTCAGATCCCTCCTTGCCGCCAGGATTTGATGGGTACCCCCGCACTGACCTAACTGGGCAGAGGTTTTCAGGATGCCCTTAATGGGCCTACTCTCCTGGGGTTCCCCACTAAATTGCACTGTGCTTGGGTGCCCATACCCGGATGCCCGCCCATCCATTCCTGACGGGTACTGGCCTATGAGCCCCATACTTCTAGCTGGATAGTAATCTGCCATCCCCGTGGCCCTGGGCTCATGTGCGTGAGGGGACATGGGGTTGGCAGAGTCCAGGGATTGGCAGAGATGAAGGCCTCTGGTACTAGGGCTCCTGAGGTTATGCTCAGGAGTTTCTCTTTCCCAGCGAACCTCATCTCTATCCGCCCCTGCTCCCTGTTGCAATGCAAGAGCCTGCGCTTTCAGTTCCTCAGTTAAGGCCTTACTAGACTTTATCAGTCTCTCCTGCATCGCTACCTGTTGCTGGAGCGTATCATTGTGCTGGCAGAAAGCCTCATTCTCTCTCTGTGCCTCCTGATTGGTCCTGGAGTACTGGGCCAGTCTTTGCTGCAGGAGGGTTACCTCCTGAGCTGTGTCCTTATTGGCCTGCTCCTTTCTTGCCAGAGCATCCTCCACCCTCCTGGTGTGCTCTAACAAGTTCTGGTGTTCTTTTTGGAGGTCACCCAGTCCCTGCAGGGCCAGGTGATTTTCTTCTATTTTCCTTTTTAAATGGCAGACTTCCTGGCCTAAGGTATCCCTTTCCTGACTAAGAGCCTGCATCTGTGCCGCCAAGTCGTCCCTTTGCCTTTGGAGGGCACCAGCTTTCTGGCGCTCCTGGTCTTTCAAAATCAGCTTATTGCTCTCTGCCTTCTCCCTATCTAGGTGGCTTTGCAGGGTGACTACCTGCTCAGCACATGCCCTATTGAAGTCTAACTGTTGCTCCAGCTTTTTCTGGCTCTGCAGTAGGGAGTCCAAACCTTCTTGGTACTCCTTCTGCAAGGCCAGAAATCTGGTATCCTGGTCCGCCTTTTCCTGTTGCAGCACATCCATATCCTCCTTTATTTTAGTGATGTACTGTCTGCTGTCCTTTTCTAACTCCTGGCTCCTGAGCAGCCTCTGCTCAGAAGAGTCCAGATCAGATTGGGCCTTCTCTAACGCCATCTGTTGCCTATTTGCCAGATCTTGGCCTTCAGCACATTTATTCTGTATGGCTCCCATATATAGATACAAATATGCCGCTATCCTGGCAATCTTATTATGTTAATCTTTGGCTTTAGGGGCCATATATAGTTCACTCAGGGCCACATGTAGGGGACCCTAATCTCTCCATTTATCTGACCTTGTTTCAGTGACCTGTAGCGCGATTGCCTGCAACCAGACCGTTTGGTCCCGATGAGCCCACTCACCTCTCACAAATAGCTTATGTAAGAAGTGCTCTCTGGCTATTTTGATGTCTACCAGTGTCGTCATTCTGGAATTTGAGTTCCTTCCTGACTTACAGAAGTTTGTATTTTATTTTTGCAAAACAGACCATTTCCTTAGAGCGTTCCTTTGAGGAGTGCTTTACAGCGTAACACAGCATGGTGATCTGACCGAATGTATGTCTCCTGTCCCCTAGCACACTGTATTAATCTGCACAAGTGATAGATCTAACCCAGAATCTCCGGCTTCGAGTCCCCACTTTGGTAAGCGGCTTCACTTCGACACTACAGCTAAGTCAATGCCTAATCTGGGATGCTGAGGGAAACCCTTATTGATATATTTTAGGTCCAGTTCATGTACTCTGGATGACAACCCTTATATAACACCCCTCTCTTAGAATCCCCCTGACCACACTGAGCCGAGAAGTAGGTCTGTTTTGCAAATTTAAAAGGTTTATTTGAGAACAATAACAATATATATCTCTCACACTTTTATAATAAATTAATATTGGATATCAAACTTAAAATATGACCGTGATCAACAATGGATAATGTTCTACTGGTAAACTGATTTGGTTACTTTGAAGTAGTATAGAGGATGAGGTAGCTGAAATGCTTTATGGTTTCAAGGAAATGCAAGGTGGAATAAATGCAGTACAGAAATTAAACTGATATGGTTTCACAAGAGATAATATGTTCACTTTTCCCCTGGTGGCAATTCACCCCCCCCCCGTATATGTAATGCAAGGAGATGGAAGTAACACACACAGTCTTCAGGAAAACAATCAAATACAATACGGAATTCGGTCCCCCCCCCAGCAAGCTTAGACAACAGGTATGCTTTTTAAAACACGGGCAAGAGGGCTTTGTAATGTGGTGGCAAGGAAGTGAAAAAGGCTAAAATTGCTTTTAATTCCCTACAGGAGGTTCAGGGTGAGTGGTAGACACTTTAAATCAGTTAAAGTCAGCCCTAACAATGGTTCAGGGATGGTTATTAGGTTTCAAATGAATTTTAGCAGTTCACGCAAAAGTGGCTATCTTTTTACAGATGACGAAATCAGGCCAAATTGCAAATCGCGGTAAATTTTGCGAGTGCGTAAATCGCGATTGCAGTAAAAGGAAGTCGGTTCTAGGCTTGTTGTAAAGCTTAGATTCTATGCTTTCAGAGGAAAGTTTATTCTCGTTCCTAGGACAAACTGTTCCAGAGATAGGGACGATTTAATAAAGGTAGATTTTCAGATTTAAAGTAAAACTCAAAATGACAGGTGACAGTTTGCAGCTTTAGAATGACAGATGACAGCTCGCAGCTTTAGAATGACAGATGACAGGATTTCTAGGAGGCAGTTCTACTTAGGTTAAAATAGTTTGGATTAGATTATTTTAACTAAGAGATTGGGTTCTGCACAGTTCTGGCGGATACTCACTCCTAATTTTGAAATGAATGGGTCTTGTCACGGATCTGGTCAACACGTCCAGCGGGGTTCTCTCTGCTCGGCGGGTCAATCAGGCACCGGTTCTGCTCACAGCGATCCGGATCTCTGGTTCTGCTCACAGTGGTCTGGTTCTGGTCTGCGGTTCCGGCAAAAGTTCTTGGCAAAGGATTCAAACAGCTCGCCCGGCTGTTGAATAGTTTGGTTAGGTTTGCTGGATTCTGAAGGCCTGCTGAGAATACTTTTGCTTGCAGTGGGCCTTCTTGGTTCAAATTTCTGTAGGTCGCTTGGAAGTCTAAGTGTTGGATCTCTGGATGTGAAGTCGTCGGTCAGCACGCTCCGCAGCAAATGGAATTGAATGTCTTTACCTGTCCCAGCAGTCACTTTTTATGTGTTTTGAAAATGGGTGTGTGCCTGGGCCTAGCTAAGCCTGCCCCTCTCTACTTGTCATTGGCCCAATTCTCCCCTCTCTCATGATTGGGGGAATTGGGTTGTGAGTCAGAGTGATGAGGTATGTTTATGGGTCAGAGGATCCTCCCCTGGTCAATTTGCCCACAAATCTATATTTGATCCCAATACATATTTCCCAGATACACAAGTGGTTGACATTACATGTACACATTATATATTCCTTATGGTCCATGCTTGTCCGCCTCTGATCTTCCTGGGGGCTTGCATTAAAAAATGACAGCATTTTGCGCTTTTTGGTCGGTTTACCAATATCGGGCATTTACCAAAAATTACACAAAGGTGCGCAAGGAGTATGGGCATTAATTGATGAAGTGTCAGATTTTTAACATGCAGACATTTCGAGTAAGACCCTATATTCTGCTAGCAATCCCCCAGAATACACCCCAGGGTCCTAACGCCTCTTAAAACGTGTACAGAAAAATCCCAAGAATAATGATATTATTTATATAATTTTGACCAGTCCGCACTATGAATTATCCATCTTTTTAACTTATGCCCTGGTCAAAAAGGGGTGTGGCTTCCCACATCACATGGTGGAATAACTGGTGTATTCACGTCCCCCAAGCTCAGCTGGCTCTCACAGGCACTTCTCCTCCCACTTCTCCCAAGAGAAAGCCACTTTACGGCCCCCCCAATATAACATTTGCCTGAGTCCAGGACAAGGCTTTGTTCAACCTCCTGCAGGTGCCCCTCCCCTAATCTAATCAGAGAGGTGTCATCTCCTTTTGGTGGGGAAGCAGGAGACAGCCAGGCCTGGGAATGCAGTTTGATCAAGTTTCAACTCCTGTCAGGGGTTGTTGTCAGACAGAATTCAGCTAAATGTCACTTTAGTTCCCAGTTTAAATCAAAACTTACAATTTTTACATATACATGAAATAATTACTTCCTTCAAGTCATTTCAGAATATAGTTTTACATTGTATCCACCTCTTAGCAAGTCTTTCCTTGGCCTGGTTTGGGTTCCTCTGTTCAGTTTTACACAAATGTCTGGTGGTTTTAAAACGCCGGCTTTCTGATAGTGGTGAGTACCGGTATTGCATCCATTTTTGGGATCTGTCTTGAATTACTGCATTTCAATAGAGTGGTCTTTTGCTTGATAGTATAAGACCCTTGCTTAACATTGTTTTGATGGCATCCTTACAGTAGAGTGGTGATGTGGAACCCCCCACAAGAAGGTTATATCTTTGGCGTGGTCTTGTGCCAACTGCGCAGTTCTCCTGGATTCTGGCGTGAATGTGGGCGGCGACAGCTCATCCCCACATCCACCCAGTCTATTTATTTAGTTTGTTCTGGGATAGAATAATGGGCGGTGACAGCTCATCCCCACATCTACCCAGTCTAAGGATTGAACATGGGTCAAAACCCTTGACAACATGCCTGTGTGCATTAAAACTGCTAGTGGCATGACACTTGGACAGACTTGTCTGCTGGCCCCAATTGGCTCCGTCTCCATTAAACCAGCGTACACAGCATCCTCATCCAACTGGCCTTTCCCTGTTCCTGATAACACATGAAGCAGTGGCTTCAGTGCCATTGGTCTAATCTCCAGTCTCCAGTGATGCCCAGAAGAGTATTGGTTAAAGTTATAGCTCATTGTTGCACACTGTGCTAGGTGTGAAGAGGTATCAAGTAGGAAGATTTGTAAACACCACTGACTTCGGTACAGTGAATGCTTAGTTCCTGAAAGATTGTGTTTGCAGCAGAAGAGATGTGCAGTAAAGCTCGGATACCATGCTGGTAATCGTCATTACTCCTAGTCATACTCTTCTTCTTTACAGTACTTACCTCATGAGGCCCCTGCCTCCGACACAGGACCTTCTTCTATTTCTTTTATTTCATATAACTCCTCCCTTTAACCTAGGGCATCCAGTTTAACATATCCAAGCTGGAGCATGGGCCCTTCCCCGCAGGGAGGAAGAGGAGGGTCGTCAGTACTGTGATGAGAAAGAGTAGGGCTAGGAGTAATGAAGATTACCAGTAAGTAATCAGAGCATTACCTCCACGTCCACTCTTCCTCATCCCAGTACTTACCTCATGAGGCATACCATAGCAGCAACGGGGAGAGGTCCCAATGAGAGACAGAGCCAGAAACGTGCACAACAAAAACAAACACCTTTAAGAACTCCAAACTCACATCCCAACAGACAAAATTCCAACCCCCGATGTTACCATCCCCAGAGCGGGAGACAGTCAATCTAAAGAGGGTGACGAAAGTGCTCTGAGCCACCCAGGTGGCCGCCCCACAAATCTCCTGCAGAGATAAAACCCTACCATCCGCCCAGGGAGCAGCCAAACCCTTGATAGAGCGACCCTGCTTGGTCAGGTACAGGCCTGCCAGGAAACCCATAGAAGCCATGCAGAGAACAACACAGGGCCACCAGCTACTGGAAAGCCACAGAGCTAAAAAAAGCAACCAGGCGACTAACAGACCACCCGATAGGAGCAGTCCAAGCTAAATACACCAAAAACCCATCTGCTGCACATCAAAGGCAGGCCAAGTCACCCCTTCCTGCGACTGTGGGAACCGAAAACGCAGGGATAACCAGATCCTGAAAGGGGTGAAACCGAGACACCACCCTAGACAATAACCTTGAGCACACTGCAAAACCACAGAGTCCGGGAAAATCTGCAAGAAAAAAGGGGGGGTTAACAAAACAGAGCCCCATTCCCCCCACAGCCTACAGGCAGACATGATAGCGAACAGCAAAACAGTCAGTAGAGTAAGGAGCGCGAAGACAAACCAGAAAGGTGCGTCAAAGGTGGCCCCGAAGGAATCTCAAGACCAAAGGGAGATCCCAAGGGGGAAGGCCCCTATCGGTGCAAGGACGAGAAGAAGAGCGAACCCGAAGCAACTTCCCTCACCCGAAAACTCCCCTGAAGTACAAAAGGCCCCCGAGAGTGGCACACAATCTCTCCAAGAGGACGAATGACGGACCTCCTCCGGAGCCCACCACCCCTTGGCTGAGAGGATGCCAAATATGCCCCCCCTGCTGGTGCCTGGAGAAAGAGGGGTCAAAGGTGGACAGACCAGGGACAGCCCCGCCTGGAGATACACAATCCGCAATCACCACAGTAAGGAGGCCACATAGCATGAGACACCGGGATCAAGGCCGCATAGGCCAGAGAAGCCAGAAGCCAGTGGGAGAGCAGGTATGACACGAGGAGATGCAGATTATGACAAGCCCACAGAACCAGAAAGATGTAAGACGCCATGGGCCCCTGAAGCATGATCAACAGGTGAGTCATGACACACCGCCACTTGAGAACCCTGCCCAGAACATGAGCAAACCTGAGCCCTGACAAAAACCAGATTCCGACAAGCTCCACAAGAGACAAACCCAGTACCCCAGAAAACCCCCAGTCCTGCAATGCCTGGTAAAACAGCCAAGACCGCAGGAGGGCCACCTCGACAAACCAGGCATCCATGTATGGAAAAACTGAAGGCCCTTCAGGCTAAGATGCACCACCAGGTGAGCCACCAGCCCGGGGAACACCCTGGGGGCCGAGTGCAACCCAAACGGGAGCATTCAGAACTGTACACCGAGATCCCACTGTAAAGCGGAAGAACTACGTCTGGTAGGGTAGGAGAGATACGTGGTACATGCAACCCGGAAAACCAGGGAAACCAACCAGACCCCTCTGCACAACATCTGAAGAATGTCCTGCAAAGGACCCATCTTGAAGCGTTCCTCCCGGACGACACAGTACAGAGCCTCGAGGTCTAAGATGAGGTGAAAAACTGCCCGAAGGTTCACCAGAAACACCCAAACTGCCTTCAAAAGTAACTTGGTCAGAGCCGTTGCCATTGTAAAAACATGTTTACGAGCGCAATATTTATAAAATATAATTTCATAACTACTTGGGCAGCAAGCGGGGAACAGCAGTACGAACCATGCAAACCAGGACAGGGGGAGACAGAAGTTCACCTGAGAGCCCCTGCGGACAGTGTCTTGAGCCCAAGACTCTGAGCACCACTGGGCCTATATCAAAAAAACACTGCAAGCAAATCACCAAAAAGTTTGGAACCGTCAAAAGGAAGCTAAAGGGCAGCAGTCCACTGAGACCCCTCTGTTTTCCAATCCCACAGACGAACATACCTGCCGGCCGATACACCAGCACCAAGGCCGAGCCAAGCACTCCATCAAATGCCAGATCGGACAAAAGGTCAAACTGCCGTAGCATGTCAGCTGGCAGCGGGGCACAGTCAGAGCCACTGTCAATGGCCACCTTCAACCTCCTGAACCACTCAGCACATCCTCCACAGTGTACGAGCCATAGATAATAGCCCGAATGCCAGATGTGCACCAGCATGAACCTATTTCAGGCTGCAACCCACACTCTGGTCCACCGGATCCCGGGTAGAACTGTGACCCCGGTGAGGGACAGAGTAGGAAGGAAGGGAACAACGTGCAACACAGCATTCCAGAGCTACAGTCATGCCGGTAGACAGCCAATCGAGTTGAAAACAGAGATCAGACTAGCTGCAACAGACATCCGGTAGGAAAAGGAGAAATGTGCTCTAATTTCACAAAAACAAGGTCTGGAATGGTGAAAAAAGGGTGCAAAAAGAAGAGGAGATGTGAACAGCGAAAAACAAAGTAGCAGAACACCAGCGCCTGACCGTCCCCGCTCACTTTGACCACTGCACCCCCTTTCCTTTCCATGCCCTACCCGGACAAAGGACATATAGCTGACATTTTCTTCCACCTCTTGCAAAGCTCAGGAGAGGAGGAAAAAGGGCAAGGAGTCTTAGCTGAGCAGTTTGCTGGCCCATGGCGCAAGCAGCACAAAACACTGCAAAAACAGAAATGCCAGCAACACATGTACATCCATTAAACTCCAGGACAGAACAATCACCCAACTCCCCCTGAAATGGGCCGTCACTGCTGTTATTCAACTCCAGGTCCACCGGAGCACACAGCAACAACCCCCCCTTCCCAGAGGAGGGGCTAGCCCACCCTCGGAAATCACAATACACCACCTGTAGTCCAACGGCTCCTGCAGCGTTCCGGAGACAACAGCGCGTGTCATCACTTCATCATATGAAAGGAAAAATGTCAGGGCAAGTTGTCCTAGTGCAGCAGAGTGCACATCCAAGAAATGTAGTAACAACAAACAGGCACGTCACTAGCCGAGTTTCAAATATTTACTTGCCCCATAATCAGCCATTTTACTTTCACATGCCTGAGAGGTGCCCTGAACCCACCAACAGGGGAAAACAAACAATTCACCCACATAGGAGGGGGCCGTTACATTCAGTGTTCCCCTCAATACAAAGAGAAACATGAACACGAAAAACTCCCCCTGCCCTCTGGAGGACAAGGCCCTGCAAGGGTCACCAAACAACCGTAATGCCGCAACAAACGGAACTCTGAGTCCTGTGGGGCCTAGTGGAATGGAAAAGATGTGCAAATAGTCCCCCTTCAGCCACACCCACGGGCATACATGGGTTCAATACCCCCCATCTCCTTACCGCAGCCCGGGCCCTGAAGGACCCAGGCATTAATGCCTCCAAACCGGCTTTGGGCCAGGCAAAAAACCTGGGAGAGGCTTCCTGCTCAACCGGAACCCAAGCCCCGCAGGGGGCCCAGGAGCATGCCTCACCTGGAAGAAACCGATGCCCCGCCACACAACCCCACCAGGGGGCCAGTAACTGTAGCTCCCGAGAGCCCCACTCCGGGAACAGTTCAACCTGCCGGAGGCAGGAAAAATTAAACTGGATGCCGTGGGTTAAGGGGAGGAGTTATAGGAAATAAAAGAAATAGAAGAAGGTCCTGTGTCGGAGGCAGAGGCCTCATGAGGTAAGTACTGGGACGAGAAAGAGTGGATGTGGAGGTAATGCAGCGCACAGTTGTCATTTATCTTCAATGTATGATGAACATCAAATGCTGCATTTGTTATGACAGCAAGGGATTTCGCTACTTCGGATATTTTCTGTTTTGGTTTTTATTAAGCGTGCTTCGCCAAGAGTGAACTCTTATCACTGGGAAATTGGTGATTGTTGAGAAATCTGAAAGGTAGCCATGGAAATGTTTATTTAAAGTGAACTTCGAAGAGGAATGCTTTTAAACGTCATTTGAATGTGACATAATGTTACATTTGTCTTAGTTTCAAAAGCAAGGAATTCCAGATTAATGGTGCCAGATAGGTCCTGCTACCAAAACACCACCTTTTACATTGTACATGATCTAATTGGCCTGCAGTACATTAATATCTGCAGGTGTTAGGCAACGGCTTAGCTATATCTACTTAACAGGACACAATGTACACTGTAGTAGCACATAATGGCTTGTACATATCCAGATGAGTTCAACACAGCCACAAACAGCAAAACAAAAGAGGTGATGGCTGGAATGTTTTGAATTAATCTGAACCTCTGGCATTGGTCTGGGCAACCCTCCAGACCATCGTTCTTCACCTGCCAAGACATTACAAAAAGGGAAAGAACATATGCAAATCAGGCTTGGTCCCAACCCAAAAGGGGCAGTCCAAGCCTACCTTCTTGGTCACATCCATTCTGCATGAGACCAAAAGCATCCCCAAACATGTTTCGACCTAGTTGGGCCACATCAGTGAGGAGTAGCTTGGATCTCTAGGCCCAGCAGGCATGGGACCCACGTCTGGGCATACCCGTCTCACTCACGGTGACTAGAGCAAAACAAGAGGAGATGGCTGGAATGTTTCGAATTAATCTGAACCTCATACCATCGTTCTTCACCTGCCAAGCCATTACAAAAGGGGAAAGAACATATGCAAATCAGGCTTGGTCCCACCCCAAAAGGAGCAGTCCAGCCCAAACTGCTTGGTCACATCCCTTCTGCACGAAACAAAAGAAACAAAAGAGATGGCTGAAAGGTTTCAAATTAATCTGAACCTCTGGCATTACTCTGGGCAACCCTCCATCGCTCTTCACCTGGCAAGCCATTACAAAAGGGGAAAGACCATATGAAGATCAGGGTTGGTCCCTCCACAAAAGGGGCAGGCCAGCCCGAACTGCTTGATCACATCCCTTCTGCAGGAGACTACAATCATCGATATTTTGGTTTCAAAAGCAGGGAATTCCAGATTCATGGGTCCAGGTAGATCCTGCCACCAAAACATCACTTTTTACATTGCATTACTTGGTCTGCACTACATTAATATCTGTAGGTGTCAGACAAACAACTTGGCAATATCTACTAACAGAACACAGTGTACACTGCAGTAGCACATAATGGTTTTTACATATTGAGATGAATTCTACAGGCCGAGCCATGAAGCACATGATATGATATGTTATTTATAACGTGCTTAATACCCCGAGGTTTCTAAGCGCTGACCTGGGGATCAAGCCTGTATTGCTCAATGTCGTCTTGCTTCCAAGGCAAGCATGTTGCCCCTGAGCTATCCCTCCAAGTGCAATGGAGGATAGCAGACTAACAGTGTGCCTGACCAGGCTAAATCTGGGCCATTTTCTCTTTTGACGCATACTCCCAGAAGCCTCTGTAATGATGTAATGGTGTGCAGTCGGCTACAATTGCTTTATGTTGGTATGTATGTTGTTATGTAACTCCTATGAGGTGCTCTAGCAACACTTACCCTATGCCGGTCTGTGCCACTCCAGAATCCTGTTCTTGGGTAAGTTAATTGGTGACGATGTCGTCCCATTCCCTGTACTCACTAGGAACCTGCCTGGAAGCGCCTGATGTGGGCATATGTGTTTTCCCCCCTCAACGTTCAACATTTGAGGCATAGGCATATCACATTGTACTTTATTTTAAGTTGGTCAAAGGTCCTAGAGCTGTGGTCAAATGTGATGACAAACGACATGGAAGGCCTTTTCCGGCTTTCAGTTTTTTGTCCATCCATGATGTCACGTCAATAGAAGCATTTCTGCTATGCTGACGTCAGGCATTTTTTGGCCGAACTACAAGGTTCCCCATCACCACTGTTGACTGCCAACAGTTGTTTATGGGAATGCGCTTCATCAGTAGATGTAGTTTCTCTTGCACCACCCTTGGTTTATCCTGAGACGGCTGCCATACCGGTTTGTTCTGCGTCTTCAGCAGGACTGCTGATTTGGAGCTGCTTTAGCCTGCATTAAACGGGACCTTTTGGTTTCATACCAGCAGGAAATGCTGCCCTGGTGCTACTGATGCATCTTCACCTGGTCTCCTTAGCTATGTCCTGAGGCAGGTGTGGAGCTTAATGAATTACGGGCGTTTCTACTTACTGGCATCAATACATGCATACATGGATGTTTCTGATGCAATTTGGCGCGGTTGGGTGGGTCTTGGGTTGTAGATGGGTCCAGGCTCTGCTGTAAGTCATGAGGTTGCCTTGCCATTCACCACAAATGGGGACTGTGATGGGTCATTTGGCTTCCTAGTGTGCTTGTAGTAATGTGCCTGTGGGTGTTCCCGAATGACAACATTGTCAAGGTTTACTTTTCTAAGTCATATATTCACTGGATGTTTTTGGTTCTTTTCCGTTTTAGCCAATTTTTCTCGATAGAGTTAGGTGATTTTTTTTTGCTTTCCTCTGTTCGCCTCAAACTGTGTTAAATTTACTAGCGAAAAATAAATAAAAGCTTTTTTTGTACAAAGTCACAGAACTTTGCTTTGGAATTCTAAAACGAAATTTTTGACTTTGATGGATTCCTTTTGCTTCTAACATTTTTAATAGTTCCTGCTCACGCTGTGTGCTAATTGTGCCCTTTCAAACAATGATCTGGCAAATGTATTACAGCCATGACAGTATTGTTCTCCCGGCTCTAGGGAAACAGAGCCAACTGAGCGGGTCCTGAGCTGAATGAGTTCGAGGCAACACAGAGGATCACTTTATCACTTAAACCAGATGGCCTGTTGAAACCGAGATAGGTTTTAAATAATGTGTATCTCTCAAATACATTTAGATTCACTATATCCAGGTAAAATCAGTGCTCATGTTCTAAAGCCCAATTCTCTTGCGTGATTGTTCAAAAGCACAAAGACCACTAGGGCATGGGTCATCCTCATGGTCTGTTCTAGTCTAGGGCCTTATTGGCGGTCAACAATTTCCACATGCATTTGCAGAGGCAGCCCCTCAATTCTTCCATTGTGAAGCCACTGGATTCTGCCGGGTTGCTTTACAGATTGTATGCAATGTGGACGCTCATTGGTTGAGCAGGGATGTTCATGATGCTGAGCCGGGTTAACAATATAGCTAATGTTCAGGGACGCTGTCGAGTTTTGAATGGCTGGATTTTAGACGAGCCAGAAGGCTCACAGCAGTGGCCTCATTGCATAAACTGTGCACCATTGTATCTGCAATGTTGACACTATTAGCATTAAGGCACACATTGTCCTACTGTAAAAAATGCAATTTGGTAACAGGGCAGTGTGCGCCCAACACTACCGCATTGCATGGTATGAACACTAGGATTAACATTGCCCTGGTGCAGAAATGCATTAGTATTTATGTGTTTGCTTCAAGGCATTTTTTAGTCCTAGTGCCATTACCATGTAAAATGAAATAATTTGGCTGCAAAGAATCAACAAGCAACTAGGGTGAAAATAGAGGGGAACAGGTCTCTCATTCTTAGGTGAGGCAGGGAGTGTGAGCGGATCTACATGTTATAGAAGAGCCACTCCTCAAAGGAGTGGGTCTTGAGATTCATCCTGAAATGCAGAAGCGAAGGGGCAAGTCTCATGTTGACAGAGAGGAAGTTTCACATTCTGTGGGCGTAGACAGAATGGGTTGCATCCTTAACAAGCTCTAGGTACTGGAACAGGTCAAGTTAAAGTGGAAAAACATAGGTAATTAAAACATTGTGCAGGGATGCTCCCTCAAAGTTGCAGTTTACGACTTCTAGATTTACATGAATATGATATAAGTCATTTATAACACGCCTGTACACAAGTGTTTCTAGGCACGCCAAGACAAGGGAGGGAAGATAGAGGGAGGACACGACAAACGATCTTACTAGGCCTTGTGACGTTCAGATCATGCAAGTGCATCTTTTGTCAGAGTGCAAACGTAGCACGATAACATTTACCCGGATATCAAATACTTTAATGAGTGATGAGAAAAACACAAAATAACAAATTGTACATTATCCACTGCATGCTACAATTTCATATTTGTGAAGAGTTAATGTAGTGTTCTGCATTTATTCATCTACTTGCATATGTATTAGTTATTCGATCTATCAGAGACCTTTCTCCAATCATCAGCACAGCCCTTGCAAAGGGTATTTACTGCTGCAGGAGCGCTTCGAACAGGTGGTGCTTTACATTGAACATTATCGCATGTTATTGAGAACAGATGGCAGAAACCAATAAGAAATGTTAAAAAGGATTAATAACCTATAATTGTGTCAGTGCTTAATAGGACACACATTTTTATAAAACATATAAACATGACAACATTACATTACAGATATTGAGCATTAGTTGTTGGGTGGGATACCTTTCAATTCCTCCAAATCCTGCCACAGGTAAGGTGCCCAGCCCCTCATGCTCCGCCAGCACCCATTTTGCCCAAAAGAGAAGAAAAAAAAGCAAATGCACTCCTGAGCTTTTGTTTCCCGACCCCAGCTGCCTACTTTGGCTTCCCACTCCCCCTCCCCATCCCGCCCACCAGCATGGTGATTGGCCATTAGGTACTTCGAATTTGCAGTGGGGAACTAGTCCCCCATCACACCATTCCTCAGAATCCTGCCATAGGTAAGGTGCCCAGCCCCTCATGCTCTCCCAGCACCCATTTTGCCCAAAAAGAGAAGGAAAAAAAAGCAAACGTGTTCCCGATCGTTTGTTTCCCACCCGCAGCTGCCTTCTTCCTGCTTCCCACTCCCCCTCCCGCCCCCCAGCATGGTGATTGGCCACTACTGCCTCATAACCCACCTTCCCAGGGCAGCCCACTGCCCGGCAGGCCTTGAGGTCAAAGGCCGAGGCAAAGGGCGGCTCCAACAGAAGCAGCTCCAGATTATCTCTGCAGGTGTCAGCAGGGGAAACCAGTGAAACCAGACGCCAGCCGTCAACCAGCAGCAACACCCAAAGTAAGTGTGGCATGGGTGGGGAGTAGAGCAATCACTCTACTCCAGAAAGTCCTGCCACTCTACATTACCTTACTTCACAACAGAGCTTACCCGGGGACTGTCACAAGCATCACTCTCTTAGGGATCACTCAATACTAGCAACCGCCAATTATAAATTTACTCTCAAATATAGCTATATCAAACCATCTATGTCTGCTATAAGACTAAACCTACTGTATTATATTCCAAACCCTGCTGCATTATGAAACCTAGGCCTTTCCCACACTATACAGGACTCTCAAATCTAGGCGTAGCCTCCATCTTATATATGGCTTAAATACCATTAACCTTTAGCCTGAGCCGTACCCAGATAGGATTGTGAATGTTATCAAGTAGCACATTAGATAGAATTGTGAACATTAGCCTGTGTCACATCTAGATAGATTTGTGAATGTTAGCAAGTATCACATTTGGATAGAATTGTGAACATTACCCTGCACCATACCCAGATAAAATTGTAAACATTAGCCTGCGCCACATCTAGATAGAATTGTGAATGTTGACCAGTACCACATTAGATAGAATTGTGAATGTTAGCAAGTATCACATTTAGATAGAATTGTGACCATTAGCCTGTGTCACAACTAGATAGAATTGTGAATGTTGGCAAATATCACATTTAGATAAAATTGTGAACATTCGCCTGCAACGCATCTAGATAGGATTGTGATTGTTAACCAGTACCACATTAGATAGAATTGTGAACATTAGCCTGCACCGCATCTAGACAGTATTGTGATTGTTAACCATTACCACATTAGACAGAATTGTGAACATTAGCCTGCGCCGTACCCAGATAGAATTGTAAATGTTAAGCAAATGCCACATTTAGACAGAATTATGAATATTAGCCTGCACCACATCTAGATAGAATTGTGAATGTTAACCAGTACCACATTTAGATAGAATTGTCTAGATTGGCCTGTGCCGTACTCAGATAGAATTGTGAATGTTAGCAAGTATCACATTTAGATAGAATTGTGAACACTAGCTTGCATCACATCTAGATTGTATTGTAAATGTCGGCAAGTGCCACATTTAGATAGAAGAGCAAATATTAACATTATCATCAACCTAGAAATTGCTCTCATCCCATATCATTATGCTTACTCTATACTCTACACCATCACACAATTAGAATGCATATATACCCCTCTATCAATTCGGCTGAGCTGTTCACATACGAACATTACTCCATGAACACCTCATTATTCTAATAAAATGCAGCTATACCCCATGACAAACTGGCGTAGCTGCACACATAAGCGTCCAACAGGCCTAACGCAGCCAGAACCGAGTCCTGGTGTCCACCTACCAGACTGCACACATTCAACCGACATCAATGCCATCACACCTAATGCTAGGATGCAGCTATCATCAGGCAAACACAACAGCTGCACACATAACTGGTGCACCCAACCACCCTACGACACCCTACTCTCTCAACTGACCAGGACTACGGTCCCCGAGGGCGTTCAACCTATCAGCACTTTGAGGTCATACCAATGATATATATAGCGCTATATAAATGCCAAATAATGTAACATAACATCAAGCTTTTCATTTGACATGTGTCCTCACCCCTTTACCATGCCTCTGAAACCCTTTCAATTTGATTGAACCCCTATACATGTAATGCCCCCAAAAAAGGTTAGATTTTGTGGAATATATCGACCCACTCAACAGCATTGCCCCACATCACTAAGCTGCATTTGCTCAAGAAACAGCAACATAGCTGCGCTGGCTCCTGTGCGCACCAGGACCTCAATATTGCGTTTTGGCAGCAACAAAAATCTGGCTGCACCGTCCTGCCAAGCCCACTTCAGGCAAGATGGAACAAGGGGACACTCTGAAAAAGTATGTTCTGAAACAGAGAAATGGAATCAAGTGAAAAGGCTGCACTGCTTTGTGGCAAAAGCCAAAATATCCATTGAAAAGAAACCAATTTTTACCTTTAAAAATACTGCTCTGACACTATTTCCATCTGATCTTCCTCTTACCACTGTGATTAATAAGGCCATGCCATTCCCATGCATATCCCCACTGTCCCTCAGCAAAACTAAGCCTCATTCCAGAATGATAGGCTGTGCCAGCCGAAACCTGAAAACCAACAAAAGCTGTACTGCATCAAACATGGAAAGGCTCTTAACTTTGGCTAAAAAGCAAGTGTCACAATCACTGTTTGAAAAGGAATCAGAGCTGTAGGTACAAATGTCAATTTTATGGAGACCTTTGCCTTGTCCAGACTGTTGTGTAAACCATATTGGAAAGACAGATGCCAAACCGAATTTAAAGGAAGAAATGCTAGCGGTCTTCAACATGTGTAAAAATGGGCTTTGCTGACTGAAAAAAAAGGCCTATTTAAAAAGTAAACTGTTGAAAGAAAGCCTGCCATTACCTAGCAATGTGAAGGGGTTTGTGGCTGGTGATAATACACGCATAGGCTATTTTTATTCCACAGGTTTCTTTTAATTCAAGACTCAAAATAAGAAAATAAACATTAAAATACATGGACTGAGTTTGCAAGTTTAAAAAAAAAACAGTTATTCAAGTGGCAGCCCTGAAACTTCCCCCTAGGAAGGGTGGCATACCATAAACTTCCAGGACACGAAAGTGATAATTGCCAGATTGAAAATGAATGGGCCAGGACAAAGAAAGTTCACACGCTCGTCAGACATTTGTCTGTGCTCCAGGCTAGGACAATAGAAGTCCTGGGACACTAACCTGTGAAGTGTAAAGGGGCAATAAAACCTTCAATTAAGATGAGAAACCCCCACCTTGTTTTGAAGGAAATAACTGTTGGGGGCAGCTCAAATGGTCCAGGGCAAGACAAAGGACTGCCATTTTCTTCTAAAGACTATTTCAGAAATAAACTTTAAAGACTTTTATCTCTGTAGCAGGACTTGTGAAAAATGTAAATGTTTCACTGTTTAGAAGTAATTTTATGGCCTTTCTTTTAAGACGTCATAGGTTTAATTGCTGCATAGAGAACAGAAGTAACAAAATATTGCAGATTACCAGAAAAGTATACATGTCCCAAATGTATATGTTTATACTTACATACCTTATGATCAACCACACATATGTATAAAGTTACGGAATTTTAGGACGAACTTTTCATGCTTAAAATTATCAAAAAGTAGTAACCATCCAAAATAATGTCTCACAGATTGCAGGATTGGACAGCTGTCCTTAACATAAAATATGTGACCCGATTATGCAATTTATTGAGGTGCCACCATTGTACAAAAGTGTAAATACTGATATGACAGATTTTTGGCAAAAAGGAAGTCTTGTTCCATCATAAAATACAACCTCATAATCTGGGTACAACCCAGGGGAAGCAAACAACCTTGATTGTCCAATCCAGTTGTTTAAAGGCGTGCTTAGCTAAGCCGGCCCAGCAATATAGTCAATGATGTCACTATGCTCTATATAAAGGGCCCCTGACAGGATTTCGGACAGACACTCTTCCTGATTTTCTGAGCTGTGTTCCTGTACCTGTCATCTTCCAGATCCAGACTCCAACTACAAGGCAAAAAACATTGATGATCCTGCTCCAGGGTCCACTGCAAAACCCAAGCATTGCTCGTGCCATTCTCAGTAAGGCTTCAAATCTGAAAACCACTAAAATTCCCAAATAAACAAAGGGAAAAGCTGTGGTGTTTTTGAGAACCACCCAGATGCCACCCACCAATTGTTGCCCAATAACTGCATCCAGAGGTACATCTGCCATCCAGTGACCAGAACTATCCTTTGGTAGCCAGTCCCTGCCCAGCTGATCCTGTCCTGCTGATTTTGTCCGGCTATCCTTTGTTAGACCAGATCTGTGTGGTGACCAGAACGCTGACTGTCCCAAAATCCTAAACTAAAGTGGACTGTGAGTATCAATAGAAAACCATAGAAATCCATATTATACCTTGCCTTGCCCTTAATTCCCCTCTCTAAGTCATCCTATCCTTACCCTGATAACTTGTAATACTGTCAGAATCATTCTTGCAACCCTGTTCTTTGATTTCTTGTGCTAGCGCAATCTCTTTAGTAATTCTGCCTTGTGTAAATCCTAAACCCTTAGTCCTATATTGAGTGATCGGACTGGTTCCAGTAGGGTGGGTTCTGGGGATCTAGGGTTGGACTTGCGAATCAACCCTGGAGCTTACTGTGTCCCTCTTTGGTGGCCTAGCCTGAATGGCCTAGCCTGAATACTCTAGTGTAGAGTAAAACTGTTCTTGTCAAAACTGATTTGCTTTCCTTTTTCACCGCTTCAGTTTGCTCAAAAAGCACCTTTCTAGATCTTGCATAACTCATCCAATTTACCAGCTAGAGACTTACTTTCACTTCCATAGTGTACCTGTGATCTATATCTATCCCCCAACCAAATGCGCATTGTGATTTGCAATATTTCACCCGTTTTTCAAAGAAACCATTTTAGTAAATGTACACGGAAAACAGAAATATTTGCAAAGGTTCCAACGTGTCATTTTGATTATAAATTGTTTTAAATCTTCCATTCGCTTTTCGAACTGTATGCATCTTGCTAATCCATTGATTGTGATTGTTAGTACCTTTACATTGTTGTTTTAGTGAAGAACTGTATTTGTTTCAAGGTTTTTGCACACATTCATTACCAGGGTTTAAAATCAGTTGTTCTCTCTTGTTTGGGGAAGGAAGGTCAAATTTCAATTCTGTTTCCTATTTGTCATTCCTGATTACCTGCTGCTTCTGTTTATCCACTTAGAATTGATTATTGTGGGTTGAGGAAACATTGCAGTGGAAAATTCTAACTCAAGTGCTATTTTACCTAAAATCAAAAAGTGCCCCTATTCCCTGGTGTTTTGTAGATGTGTCAATAGAAGGTTAAACTATGTGCATTGCTTCCATTCCTATTGTTATTATCACCCAATTGGTGATTGCTGCCCCATATTAAAGAGTGTATGATTTATTTTAATTTCCAATAAATAAATAAATATTGTATTTTACCAACCAGCCTGGTTCAAGGTCCATTGTAACCTGAGGTATTTGAAAAGGGGGTGTGATATGAGTGGTGTACCATCTCAATATTGAATCTAACATAAAACATAAGCATTTCAGTCGTGCGCTGCATACTGGGCCGAGACTAAGGTGTGTGTCGTCTCATTGAAATCCTTAACAAATTTGGGGGCTCGTGCTGGGGATTTATTTGGTTACCATCGTGCCAGTCTAACACAGCAGACTAACCTGCAAGGTAGTAATACTTTGCATGGTGTGGATACTGGGTTACACTGTACAAGCGCCTCCCAAAAACAAATACTCTAAGTACCAGGCCTGTGTCTATAAAAGTAAAATCAAATCAACCCCAAAATAATTAATAGAGAAAGAATATTTCCAAAATGGCTGTTCCAGTAGAGATCAATATGGCTAGGGAGCACCACCTGCACAAGCTATTTTTTAGCGGTGAGTGGCCAGAACAGGATGAAAAAGTCTGGCTACAAGAAATAACCCAACAGGTCACCGCCATGGATACATAGCAGGACGGTGGCCTATTACACCAAGCTCTGAGCGAGCTATATATGACCCAAAAAATTAAAGAGGAGCAAAGCAAAATTGCTAGAATCACGGCCTACGTGTATTTCCACACGGGAGTGATGCAGGAAAAGCAGGAACAAAATGAAATTCTAGCGCAGAATCAATCTGAATTGTTAAATAAAATTCAGATACAGAAGTTTAGCGGAACAAACATTAAAAAGAGCCAAGAGTTGGAGGTAGAATCTGCAAACTACATCATAAAATTAAAAGAGGATTTGGCTCGCCAACAGCAAAATAATGCAGACCAAGAGACTCAACTAGAAGCAGCAAAAATAGAGGGTCAGGAAAAGGTTGACTCGCTAGAAAAGAGTCAACAGAAGCTGACTCAGCAATTAACCTATAACAGGGTCTGCGAAGAGAAGATAGTTACTCTACAAAATCAGATAGATAAAGTGAAAGAGGAAAATAATAAGTTAATCTTGAGAGACCTCCATTCTCAAATAGAATTTGAGGAAGAGCGCCAGAAATCCAATTCCATCAAAAACAAAGGGATGACCCGGCTGAACAGAGCGGCGCCCAAAGTCAAGAGAAAGACACCCTAGGCCAGGAAAAAGCAAGTTAAAAACCGATTACAGGGGAGTGAATTAGCCCTCCACGAGCTAAATGAACTGAAAACAGAGTATGGGAAGCTACTGGAGCATGCCAGATGGGTAGAAGGTGCTCTGGAAGAGAACACCCAGACCAAAGATGCTAAAACTCAGGAGGTGAGTCTCCTGCAGCAGAAATTGTGTCATTTTTCCCAGACCATACAGGAAGCGCAGAGAGACAATGAGGCTCTCTGTGGAAAGAATGATGGGCTCAACAAACAAGTGGCAGCGCAACAGAGGGTTATAGAGGCCAGTAAAGCCCTGATATCTGAACAAAAAGCTCATATGTTTGATTCTCATCTAGAAACAGTGGCTGAAAAGGAGAAACTAGCAAGGTTGAAGAAAGAGGGTGCTAGATTTAACCTTAACTGGAGGGACCCCGAACAGGTAGAGAGGGACCGGGTAACCCCTGATCAAAGTATTAGGAGCTCTAGGCTAAGGGACTCCAACCCATTTAATACTATGAACTCTACCAGCTTCATGTCTACAGGGTCACATGAGCCAGAAACCATGAGGGCGGCAGAATTCAATAGACCAAGCATGATGGAAATAACAGGTCAGCGCCCCACAGAAAATGATGGAAGGGCTTCCCTGTATATATACCCAAACATTCAGGCTGATGTCTCTGACAGGGAAGTCTCCTATGAGGGGAGTGTCACGGAATTAGATCCACCGAAATATTACTTTCCAAGGGACCAGTTGGTCCAATTTCATGAAAACCCAATGAAATGAGGCCCAAAAAGAGTATCCTGAATACCTATACCCAATTAGGGCAGTGGAGGGAATACTCTGCCAACCCTGGGAGTAGGGAGGAGTCCGAAGACTACTCTCCTGTGCCTCACAGGAGTGGAGAAACTAGGCCCCACCATTCTGCGAGCCCCTCTCTAGCTCACAGAATCCGGGAGAGACTAGAGGATCATGAGGGGACCTCAACTAGTAGCGCCTCTGAGTCTGAGAGCAAGTGGACTCGTGTGACTAGGCCAAAGAAGGCAAACAAACTCCAGCGAGTTACGACCAAAGACTCCATTAGGCAGATTAAGGCCCTTAGGAGTGTCATAACCCCCTATCATAGAAATGCGAAATATTCTGTTTGGGAACACCTGGAGCCCTATGAGCAGATGATGGACACTTTTCATATGAAAGACAACCAAAATTGTATCAAGTATGTAAAATGGACATTCTCCCCTGAATCTGGACTGGAGGACCAGAACCATTCAAGATGGTCCGCCTACAGGGTGGCCATCTTGAAACACTTTTCTGCCCACAGGAACCCCCAGGAGGATCGCAAAGCGGCCTACAATCTGCAGTGTGGGGAAGATCAGGCCCCATGACAGTTTGTACAGGAGCTCAAACGTGCCTTTGCACAGACAACTAGGAGGGTGTGCACAGATAGCAGGGAGTTTGTAACCACCTTCTTTCACGCACTCACCAAGTACATTATAACCCAGCTGGTGAGGGACTTCCACGAGAAAAGAACGCTGGCCTGGGTCATAGAGCAGGCGACCCGCATTTATGAGGTCCAAAAACCTGCATAAAATAAAAATATGAACAAAAACCCCAAACCAGCCAACACCCCTGGTGCTGCTAAGGTGGCAGAGTTGAAGGTCGCCCCCATTTTAGATCTAGAGATGGGGGAGCCTAAAAATACACCTGCACAAAGTCAGCAGAATTCAAGACACAGAAGGCCTTTTGGCCAGTCACAAACATGTGGCCGTCAGGGAGGTAAGATCACTAATG
Source organism: Ambystoma mexicanum (assembly GCF_040938575.1). Taxonomy (NCBI): domain Eukaryota; kingdom Metazoa; phylum Chordata; class Amphibia; order Caudata; family Ambystomatidae; genus Ambystoma; species Ambystoma mexicanum. The sequence continues at coordinate 671,639,655 of NC_090934.1, forward strand.
GGACCCCTAACACTCCTGATTATATCAGCCCCCGATACAAGGGCAACAGACAAATCCTGGGGTATGTATGGACTCTCCTGGCCCATGGGGGGAATCAACCAGATAAGTACTGCACCGGGAAACTTCCCTCCTAACTTCCCTCATGAGGGCAGGAATTCCCCAAATGCTGGGTCAAACTTCTTTCCCTGATACCCACAAAACCCCAACCTGCAGGACAACCCTCCTTTCATTCCCCGCTTTCAGGAACCCAGACAACCCAATCCGGGAGAGGGGAGGCCAAGGGTGGAGGGTTACCAGAATTCGCAATATCCAGGGTACTATGGGAGAAGGGATAGTTGCCCTTCCCGTGATCCACCTAGTGTCGACCAGAGACCCCGTACCAGCCGGAATAGGTGTCCCAACTGGAGCGCCAGGTCCAAAACCTAACACAGGATCTGGGTCACATGTTGAGGGCTCAACAGAACCCTCAGACAAACATGGCGGCTCAGAATCCCACAAACCAAGGATCTGGCACCCCAAAACAATGGTGGGGCGAGAACCTTGACAACTCACCGGTTCCAGAGGAGGGGGTACAAGTGAAGAGAGGTTTAAAGCCCAGGAGGAAGCTTCCTTCCTCACTCGTGAAAAGCCACTGGACACCCAGGAACCGGAACCAAAATCTCCTGCCCCCGAAAACCTGCCACCCAAGGAACTGATGGGGTAGGAGAAATAAAGAACTCAAAAAGACTGAGTTTGTGGAGGAGGTTAGTGTCCTCCAATTTGAAGGAGAGGAATCCTCAGAGGATTCTGGGAAAAAGATCTTCTCCTTCAGGGATGGGGGGACTCCTCCCAAAAACAAATGGGTCCCAAGAGACCTAGATAAAGACGGGGTGGAAGTGGGGACTGACTCTGAATCGCCCATCCTAGTACCCCAGAATCGGCAGCAAGAAGACATAATATTAAAAGAGGATTCCCAAACTCCCCGAAGTAATTCTGGTGACTGTCTCCAAAAGGGGGAAGGGCCGCCCAGAATCAGAAAAGATGAGCCCAAAACTCCTTGAGTCTCTGAGTGCAAAATGTTTCTTTCAGATTCCCAAACTCCTACACAGAATTATGCCCAAACTACCCCTGTGTCGGAGTCCAAAATAAAAAAATTGCCCACCCAACATGCCCAAAATGCACATTATCTTTGCCCCCTGGAGGAGAAGGAGGGTAGATTTTATGCCCCGGTCCAGGTACAGGGGCAATGTAAATTTTCAGCACCGGTGGACACTGGATCCCAGGCCACTCTTCTGTCGAAAAAGGACCTTTAATCAGATAAATAAAAATCAGGAAGGGGTGTGAGATACCAGATCCCTCTCATCCCTCTTCCTGGACAACTCCAGAACTTCAATGGGAATGAAATTCCTGTGGAGGGGACTGCGGATTTAGAAATAAAAATTGTGTGACATAAGGTGAAACACCCTGTCATCGTCGTGACTCCAGAGGGCACACCCTGTCTACTAGGGAATGACATCCTGTGAAGGTTGTCCCCCTTAATAGATTGTGTGAACAAGGTCCTCTGGACTCAGACTAGCAGGCCGATAAAATTGAAGCAGAATGTCAACCATGTTAGTTAAAATGGCACATGCCACATGGTTGAACAAAAACCTGATCATATTGAGTTTCGTTTCCAGAATAACCAAAAACATGACATGACAGTAATTGCTGTAGGGCAATAAACTGGTGAAGGAAATACTTTGAAATTTTATACCAATTCACAATCTGAAAATCCCAATTCCATAGCCAAAAGTGATGAGAAACCAGTTCAAAGTTTAGATGATATTCAGAAAATCAGAGAACAGTTATTCATCCCTATTCAGTTAAATGAGGGGAAGGAATCTGTTTGCGCCCGAGTATGCGTGAACAACGCTAAGATCTTGATCAGCGAAGCCATGTTCCAACAGCTCTCAAAAGATCCAGCCATTCCCAGATTTAATGTGATCAATAAGTGGGAAATGGGCCTGGAAACTCCCAATTCCAAACATCTCCTGCCTAGCAGGTGTATTTTCAAAATCTCTATCGGAAACAAAAGCATAGTCATAATAGATGGGTTGTGCGAGATGTCCCTGCTGCATTCGATTTAGGCAGTGACATTCTCAATCGTTTTGCCATTAATTTGGACCTGATAAACTACAAAGTCAGGTCCCAACTAGGGGGTATCCTATGGACTTTGATGATTCAGAAAAAGCATTTCGGTCAGCCCAATTGCTGCCATATGCACTTGAAGATCAAATTGGAGAGGAGGTCACCATGCCAGGATGGCCACGACTATTCCCACTTGAATTAAAAATTAAAAGAGGACAGAAACTGCAAAATCCTGACGCATATGTACACCTCAATGCCCATCTCCAACAGCAGGGGTTGGGGCTAAACCCAACACCATTAGTCAATGTAGAACACAACACCATTCCAATATTGATGGATAACAGCGACCTTAGGAGTATCACTCTGGGCGCAGGCACCATTATTGGAATGGCGGTTGATGACCAACATTTTTCCATGGATCTAAGTAATGAACTGATAGGACCAATCCCCAATGACTGTTTTGACAGTGATAGTGACAATGACTTACCACCAGACAGGATCTTCACCCGGCAAGGGCGGAATTTCCTGGTGTACTCTTCCTGCCCTCACAGCGAGGAAGAGGTGACCTGTGACATCAAGCAGGATGAGGTGATCTTCCAGGTTCCCATTGTTAGCCTTGCCTACCTGAAACCCTCTGTCCAGGTCAATACTCTCACCAAGGACCTCTCCACCCTGATGGAGGAGGCTGCGGAGATAGCTAAACCGGAAGTCTTTCCAGGCCTCAGGCAAATAGTTGAAGAGCGAGTCAACCTAGCTGATGCCTGTGAGACTCCGAAGCAAAAGCAAAAGTTGAAACTGGTTTTCTTAGATTTTCAAGATCTCTTTGCGGTGGACTCGTATGACTGTGGTCACACCAAAATCCATACAACCACCATTCCCACGGACCCTGGAATGACTCCAGTGTTTGTGAAGCAATACCGCTTGCCTCTCGCATCCATGGAGTCCCTGACGGAAATAATCAAAAACCTTGAGTCCCGTGGGATAATTCGTCCAGCCCACAGCACCTTTAATAATCCGGTGCGGGGGATTTTAAAACCGAACGGCCAGTGGAGACTCTGTGCCGACCTTAGCGAGCTGAATAAATGGGTCCCTACATCCCGATGGCCTCTCCCCTACATTGACCAGGGGCTGGCCCAGATCCAGGGGTCAAAGGTGTACACTGCCATTGACCTGACCAATGGGTACTGGACCGTGCCTGTCAGTAGGGAGGACCAATACAAGCTGGCCTTTACCTTTGGGGGCAGCAGTACACCTGGACCCGGACTCCCTTCGGATACATCAACTCCGGCAACAAATTCAACATCTTCCAGCATAAGGCCATGCCCGATGTGGGTTAGAGGGGTAACCTGGCATATGTGGATGATGTCCTGATAAAAAGCTCAACTGTGGAGCAACAAATAGTAGAAATCCATCAATTTCTAACACAGTTGAGGGTTTCTGGAGCAAAACTCTCCTTCCAAAAGGCACAGTGGTACAGGACCCGTGTCAACTTCTTGGGGCATGAGATAACTCTTGAGGGTCTCTGTCCCCAGGAGAAGAAAGTGGAAGCACTCCTAAAACTGAAAGACCCCACAACTCTGGTGAGCTAAGAAGCCTCCTGGGACTGACTAATTTCAGTAGGAAGTTCATTGAGGATTACGCAGAGATCACACGACCCCTGATCCATCTGTGGAAGGGGGGGTCAGGTGGGGTGGGGTCCAGAACAAGCCAAGGAAGTAATGCAACTCAAAAGAAGCCTCTCACAAGCGCCTTGCCTACCTTACCCTGTGAAAAACAAGGAGTTCTTCTTCGAGACAGGGTTCTCCAATACATGCCTGACAGCAGTATTATATCAAAAGCATAACAAGGTCAATAAAGTAATCTCCTATGCAAGCAAGACTTTATCCACTGTAGAGGAAAAATTCAACGATTCTGAGAAGGCACTCCTTGCAACAGTGTGGGCATTGAAAAATTACCGCCCGTTCATCCAGTGGGAACGCATCATAGTGGAGACTCCCCACCAGCCTTTGCAATATCTCCAAAGCGACAGAATCCGGTGTTAGGCTCAATCATATGCAGTACCCTTTGGGAACACCACACACAATTAAGACTACAAGTGACAGTACAAATTCACCTTTGATACAAGCCTGTACTGCACAGTAAAGTGGTAGCGATGGCTGAGCAGCCAGACTTATCTCAAGAGTAAAGTGAGCAGGTTCAGAAGTTACACAAATGACAGCAATTACTGAGTAAAAGAATATACATTTATTTACACATAATTTGTAAAACAGATCACTAAAGTAAAGCAGCAGAAAATTACAATCTTAATATACTACACAACACTCCAAAGAATTCTGAAAAAGTTAAGCTCAAAATGAAGTGTGAGCAAAATGGCACTCCAGCAATTTAAAAGGGAGGGAAAGACAAGGTCATTCATAATTAAGCAGCACCAATAAGTAAGTAGACAGGGCAATCTAGAAAAGGCTTGCTACAATGAGGATTCAATTCAATAGGCCTGGCCCAATGTCTATGGTTCAGAGTCTTTGCAGAGGATCACACAGTTCAGAGTAGTTCGCGGTTAAGTGTTTGCCAAGAGTTTGAAACGAAGTTGGTCAGAAGAAATGTTACTGTAAAGAATAGAGAAGGACAAGCCATTGGATTGCCGAAAGATTTCAAACACTTTCACTGCGGTCGGACGGAACGAACAACTGGGTTTGCACAGCACCTTTAGAGCAGAAGAATGCTGTAGCTGAGGAAGACGTTCATGCCAGATCCTGCAGGCTCACAGTTCCTGAAGCGACTGTCAGACTGACATGAAGGAGGAAGACTGGAGGGTCCTGCACTGCCCAGGGAAGAAACCAACAGCGGAGCAAAGCAACAAATAAAAGGTGTGCTCCTTAAAACCCAAGCAGGGTCCGGTCCTCCTCGCTATTCAGTTCACTGTAGCTGTGCACAGCAAATTTGACCAGAGGCGGGAGGCCTGGCTTGGAGTTTGGTGAACTGGTTGGTCCCACCAGCTCAAGGGAAGAAGATTCTTTGCAGATCTTCTCTGTCGTCGAGGTTTGGAGATTCGGACCCGCAGCAGGGCTTCACCGGGAAGTTCAGTCGTGGTAGTGGCCCTCTTCCTTCAGCTTCTCTTCGGTTCCCTCGATCCAGTGGCGACTCTGCCTTCCAAGTCCCAGATACCTGCTTTTTATGCAGTTTTCCCCCATTCACAGAGCATGGCTGTCAATCACACAGCAGGGTGGCTGTCCTAGTGGGACAGTCACCACAGCCAATCACACAGAGTGTGACATGGGTCTCCAAGGAGACCCTGTGCAGGGAGTCTCAAACCCCTCCTTCACCTCCTGTCCCCCTCAGACATTCAGGCACCTAAGGAGGGCTTTTGTGCAGAAGCTCACCAAAGGACGGCGAACAAACGAACCAAACCTGGTTTGGCATGCAGAGTAAAACACGAGAAAGACCTTTACAAAAAGAAATGGTGAATAAACCCAGCCGGAACCGAAATAAAATAAAAGGAGTCCAGCGGATTAAAGTTCGAGGCTACTAACCTAGCCTAAAACAGTACCAAGGCTATTTTCATAGACCGCGGTAGGGGAGAAATGGTAGATGCTACCAGCCAAATCTTAAAGAAAAGGGCAGCGAAATAATGTTCCATGAAAGACAGACAAAAAAGGATAACTATTAACCCTTTCCAGTACTCTATGTAAGCTAGCTTGTACTGGGTCTGTGAATTTAAAAAGACTAATAAAGTCAATGGCAACTTTACATGTTCTGGGGGACAGTAGTCAGCCCCAGAAAATGGAGTTTAGAGTGGGAAGTCTGAAAAAGACAACCCAATGTCACTGCACTAAAGGTGCTGTGTGACACACAGTAAAAAGTTTATGCCTATAGAGTAGGTGAGACTCCATAGTCTATGAACACAAAAATGTAAAACACACAGCAAAACACATGTAAGAGTGGGAAAAGGCTCATGCTCTTACCAGGTGAAAGAAAAATCCTAGAAATCCAGCAAAGCTGCTGAGGGACATAGTAGGTAAGGGAAATTAACCACTATGGAGAATTCTCCCTAACACTCGCCCCCCCAGACTAAGGGACAGGAGGATCTAATCCCCACCAGGATGGATCTGCTGTTGCAAGTCGGTTAAATGGCCTGCTGAGTACACCAGCACCCTTTTGTAACCCTTGCTAGAATTTTTTTTTACCAATGGTTTTTATTTGTAGACTATATGACCTACAAACCTGTTGTGGTAAAGCTCTCTTTTTTAATGTATAGGGGATCTGTTCTAACAGTCCCTCAGAAGTTGTAACAACCTCTGAACCTACAATAGGCTTTTTCAAGGGGTTCTTAGAAAGGGATCCCTTAGATCTAGAGGGGAGCCATGGTTCCTCACCACTTCTCAAACAAGAGAAGGTTGGGTCTCAAGTACCTTGGTTGGAGGGGCTGTGGTCAAGCAGGGTACATGCTGCCTCTTCCTCTGAGATCTGACCTTACCTATTTTAGAAGCGTCTCTTCTAATACTAGGATTTTCAGTGGAGTCTTCAGTAGAAGTTCCACCAGTCTTAAGGTGTCTAGCCTTAGGCCTATTTTTCCTGGTTGTCCACCAGTTTTGAGAATTGCCAGTTCTCACAGGCATAGAGAGGGGTCCAATTTGTCTATCCACCTCTTCCTCAGAAGCAGGGGGAGTCAAAGACTTTACAATTGGATGGGCAAAGATGGAGCCTGGTTGGGGCTCCCATTTCCCTACTATACTAGCCTCAGATTTGCCTGGGTTAGAGGTCAATTTACTAACACCAGTCCTTGTAGTGGGGTTCTCTCTAGAGGTTCCCACAGGCTCAGAGTGGTCTCTTAAGGTTGCGCCTCTAGCCAATTTGGTTTGGTTCTGTTTTCTCTCACTGGGTGGCCTGTGGGTACTGGATACTACTCCTAGTGCTTTTAAATCATTCCCCAACAGAACTCTCCCAGGCACCTCATTTTGGACACTGACAGGAATCTTCACGGTAATATTATTACACTGAATGAGAGCTGGCAGAATTGGAACCAACTGGACAGGGCCTCCAGAAAATTTAGTGGGACCTTTGGGTGCCTTAGCAACATCCTCAGGCTTGAAAAAGCTTTCATCCACTACTGTTCTGCTGGCCCCAGTGTCTCTCCTGGCAGGAGTATCCTAGTCATTGACATATTGACAAGAACACTTTTAAAATATAATACCTTCTAGAGCTTTCTGGAATGGAGTTGTACACACCCATATTCTGTTTCTTACCCACACCCATGGACTCTAAGGATGCAGTTGACTGAAGACCCAAGGGTGCTTCAGCAAATAGTTCAAGTGAGCACTAGCCATTTGTACTTCTTCCTCTGGGGAGAAGGGTAAGGAGGTAGTGCTGATCCCTGCAGGTTTACCCTTGCATCTGGGATCTCCTTTGACATGGTCAGTTGACTCACAAACATAGCATTTACTGCTCTCTAGAATGGGGGCTTCTGCTGACCTCCCTCTGGTTGAGCACCAGCGGATTCCCTAGCCCTATTTGGTTTCCCATGTCGTTTAGCCTGGTTATGTTTGGGGGCCTCTTCTGGATGGCAGGTATTAGAATTCTCCTTGTTATCTTTCTTTGGCTGATTTCCCTCATCCTTCTTCTGAGTTGCCCCAGAATCCTTGTGAGTAGCCCTGTTGGCCACCCACAAGTTAGGAGCCGTAGCTAACTTCTTGGGATCGATCTCCTTAGAATCGGCCAAGTGCTGTCTGAGCTCAGGAGAGCAGGCCTCATAAATTTACTTTAACATAACAAGATTTCTCATACCTTCATAAGTGTTTACTCTGTAACCCTTAACTCAACCATCTAGGTTTTTCAAACATTCACATACCCAGGTAACTTTTGAGGGTACTGGCAATGGGTCTTCCCAAATCTAGCCATTAAAGCTAGCTTCACACACTCATAATCCATCCTATCCACCTCCCCCAACTCCATCACAACATCAGATGCAACAGTGGGTAGCCTAGAGAAGAGCCAAGGAAGCAACTGATTCCCTGTAATGTCTTGAATCCCATGGTTATATTCAAACATTGCCAACCAATCCAACATATCAAGCTTAGCCTCATACATACCAACAATTTCTTTAGTCATACGGGGTCTCTTAGGACTGGAAGATCTAGAAGACTCTGGGAGGGAAGCATTTTCCAAAGACAATTTTTTTAATTTCTAAGGCATAATTCAACTCCATTTCTCTGAGCTTAAGTTCTTGATGCTTTTTTTCATTTTGAGCATTTATGCGCTTAAATTCCAATTCAAACCTCATCTTTTCTAGAGCAATGAATTCAGGACTGAGTGTAGGACCTGTAGGGGCCCCAGTGGGCAAAGGTTGAGGTTGCTTAGCAGGGAGATGAGCAGTAAGGCCTACATTGTGGGACACATCTGCCTCATCTAACTCATCAATAATATCTGACACATTATCATCCTCATTATTTTTCACATCTGCTGAAGGGTTAGGTATTTCAGACCCACTCTCCAGACTTTGTTTCTCTAACAGCCTTTCAATTAATTCTGACTTTTTGCCTTTAACAGAGAGATTCCTATCTCTACACAGATTTTTCAGATAATCCACAGTGTAACTAAGGAGGGTCTCCTGACTGTAGCTTTCCATATCAGACATGATTAAAATTGCTTTTTTAGTGATGTTTCGCCTTGGGGTTAGTTGATCCAAGGTAATCTAAGTGTAATCACTATACTTGATACCACCGCTGCCACCAGTGTTAGGCAGAATAATATGCAGGACCCTTTGGGAACACCACACACAATTAAGACTACAAGTGACAGTATAAATTCACCTTTGGTACAAGCCTGTACTACACAGTAAAGCGGTAGTGATGGCTGAGCAGCCAGACTTATCTCAAGAGTAAAGTGAGCAGTATCAGAATTTACACAAAGGACAGCAATTACTATGGTTCAAGCAAACACTGACTCAAGGTTTCTGAGTAAAAGAATATAGATTTAGGGGGTAATTCATAGAATTCAGCCACAAGTGGCGCACGCGGCTGGCGCACAGTGTGCGCGTGCGAATCCCTGCGCCAGCCGTGTGCGCTAAAATCCATGTCCACGCACAGCGTATTCATGGATTCCAGCCACCAAAACCAGCCATGGCGCACAGTGGCGCAGCGACCCTGCAGCAGCGCCAGTTACGCCCCCAAGAACGCCTCTCGCGCAGGGAAAAGCCATCAATATACCTAATCCAGCGCAAAGGGCTGCGCTAACCCTGTACCAGCACGGCAAGCGGGCTACGTGTATCACTGGGGTGCGCGGGAAGTACCTCACGCGAATGGCCCCGTGCGAGCAGGGTACGTGTATTTCAGGGGTGCGCGGGAAGTTCCACACGCGATTTCCGCAGGGTACGTGTATTTCAGGGGTGCGCGTGAAGTTCCACACACGATATCAGCAGGGTACGTGCATTTCAGGGTGCAGGGGAAGTTACACACGTGATTTCAGCAGGGTACGTGTATTTCAGGGGTGCGCGGGAATTTCCACACGCGATTGGGCCCGTGCGAGCAGGGTACGCGTATCTCAGGGGTGCGCGGGAAGTTCCACACGCGAAATCAGCAGGGTACGTGTATTCCAGGGGTGCGTGGGAAGTTCCACACGCGATTCCATCAGGGTACGTGTATTTTGGGGTGCGGGGGAAGTTTCACACGCGAAATCAGCAGGTTACGTGTATTCCAGGGGTGCGTGGGAATTTCCACACGCGATTTGTCTGGGTACGTGGATCTCAGGGGTGCGCGGGAATTTCCACACGCGATTTGTCTGGGTACGTGGATCTCAGGGGTGCGCGGGAAGTCTCACACGCGATTTGGCAGGGTACGTGTATTTCAGGGTGCAGGGGAAGTTACACACGTGATTTCAGCAGGGTACGTGTATTTCGGGGTGCGGGGGAAGTTTCACACGCAAAATCAGCAGGGTACGTGTATTCCAGGGGTGCGCGGGAAGTTCCACACGCGATTCCATCAGGGTACGTGTATTTCGGGGTGCGGGGGAAGTTTCACAGGCGAAATCAGCAGGGTACGTGTATTCCAGGGGTGCGCGGGAATTTCCACACGTGATTTGTCTGGGTACGTGGATCTCAGGGGTGCGCGGGAATTTCCACACGCGATTTGTCTGGATACGTGGATCTCAGGGGTGTGCGGGAAGTCTCACACGCGATTTGGCAGGGTACGTGTATTTCAGGGTGCAGGGGAAGTTACACACGTGATTTCAGCAGGGTACGTGTATTTCGGGGTGCGGGGGAAGTTTCACACGCGAAATCAGCAGGGTACGTGTATTCCAGGGGTGCACGGGAAGTTCCACACGCGATTCCATCAGGGTACGTGTATTTCGGGGTGCGGGAGAAGTTTCACATGCGAAATCAGCAGGGTACATGTATTCCAGGGGTGCGCGGGAATTTCCACATCCACACGCGATTTGTCTGGGTACGTGGATCTCAGGGGTGCGCGGGAATTTCCACACGTGATTTGTCTGGGTACGTGGATCTCAGGGGTGCGCGGGAAGTCTCATATGCGATTTGGCAGGGTACGTGTATTCCAGGGGTGCGCGGGAAGCTCCACACGCGATTCCATCAGGGTACGTGTATTTCGGGGTGCGGGAGAAGTTTCACACGCGAAATCAGCAGGGTACATGTATTCCAGGGGTGCGCAGGAAGTTCCACATGCGATTCCATCAGGGTACGTGTATTTCGGGGTGCGGGGGAAGTTTCACACGCGAAATCAGCAGGGTACGTGTATTCCAGGGGTGCGCGGGAAGTTCCACATGCGATTCCATCAGGGTACGTGTATTTCGGGGTGCGGGGGAAGTTTCACACGCGAAATCAGCAGGGTACGAGTATTCCAGGGGTGCGCGGGAAGTTCCACACGCGATTCCATCAGGGTACGTGTATTTCGGGGTGCGGGGAAGTTTCACACGCGAAATCAGCAGGGTACGTGTATTCCAGGGGTGCGCGGGAAGTTCCACACGCGATTTGTCTGGGTACGTGGATCTCAGGGGTGCACGGGAAGTCTCACACGCGATTTGGCAGGGTACGTGTATGACAGGGGTACGCGGGAAATTCTACACGCAATTTGGCTGTGTGCTCCCAGGTATTCCCTGTACACCCTCCACGGCCCCTGCAGGCATCCGACACCACAGGGGACTACCCTGCACACCTGCTCATGTCACCCAGCACCCCCACCCCCCAGCCACCATGGGCAGCCCCCACCAGGCCCCCACTCATGTCTCCCACCACCCCCACCCCCAGCATCCAGGGGCAGCCTCCACCAGGCCCCCACTCATGTCTCCCACCACCCCCACCCCCCAGCATCCAGGGGCAGCCTCCACCAGGCCCCCACTCATGTCTCCCACCATCCCCACCCCCCAGCATCCAGGGGCAGCCTCCACCAGGCCCCCACTCATGTCTCCCACCACCCCCACCCCCGGCAGTGCAGGGGCACCCTCCACCAGGCCCCCACTCATGTCCCCCTGCACCCCCACCCCCCCAGCATCCAGGGGCACCCTCCACCAGGCCCCCACTCATGTCTCCCACCACCCCCACCCCCCAGCATCCAGGGGCACCCTCCACCAGGCCCCCACTCATGTCTCCCACCACCCCCACCCCCCAGCATCCAGGGGCACCCTCCACCAGGCCCCCACTCATGTCCCCCTGCACCCCGCCCCCCAGCATCCAGGGGCAGCCTCCACCAGGCCCCCACTCATGTCTCCCACCACCCCCACCCCCAGCATCCAGGGGCAGCCTCCACCAGGCCCCCACTCATGTCTCCCACCACCCCCACCCCCCAGCATCCAGGGGCAGCCTCCACCAGGCCCCCACTCATGTCCCCCTGCACCCAGGTCCTCACAATCCCCAATCATGTGGGTTATGGTCAGCCTCCACAGCCAAAAGGCCCTACCAAGTAACCCATTCACCCACATGGAAATGGAAATTACATGTTACACCCCCAATGTTCATAAAGCAAATGAACCCATGTCCGTCACACACAATGGTTGCAAATGAATGGGAAAACACCCAACATGACATGCATTAAACCAATGAGATGATACCACACAGTGAAGTATGAAAACAAAATTGTATTAAAAAAAAATGAATGCAAATGAAATGAAACAAACTACAATGGCAATGAAAAAAAGATAAGCTGCATGTCCGTCCAAAAAAATCAAAACTACAAATCCAAATCCAAAAAAATGTTCAAAGTCATATTAAAAATAAAATCAATCCGAGAGATAAAAATAAATGCAAAGACCATTGCTCCATGGAGAATAAATCAAAAATAAAAAAATAAAACAATCCAATGAAGAACTATGTACAAAACATCCAAGGGTCCATGAGCCCAACTGAACAAAGGAAACCTACAAAAAACCCTAACTAAAATGCAACTATATACAAAAAGTGGAGCTGTGTCCGTCGACTCCAAATCATAAGACGAAACAAATGAAACCTAAAACTAAAGAACTATATACAAAGGCGGCGGGCAAGTCCAGCGGCTCACTCCGTGGTGTTCCGGGCCAGGGCATCATCAAACTCCTCGTCTATGTCCCGGAGGCGGTCCTGTTCCATGGCCCTGAGGGTCCGCAGGGACGACGCCATCTGCTCCTCCAACCCCCTCGAGGCACTCGGCCCGCCTCAGGGCCCTCCGCATGGAGTTCTCCGCCCTGACCATCGTGAGCCGCGCCTCTTCCGCCCACCGCCGCTCCGCACCTATCTGCTGGCCCAACCGCAGCCACACGGAAGACACTTCCTGTCCTGGGTCCTCCTGCTCTCCAGCCGATGCCTGCCCCTCCGATGTTGATGGCCCCGAGCCATGATGCCTCCCACGTTGACTCTGCTGCTGCCTCCGACGCAACTGCCTCTGCCAGCACGACGGCATCCAGGCTGATGGAATCCACCGACGCCGTCGTGCACGTGCCCTGCCTGATGATGTCGGCACATCCTCCATCTGCTGGGGTACAGTTGCTGTGGTGTCCACCCCTGCTGGACCTCCGACTCCCGACTGTGGCAGGGATGGGATCCCCACCGAGCTGGCTGCATTGGTCAGGGCAGGTACACAGGGGGCCCTGGTGGCATCTGGGCCGGAAGACGACAAGGAGAACGACTGGCGTATAGTCTCCACAGAGGAGGAGAGGGCCGCCAGATTGGCCGACACATGCAGGAAACCCCCGAACATGGACGATCCCAATTGGCCACATCGGCACGGTGCTCTTCGTGATGACGTGCGTGCTCCTCCTGGGAAAGCACGCACGGCATCACGAATCACAGCCGTGCGCATCGCAACCCCAATCAGGACCTTCTCCATACGGCCACGGGTCCCCTCGTCCGCACGTGGAGGGGAGTCAGATGACATGGACATCCCCTCTACCTGCGGACGGGCCTGGGGGCGGGGGCATCCCTGCTGGTGCATGGTGGTACACCCACAGGGTCAGGGACAGCGACATGCACAGGCCCCTCCACGGTAACCTGTGCTGCCTCCTGCCCCTGCCCGTGGACTGCACCACTTGCACCAGCAGGGATGCCCCCACCAGGCCCCATGTGCGCCTCAGTGGCGGCCTCCTCCTCCTCTGTGGAAACCACCAACCTGGATGGCTCCACACCGTCTTCCGCCATTGCAAGCCCCTGTGGGGGCTCACCCACCCCTTCCGCTGCAGCCGTGGGGGCATCCCCGCCGCCTTGCTCCACAGCGCCGTCTCCGCCCTCTTCTTCACTAGCCGCTGCGTAGAGGGAGACATAGAACACAAGCATCAGGGTACTGTACAATGGTCCCCTAGACAGGAAGCAATAGCAGATGAGTGCCACTGTCAAAGTACACTTCCATCATGTCCCTCCACAACACATGTGTCAGTCCAGGCAAAACACACACAGTGACAGTCATGGTGCATGCCATGGACATTTCCATACATGTCCAATGGACTCTCGAAACATACAATGTAATGGAACTCACATGCATCATGGGTCATGCCTATCACATGCACACACTTCACCTCAGTCACATCCATCTGGCCCCGTACACCCCAATCACAGTGGATACAAGGATGACTAGGCTGCATCAGTGAATCTGTACATTGTCACAGACATGTGTCATGCATCCATGGCATTCACAAGTCACAGACACGCAGGTCAGGCACACAGACATGCATACCATATATGTACCTGGCATCAGCACCCATCCCTCAGCCCCACCCATGTCCAGGAACAGAGACTGCCATGCTCTCATGTGTACAATCTGCATAGGGCTCCCCATGTCGCATTTAAACACATGCAACAACCGTGCGGTTCACACATTACTGGTCGCACATGCATTACCATGATGTCCCTGCACACATACATGCGTACATGGCCTATGTCACACATACAGGCAAGTATCAGACAACCAGCACACTGCAACATGCCCTGTCTCACACAGCAATGCTTGGCCACTTACCGCTCAACTCCAGACGGGTCTCCCTCTCAAGGACCTGGGCGTGGAGCGCTGGGTGTACGCGTTCCAGGACCCTCATCTGGATGGAACTCATGCGGCCCCGGCCCCCCTCCACGAGGCGCCGGGCCTTTATTAGGGTCCTGGACCTCAAGTCTTCCCAGCGCTTCTTGACCTTCTGGATGGTGCGGGTTGCCACCGCCTCCGCGTTGATGGCAACCACACAGTCGGCCCAGATCCTCTCCCGTCCTTCCTTGTTGGCGCGGGACGATCCGAAGAGGGCATCATACTGCCCCAGGACTTGCTCCACCAGGACACCAACTTCGGTGGCAGTGAAGCTGGTGCCCCTCTGCCCCTCTGGCCGGGGGTTGCCACTGGTGCCAGATGTGGATGTGCCCGACATGGCAACCCCAGGGGCAGGAGTGGGTGGGCAACTGGGTCCTGGGGCTGGGCTGTGGAGCGATGTTATCTGAGTTGGGAGTCTTCTGTTCCAGCAGGGGTGGACACAGCAACTGGACCCCTGCAGATGGCTGATGTGCAGGCACCAAATGGCAGGGCACGGTGGCAGCAGGCAGACAGGCAGGCAGGCAGCAGCAGACGGCACGTGGGAGGCTGCTCAGGGCACTGGGGGGCAGTAATTTGGCCTTCTGGGCAGGAGCGTGGTCTTCCGTGTGTTTTCGCGTGGCCAGCTTGATACGGAGTGATTTGGCACGTGAAAATCCTGCACGCAGCGTGAAAATCGAGGAAAGGCCCTTAGCGCGTAAGCGCGTCAGCACGCGTACGCGATTTCATTGGACCAAGGCCCTTACAGCGTAAGCGCGTCTGTGACGTTTTGCGCACGGGCGTTGCCCTGGCAGGGCTTGGAGATCCCGCGTGCCTTTACACTGTTCTGTACGTGCTTTTCGTGCGGTGCGTGTGTTTTCCATCCATTGGGGTTCACACACTATTACTTCACAGCGTGTGTTGGCTACGCGTTCTTCTACACGCAAGTCAGACGGGATATACACGTAGCCAGCTCCCCCAGGCCCGATCGCGTGAAAAACTTCACGCGAACCCCTGAAATACACATAGCCCGCTCCCCCAGGCCCGATCGCGTGAAAAACTTAACGCGAACCCCCGAAATACACGTAGCCCGCTCCCCCAGGCCCGATCGCGTGAAAAAGTTCACACGAACCCCTGAAATACACGTAGCCCGCTCCCCCAGGCCCGATCGCGTGAAAAACTTCACGCGAACCCCTGAAATACACGTAGCCCACTCCCCCAGGCCCGATCGCGTGAAAAACTTCACGCGAACCCCTGAAATACACGTAGCCCGCTCCCCTGAAATACAAGTAGCCCGCTCCCCCAGGCCCGATCGCGTGAAAAAGTTCACGCGAACCCCTGAAATACACGTAGCCCGCTCCCCCAGGCCCGATCGCGTGAGAAACTTCACGCGAACCCCCGAAATACACATAGCCCGCTCCCCCAGGCCCGATCGCGTGAGAAACTTCACGCGAACCCCCGAAATACACATAGCCCGCTCCCCCAGGCCCGATCGCGTGAAAAACTTCACGCGAACCCCCGAAATACACGTAGCCCGCTCCCCCAGGCCCGATCGCGTGAAAAAGTTCACACGAACCCCTGAAATACACGTAGCCCGCTCCCCCAGGCCCGATCGCGTGAAAAAGTTCACGCGAACCCCTGAAATACACGTAGCCCGCTCGCACAGGCCCAATTGCTGTATGTTGCCACTTTTGTAATGCGCAGGGACGCTACCGCCTGCCTTCGTGTGGCGGACGTGTTTCGGCTTTTGCGTGTCTTTGGCTGTGCGTGGCTTTGCCCTATTCGATTCCATGAATACGTGTGGTTCGAGTGCGTGTGGGCGTTCCGTCTGCTTCCCTGCAGTACATCCCCAGTTACGCCCTTATTTTCGCGCGTTGTTCCCCATTCCGCGCGTTACGCCCCGTGTCCCGCCCACTTTCTGGTGTATGCGCCGAGGTTGTGCGCTTTCACTGTGCGCGTCGCGCACGCCTTTCGGGATGTTGCAGTGACTTGTGCGCCATGCACGGGTTTGGTGCACATCCCGGAGTGTACACGTGCAGGGACTTCCATGAATCGCATGCGTGCGCGTGCGCCTGTTTTTTTCCGCTTGCGCCTGCTTGCGCCTGCTTGCGCGTAGATTTTCGGCGCACGTTTGTTCCATGAATCGGCCCCTTAGTTACACATAATTTGTAAAACAGATCGCTAAAGTAAAGCAGCAGAAAATCACAATATTAATATACTACACAATACCCCCAAAGAATTCTGGACAAGTTAAGCTCAAAATGAAGTGTGAGCAACATGGCACTCCAGCAATTTAAAAGGGAGGGAAAGACAAGGTTATTCACAATTAAGCAGCACCAACAAGTAAGGAGGCAGGGCAATCTAGAAAAAGCTTGCTACAATGAGGATTCAATTCAATAGGCCTGGTCCAATGTCTATGGTTCAGAGTCCTTGCAGAGGATCACACAGTTCAGAGTAGTTTGCGGTTAAGTCTTTGCCAACAGTTCGAAATGAAGTTGGTGGGAAGAAAAGTTACTTTAAAGAATAGCGAAGGACAAGCCCTCGAATTGGCAAAAGATTTCAAACACTTTCACCGCGGTCGGACGGAACGAACAACCGGTTTTGCACTGTACCTTTAGAGCAGAAGAATGCTGTAGCTGAGGCAGACGTTCCTGGCAGATCCTGCAGGCTCACGGTTCCTGAAGCGACTGTCGGACTGACATGAAGGAGGAAGACTGGAGGGGCCTGCACTGCCCAGGGAAGAAACCAGCAGCGGAGCAAAGCAACAAATTAAAGGTGCGCTCCTTAAAACCCAAGCAGGGTCCGTCCTCCTGGCTATCCGGTTCACTGTAGCATTGCACAGCAAATTCTACCAGAGGAGGGAGGCCTGGCTTCGAGTTTGGCAAACTGGTTGGTCCCACCAGCTCAAGGGAAGAAGATTCCTTGCCGATCTTCTCGTTCGTCAAAGTTTGGAGATTTGGACCCACAGCAGGGCTTCACTGGAAGGTTCAGTCATGGTAGTGGTCCTCTTCCTTCAGCTTCTCTTCAGTTCTCCCGATCCAGTGGCGACTCTGCCTTCCAAGTCCCAGAGACCTGCTTTTTATGCAGTTTTCCCCATTCACACAGCCTGGCTTTCAATCACACAGCAGGGTGGCTGTCCTGGTGGGACAGACACCACAGCCAATCACACAGAGTACGACATGGGTCTCCAAGGAGACCCTGTGCAGGGAGTCTCAAACCCCTCCCTCACATCCTGTCCCCCCAAGACATTCAGTGCCTAAGGAGGGCTTCTGTGCAGAAGCCCGCCAAAGAACGGCGAACAAAGGAAGCAAACCTGGTTTGGCACGCAGAGTAAAACACGAGAAAGACCTTTACAAAAAGAAATGGCGAATAAACTCAGACGGAACCGAAATAAAATAAAAGGGGTCCAGCGGATTAAAGTTTGAGGCTACTAACTTTGGGCCTCATCACGACTTCGGCGGTAATGCAGCGGATTATCCGCCGGACATAAATAGTGCTAACGCCAAGGCCCCCGGCGGATAATCCGCCAGATCACGAGTTACGTGCACGTGACCCGGTCCATGGCGGTATCGCGAAATGCGCAAACCTTTAAATCCGGCGCACCGTGCGCTACCGCCATATCGCGCTCATAGCGCGCAGGAAACGCATCACCGCCGGAACGGGAAATAAAGCGGCGGCCATCTTGGAAATCACAATCCGTCGGATATCACAGCCCCTGGAAGCCATCCACGCCATCCAACCCCAAAACATGTCTCAGGAGCGCACTAGGGGCAAGACCGCCCTAGACAGGGTGCGAAAGCCAAAATTCAGTGACCAGGAGCTAACTGTACTGGTCGAGGAGGCGGAAATACACCACGAGGAGCTGCAGCAGCGCAAAACAAGTGGCCAGCGCAGAGCACAAATTTGGCGATCAATCAGCCAAAGGGTCAGTGCTGTGGGGCGCGAGCCCCGGGATGGGGAGGATTGCCACAAGCACCTGAACGACCTGCGCGTGCGAGTCCGTGGCATCCTGTCACAGCACCAGAGTGCAAGTAGGGCCACTGGAGGAGGCCCACCACCACCCCCACCTTCAACTCACACCTTGGGAGGAGAAAATGACAGCCCTGATAGATGTTGGCACCATCGAGGGCATTGGTGGAGCGGAGGCAGGCACTGGCATCGACCCAACTGCAAGTGAGTCCCACCCCCGAATGCATGCAGCTGAAAGTACCACACATGCAGACCCTGAGTGAATGAATGCGAAGAAATGTGTGTGAGGTACTGCATACACCCATAAGTGAGGCCTACATCCATTGAACCGTAGTGCTGACTAGACGACCCTGCACGTGCAGTGCATGAATGACAGGGGCAGGGGGGATAGACATCCATAGCCATAGGACAGCTACGTAGAGTTTGAGTGTGCATGAATACACCCCCAAAACCCAGAGCGCAGTGCACCCCAACCACGCATGCAATCTTGTCACTCCAACATTCCCATGCAGTGTACCTCCACACACACTCACAACAAGCACCACATGGCGACTGAACAGAATGCAAGTTGAATGCGTGATTGATACAGTCCTCAATCACACTTGTTGGCATGAACTGCATCATACAAATATATGTAGCATTGAACTCAAACCACACCCTATGTACCCCACAGGCATCCCAACGGGACGAAGATGATGGGGAGGAGGCCACACCAACACAGCGCCCACAGCAGCGCACCTCCACCAGCACCACCACCCTACAAAGAGGCCGTACAGAAGGGAGACGACCCAGGCCAACACCCACTTCACCCAAACGCAACCCCACCAGACAGCAGCAGCAGCCACATGGCCGCAGGGAGGCCACCGCCAGCTCGCCCCATGCCACCAGTCACAGCCCCGATGCTGAGGGACAGAGGTCTGGATCTGAGCCCGACGTGGGAGCAACACCTCCACGTGGCCATCATGCCGGAGGACAGCAGTCTCCCGGAAGCAGTGAGGCCGAAGGGATGGTCACACCCCAGGGAAGCCCAGGCACACACCATGCACTAAGTCGACATGTGCCTGTGTGTCTGCACACCACAGCCGGACATGGACACACCATCATATGGCAGCCCAGAAGACCGGCACTCTGAGCCAGGCAACCCAGTCCAAGCTGGCGCCATGTCACCATGCAGCCCCCCCCCCGACAGCACACAAGTCGCAGGCCAACACCAGGTTGTGCCCTTCGTCACTGGGGCAGCAGTGATGGGCCAACTCGACATTATTGAGGCAAAACAGGCCAGGGTGGAATCAATGGCCAAGGTGCAGAGCGGCACATCAAGGCTGTCAGTGCATCTATACGGCATGGGTGCAAATACATAGCGTGGGACAATGCGTGCACACGCAGAGTCGTTGAACAATGTACCACTGCCCTGACAGGGTTTGGGCAACGAGTGAGAGAGTTGACGGAGGCAGTCTCAGCACTTGCTGAGCAAACAAGGGAGGGAAACAACCTCATGCGACAGCACATGATGGCCGCCCCTTCAGTCCCTTCGAAATCAACCACATCCACGGAGGGATCCCTCGAGCCATCTCCTAGGCGCCGGTCCATGTGCCACCTAAGGCCACGCACACCAGAGGGGCCCGGAAAAGGAAAGCGCCCACGACCATCCTAGTGGTGCATGGCATCGTTGTTGGTGCCCTGCTAAAACACATGTGCCTATCTGCACAGTTGGGGGTAGTTCACTGGGGGGAGGGGGGATTGTGTGCTGGGTGTTTACTGGGGGGAGGGGGGATTGTGTGCTGGGTGTTTACTGGGGGAGGGGGGTTTGTTGGACGGAAAATAAATCACATTCGAAAAATCACAATTCATGGACAGTAGTGATTGTTACTAATGCAATTTACTGTTGAAGTGAAATATTTCCAATTTACACATTACCCATTTCTAAAAGAATCCATCATTCAATCCCTGTCTTGACAACCTCCCCTCCCTCAGCCCAATCCTTTGTGCATGTTCAACACCTTCTGGCACTTCATCGCCCTCACTACCATCCTCAGGTGGCTGCACATGAGCATCAGGGGGCAGTGGCACATTTCTGCGACAGCAGATGTTGTGCTGCATGGCACATGTCAGTACAATTTTGCCAACTTTTTCCAGTGCATACATCATTGCCCCTCCCGTGCGGTCGAGGCACCGGAAGCGTGCCTTCAGCAGTCCAAATGGCCTCTCCACGCAGATCCGTGTACGGGCATGGCCAAGGTTGTATGCCCGCTCCGCCGGCGTGTGTGGGTGACGCACAGGGGTCATGAGCCATGTGTACTGGGGATATCCAAAATCACCTGCAGGGGAGAGAAAGCCAGTATGGGGACAAGGTAAGTCCAGTGGGTGTACAGAGCTCTGTCATCAGTGTGATTTTACCATATTTGTCATTTGGCCTATGACATTGTGGAGTGTGCTGTCCTACGGGCACGATTGAATCAATGGGGTACTCTCCACTTGGGACGCCTATGTTTCTGTATGTAACAGTACTCATTCACTTGTCGCAGGATAAGGGGGCCCTTCCATCTACTTCTGCATGACAGAAGTGGCTGCCTCATGTGTCATTGCAAATCCATTTGGCTACAGTTGCATTTGCTGGTCGTCACTATTCTGTACTGTTCTCCATGCATTTCCCTGGCCATTTTGGGGACAGTGTTCGTGGGATGTACATTGTCATTACTCGGCCTACTTATGTGTGGTGCATTTGTGGATGTGCCAGCTTATGGTTTAGAATGTCATTACTGTCAGATGGCCAGGGTGGGATTTCTGTACTGTCTCAGTGTTGGGAGCCATGGTGCTATTCACACAGGAGGCTTTATTGTGGTGGGGCTTCCATATGTCACTGTGCCGCCACATGTCTTACATCCTGCATGGGTGTGTTCTGCTGTGTTGGACATGTCCAAGGTTTATCGTGCAAGGTGCTTGAATGTGAATGCTGCAGTAATGCTGCTGCCTATTGGGAGTAATGGATTCTGTGACAGGCACCATCAGTTGTGGATTGACATGCTTTATGGTATAAATTTGTACTCACCCAGTAGCCATGTGTTTTGGCCACAGTGCCTTTCCATGTACGCCGGCAGGGTACTGTTGCGCAGCACCATGGATTCGTGGGTGGATCCTGGGTAGCGGGCACAGCAGTGGCTGAAGGTGAGGTCAGGTCCACATGTCATCTGCACGTTGAGGGAATGGTACGGTTTACAGTTTCTGTAGGCAGCCTCATGTGCTTGGGGTGGTACGAGTGCCACATGTGTGCAGTCCAGGGCTGCTATTACATTCGGGACTTGGGCAATGGCATAGAATTGACCCTTCAGCTGGTGCACCTGTGCCTGTGTGGCTGGCAATGCAATGTGTCTGTTCACATGATTCAACAGTGCATCAAGTACCTGTCCCAGCATGGCACTGAATGTGGACTGGGCCATTCCATGCATAATGGCAACGGTATGTTGGTAGCTGCCAGTCCCAAGAAATTGAAGCACAGACACAAGCTTCACTAGGGGAGGTACTGCCGTGCTGGTGGCTATGCGGCTGCCAATGTCACCCTGGATTGTGTCCAGCAACCTTGGTGATGGTTGCCCTGTCCAGCCGATATTCTGTCACCAACTGACCATCAGTCAGGGCCCAGGGTGTTGGCCTGACCCTGGTGATGGCTGGCCGCCTTGCTGGTGCTGCTCTCCTCCCCTTTCTCCTCACCCCCACTACCCCTGCACTCCCAGGGCCCTGGCCTGGTTGGCTGGACTCTCTAACTCCAGGCGCAGCAGGTAGAAGTCAACATCAAGGCTCCTGGCTCGAAATGGCAGCATGGTGTCGGGGAGGGTGTGTTGTGCATGGGTGGCTCCTTTGCAGTCCTCTGATTTGCATTGGTTCCACCTGGGCCCTGATTGCTGTCTCCTCCCTGCTCCTGCTGGTGTAATGGTGTTGGGGAGGGTGTGTTGTGCATGGGTTGCTCCTTTGTAGGCCTCTGATTTGCATTGGTTCCACCTGGGCCCTGATTGCTGTCTCCTCCCTGCTCCTGCTGGTGTAATAGTGTTGGGGAGGGTGTGTTGTGCATGGGTGGCTCCTTTGTAGGCCTCTGATTTGCATTGGTTCCACCTGGGCCCTGATTGCTGTCTCCTCCCTGCTCCTGCTGGTGTAATGGTGTTGGGGAGGGTGTGTTGTGTATGGGTGGCTCCTTTGTAGGCCTCTGATTTGCATTGGTTCCACCTGAGCCCTGATTGCTGTGGCCTGTGTTCTGTTACCTCCAGCTTTTTGCTGGAGGTATTTTCGGCGGATTATCCGCTGCTTTTCTGGCGCTAATAGCGCCTACGCCGGACTCGTGATTGCTGATGTTTTAGCGCGAATGGTTCCTGGCGCTGTTATGGCCGGCGCTTGTACAGCCGGCTGTACTTGCGCCAGCTGTACTTGCGCCAGCGGTATTTCGACTCCTAATCGGACAGACCCTTAAAATCGGCGCTAATAGCGTTACTGCCGATTTTAAGGGTTACCGCCAAAGGCGTGATGAGGACCTTAGACTAAAACAGTACCAACGCTATTTCCAGAGACCACGGTAGGGAAAAAATGGTAGATACCACTGCCACCACCCAAATCTTACAGAAAGGGGAACAAAATAATGTTCAATGAGAGATAGACAAAAAGGGATAACTATTAACCCTTTCCAGTACTCTATGTAAGATAGTTGGTACTGGGTCTGTGAATTTAAAAAGACTAATAAAGTCAATGGCAACTTTACATGTTCTGGGGGACAGTAGTCAGCCCCAGAAAATGGAGTTTAGAGTGGGAAGTCTGAAAAAAAGACAACCCTGTGTCACTGCACTAAAGGTGCTGTGTGACACACAGTAAAAAGATGATGCCTATGGAGTAGGTGAGACTCCACAGTCTATGAACACAAAAATGTAAAACACACAGTAAATCACATGTAAGAGTGGGAATAAAGGCTCACACTCTTACCAAGTGAAAAAAAAAATCCTAAAAACCCAGGAAAGCTGCTGAGGGACTTAGTAGGTAAGGGAAATTAGCCACTCTGGAGAATTCTCACTAACATCTGGCCCGGAAATGTGAGTAATTCAAGAATTACTTCCTCGATTTTGTCAATGCAAGGCTTTCATGTGGAGGTCAGATATGGCCAAAACAAGAAAAGTCCTCTCGAGAAAACTGTCTCGAGGACAAAAATCTTAAAACCCAGGACAACATGGAGGCATACCTGAACTCCCCGCACAAAGGGCCTCATTACGACCTTGGAGGTAACCATGGCGCGATTAGCGCCATGGTTGCCTCCAAAACCTTACCGATACCGCCATGGTAAATGGAGCAATTACCGCCCCATTCCAAGGTTGGCGGGGGTGGTAAATCCCCATTCACCATGGCCCTTCCCCATTCCCATTTTAGCCCCTATAGGGCTCAATGGGAATGGGGAAGGCAGTAATAACGGTACCGCAAATTGCAGTACCGTTATTACCTCTAAAGTCCCTTTGCGGGTCCCCTCCTTAACGGCAGGTTTTACCAGCCGTTAAGGGAGGACCCGCAAAGGGACCTCGTAATAGGGCAGTAAGGGATTACCGGTACCGGTGCCCTTACCGGTACCGGTAATCCCTTACCGCCCGGGTCGTAACGAGGCCCAAAGTCTATGACGAAGACAAGTTTGAGGGAATGCCCAGAGTTTATGTGGATGGCTGCTCCTACCATGTTGAAAACAACGGGGAAAAGGAACTGGTGGTCGGCTTTGGGAATGCCTGGGTGAATGATGCCCGCAACACTCCGCTCGGTACAAAATCGGTCCCCGCAGTAGTCAGATGGCAGAGTTGATGGCAGTTCATCAAGCAATCCTCACTGCCGTCCAACACCAACTCTACGAACTGGTCATAATCACTGATTCAGATTATGTCCGTAACGGGTTCGTGGAGCACCTGGTTAATTGGAAAACCAGTGGCATGCTATGTGTTAACAATAAACCGCTTAAATATGGCAGACTCATCCAAAATGTTGATGATATGGTCACCTCTAGTGGGATGACCATCTATTGGAAGAAGATCAAGGTCATTCCAGAATAGAGGGGCCAGAACAAACTGGAAATGACCTGGCTGATCAGCTGGCCAAAACCGGATACATCCAGGGGGATCTCCTCAAGATCGAGTCCCTGCTGGGGGAAATCCAGGTCACTGCTATCACTAGGTCCCAGATAAATGCTCACACTACCTCCCTGAAACTTGAGGAGAACCATCTCCGGTTCCAGAAGCACCTGAAAACCTTCCTCTTTACTGCTGCTTTCTCTCCCCCTCTCGCCTGCTGAATTCCTGGCTGAAACTGCACTGGTTACCTGGCCACCCTGCCTGATCTCGGGCCCAGGCACCGACAGCTGCACACCTGCACAGCCTCCCTGGCAACCCCTGCACCTGGGGACTGTTTTCTGCATCCCTTCAGTCCCTGTACCAGCACTATGTCTGCACTTACCTTGCACTTGCCGCCTCCGGCTGTTTATTATCTTATTTTTTCTACTACCCCTTGTACTGCACTTTCCTCTCTCCCTTCCCCCTCACACTTTTCCCTTTCCCCCTTCCCATGCACATGCGCGATCTGAATGACACCTGGCCTAGTAAGATCGCTGTCTGTCTTCCTGTTGTTCCCCCTCCCTTGCCTTGTCGTGCCTCGAAACACTTGTGTATAGGCGCGTTATAAATGCCATATCATATCATAATGAACTCTCAACTGCCCAATGGAGTAAGGAGACCCCAGATGCTGATTTAATCATGACACATAAAGGGGGTCTGATTATGGGTAAATGTTATCAACTCATTGAGGACCCTGAGAACTTTCCCCTTATGGATACCGATTACATTGGGAAAGAGAACCTCAGGGTATTGATGAAATGTAAAAAAAATTCCGAATCCAAAATGGTTTGTTGGTAAGGAGATCCATATCTGGCAGTGACCAGTGGGTGGTCCCTACCTCATTCCGAAGCATGATGCTAAGTCATGCCCATGATGCAGCCACATCCGGTCATCAGGGGTTTCATACTACTTTAGAAATCTTGCGAGAGGTTGCATACTGGCCACACATGGGGCAAGACCTAGACCAATACTTGAAGGAGTGTCTTGTGTGTGCACAAGTTCAGCCAACTTCACTCACACACGGAGCTCCCCTCCAGAAGAGGGGGATGACACTGCCTTGGTCAGATTTACAAGTAGATTTCATCGGGCCCATGATTTGCTCCTCTAGGGGGAACAAGTACATGTTAACCGTAAAATGCTTGTTTACCAAATGGGTGGAATGTCTCCTGGCCCCAAATTGCAAGGCAGAAAATGCAGCTGCCCTGATGATCAATCACACATCTTCTCGCATTTTGGTCTACCCCAAAGGATTGAGTCAGACCGAGGTAGTCACTTCAACAGCGAAGTGATGACAAAGATGTGGGAGATACTTGGGGTAAAAAGGAAACTTCACATTGCATACCGCTGGCCTCTAGTGGTTGAGTTGAGAGTTACAATAAAACCATGCTAAAAATGTTAGTGGCAGACTATGGGCCAAGTTGGGACATCCGATTACCGCTTGTCCTGCTGGCCATCAGATCCCTTCTTCTGCAACTAAGATGCCTCCAGCTGATGACTGTATATAGGATGGTGCTACCTCAGCATCTGCTCTATAGAACACAGGAGCAGACACTGATCAATGCCTCCACAACTCATGAGTATGTTGAGAACCTAAGAAAACACCTTCAACATGCTTTTACGTATGCTCAGCGGAATCTAGAAAGATTGGCAGAGGGGATGAAGACTCAGTATGATCTAAAAACAACCAAAAAGTAATACCAAGTAGGAGACAGGGTCTACTTGTAAAATTTCCAAAGGAACCAGACCAAAGAGAGCACATGTTTGCCCGGCTGGCAAGGACCTTTTGAAATTGTAGACAAAATCTCACTTGTCGCTTACAGAATCTGCATCCCCAAAGGCAAATTGACAGAAGAGAAATGGGTCCATATTAATCAGCTAATGAGTTGTCACTCTAAGCACACTTTGCAACCAAATGAGGAGCCCAAAGAGAATCAAACAGAGGAGAAATCGGAAACATGAGAATAAGGAATAGAGAACCAGAAGGGAGCCGATAGGATTTATAAATAGGATCATGTAACAGGGAGTATTTTCTTCATTATCAATTGAAATTAATAAATGCCTGCATATCCCACTGCTGTCAACCCGACTGGTGGGCAGTTAGTGGGAAATGGTTATAACCATTTTTGTGTTCTCCTTCACAGATTTGTGCTGGGTGCGCCTGTCTAAAGACCAAGGAGGACCTCCCTGATAACTTGGAAGGGAGAAACCAAAGGAGATCGGGGAATGTCGCTCCATACTATGAATGGAAGATCCCAGGGAAAGCAGGGGGTGTCGTTCCATGTTCCTTCCAGAGACAACAAGTGGAGCAGGACGCACCATTCTCTGATGGAAGAAGGACTCATACCTGACTGTTCCGGCTTAGACCAATGGAGAAATCGCACTTACCCAACTCTCTCTCGACTTGGAAGCCCAGGAGAAGTTGCAGGGGGATGTGTGGGATATTTGGACCCACTCAACGGCATTGCCCCACATCACTAAGCTGCATTTGCACAAGAAACTGCAACCTTGCTGCGCTGGCTCCTGTGCGCAACAGGACCTTAAAACTGTGTTTTTGCAACAACAAAAAGATGGCTGCACCGTCCTGCCAAGCCCACTTCAGGCAAGATGGAATAAGGGAACACTCTGAAAAAGTATGCTAGTGTGTTCTGAAACATAGAAATGGAATCAAGTGAAAAGGCAGCACTGCATTGCGGCAAAATCCAAAATATCCATTGAAAAGAAGCCCATTTTCACCTTTAAAAATGCTGCCCTGACACTTTTTCCATCTGTTCTTCCTCCAACCAGTGTGATTAATAAGGCCATGCCATGCCCATGCATATCTGCACTTCCCCTCAGCAGAACCAAGCCTTATTCCAGAATGACAGGCTGTGCCAGCCAAAACCTGAAAACCAACAAAATCTGTACTGCATCATATATGGAAAAGCGCTTAACTTTGGCTAAAAAGCATCAAAATCATGGTTTAAAAAGGAATCAGAGCTCTAGGTACACATGTCAATTTTATGGAGACCCTTGCCTTGTCCAGACTGTTGTGTAAACCATATTGGAAAGACAGATGCCAAACCGAATTTAAAGGAAGAAATGCTAGCAGTTTTCAACACGTGTACAAATGGGCTTTGCTGACTGAAGAAAAAAATTGCCTATTTAAAAAGAAAACTGTTGAAGGAAAACCTGCCATTACCTAGCAATGTAAAGGGGTTTGTGGTTGGTGATGATAGACACATAGTCTATTTGTATTCCACATGTTTGTTTGAAATCAAGACTCAAAATAAGAAAATAAAGACTAAAACACATGGGATGAGTTTGAAAGTAAAAAAAAACAGTTATTCAAGTGCTAGCCCTGAAACATCCCCCTAGGAAGGGAGGAATACCATAAACTTCCAGGACACGAAAGTGATAATTGCCAGCTTGAAAAACTTTGAATGGGTCAGGGCACAGAAAGGGCACACGCTCATCAGACATTTGTCTGTGCTCCAGGCTGGGACAATAGAAGTCCTGGGACACTAACCTGTGAAGTTTGAAGGGGTAATGAAAGCTTCAATTAAGATGAGAAACCCCCACCTTGCTTTGAAGGAGATGACAGTTGGGGGCAGCTGAAATGGTCCAGGGCAAGACAAAGGACTGCCATTTGCTTCTAAAGACTATTTCAGAAATAAACGTTAAAGACTTTTATCTCTGCAGCAGGACTTTGGAAGAATGTAAATATTTCACTGTTTAGAAGTAATGTTATGCCTTTCTTTTAACATGTCATAGGTTTCATTGCTGCATAGAGAACAGAAGTAACAAAATATTGGAGATTACCAGAAAAATATACATGTCCCAAATGTAGATTTTTATAATTACATACCTTATGATCAACCACAGATATGTATAAAGTTATGGAATTGTAGGCCACACTTTTCATGCTTAAAATGATCAAAAAGTAGTAACCATCTAAAATAATGTCTCACAGATTGCAGGATTGGACGGCTGTCCTTTACATAAAATATGTCACCTGATTATGCAATTTATTAAGGTGCCACTATTGTACAAAAGTGTAAATACTGATATGACAGATTTTTGGCAAAAAGGTCTGTGGGAAGTCTTGTTCCATCATAAAATACAACCTCATAAACTGGGTACAACCCAGGGGAGGCAACCAACGTTGATTGTCCAATCCAGTTGTCTAAAGGTGTGCTTAGCATATCGGCCCAGCAATATAGGCAATGATGTCACTATGCTCTGTACCCGTCATCTTACAGATCCAAACTCCAACTACAAGGCCATAACATTGCTGATCCTGATCCAGGGTCCACTGCAAAACCCAATAATTGCTCGTCCCATTCCCAGTAAGGCTTCAAATCTGAAAACCATTAAAATTCCCAAATAAACAAAGGGAAAAGCTGTGGTATTTTTGGGTAGCATCCTGATCCCACTCACTGCATCCGGATGCTGCCCACCAATTGCTGCCCAATAACTGCATCCAGAGGTACCTGTGCCATCCGGTGACCAGAACTATCCTTTGGTATCCAGTTCCTGCCCAGCTGATCCTGTCCCGCTGATTTTGTCCAGCTGTCCTTTGTTAGACCAGAACCGTGTGATGACCAGAACGTTGACTGTCTCAAAATCCTAAATTAAAGTGGACTGTGAGTATCAATAGAAAACTGTAGAAATCCATAGTATGCCTTGCCATGTCCTTAGTTCCCCTCCCTAAATCATCCTATCCTTAACCTGATAACTTGTAATATCATCAGACTCATTCTTGCAACCCTGTCCTTTCATTTCTAGTGCTAACGCCATCTCTTTAGTAATTCTTCCTTGTGTAAATCCTAAGCCCTTAGTCCTATTTCGAGTGATCGGACTGGTTCCGCCAGGGTGGGCGCTGGGGATCTAGGGTTGGACTCGCGAATCAACCCTGGAGCTTACTGTGTCCCTCTTTGGTGGCCTAGCCTGAATACTCTAGTGTAGAGTAAAATTGTTCTTGTCAAAACTGATTTCCTTTCCTTTTTTGCCGCTTCAGTTTGCTCAAAACGCATCTTTCTAGATCTTACATAACTCATCCAATTTACCTAGTAGAGACTTACTTTCACTTCCATAGTGTACCTGTGATCTATAGCTTTCCCACAACCAAAAGCGTATCACAATTTGCAATATTTCACCCGTTTTTCAAAGAAACCGTTTTAGTAAATGTACACGGAAAACAGAAATATTTGCAAAGTTTCCAACGTGTCATTTTGATTATAAACTGTTTTAAATCTTCCACTCACTTTTCGATCCGTATGCTCTTGCTAATCCATTGATTGTGATTGTTAGTACCTTGACATTGTTGCTTTAGTGAAGAACTGTATTTGTTTCAAGGTTTTTGCACACATTCATTATTTTATTCATCCATTTCCGACTGTCATTTTTAGCATTGCCAGGGTTTAAAATCTGTTTTTCTCTCTTGCTTGGGGAGGGAAGGTCAGATTTCAATTCTGTTTCCTATTTGTCATTCCTGATTACCTGCTGCTTCTTTTTATCCACTTAGAATTGATAAGACAGAGAGTCAGAATGTAGAACTCGTTGCTAAAAGCACTGCCAGCTCTGATGTCGTGCTTGAGGCATGTGCTTCTCAGGATACAAGTGATATTGTAAACCTGTCCCTAACCACAAGAGCAATCGTCGATGAGATTACGCCCTCTGCTTTACCATCAATACTAACCCCTGAGGTCTTGCTAGCAGCAGCTCGTGCTTGTGCTGCAATGTGTGTTTCACAATTAGGCTGTGCGCCGAGGGGCAGTGATGTGGGCCCCCCCACCGCTGACAAGAGAAACTCTTTAGAGGTGGTCTCCACGGTGTTACAAAACCTGATTAATTTAAATCAATCCTACTCAATTAAACAGTCTGTGACATCCACCCCAATGCAGGACACGATGACTAAAGTTCTTCAGAAAAGGAATTGCGCCAATATCACAAATGTAAACCGTGATATATGGGGATCCGGCAACTACAAAAGACCCAAACCGGTGGTTGCTGGATCCTTGGACGAGTCATCATCGTCACACCAGAGCAACATAGTAAACTCTCAGAAAAGACTGCTCTTACACAGTATTGTAGCTTTTACACCCAGGCTGTGCTCTCAAACTCAAGATATCACTTCTACAATTAGTGAAGACTCGGAAAATTACTCAACCGCAAGAGACTCGTCATTTATCGAACGCCCTTTTCCTAAAATACGGCGTGAAAGAGCTCGGTATAGACGAGTACCCCGTGTCTCTCAGGAGAAAGGAAGAGAGGGACGTGCAGCCCCTTGTACGCATGTACCGGCAAATGAACTCTTAATAGCCTTAACATCTGCAATGGCTATTTCCTTATCGCCCTTCACCAAGCTGTATGAATCTCTAAACGAAAATGTGAAAGACATTACAACTTTACTGGCCATGATGAACTCAAAAGTGTTGCATTTAGAATTATCTCACACTGACCAAAAGGCTAAACAAGAGGAGCTAAATCACAATATAATGGCAGGATTGAATTCTTTAAACGATGTGAAACAGAATGACACGATCGAGAAAAAACTGTTTGCAGAGGTTGCGAAGGAAGCTTTGTCCCTCTTTCAAAAATCTCAGATCACACAAAGAGGAGAAGATCTGGGTTGTGTCAGTGACATGACTGAGGCATTAAGGCCAGAGTTGCAATGCCCTGGAGAAGCCGTGTCTAATGCTGAGAAGCAGACCAGGAATTCGACACGACTGCTCCAGCCATTGCAATCTCAGAACCTGAGTGTCAGACCACTGGAAAGTCTCACAATTGAATGGAATGTACCGGGGTCCCCGGTGCACAACGTTGTATCACCGTTGGATGCATCTGTGGTAGAGATTTCCATAAACAAAGGCGTGCCGGAGAGTGGAAATGTGGGGCTTCCTAATGCTCTAGACATGTCGTTTAACACGGCCTTCCACCAAGCCAGAAACGCTACAAACCCTGCCTTACTAGACTCTCAAAAGGCATCTGGCTCAATGCCTCTTGCAAATGAAGTAGTTCAGGTGATTGAGCTGATTGAATGCCCCGCGGCTATTGAGACCTCCGCCGGGCTTTTCCCCATTTTCGGAAATCAAGATTCTGAAACTCAGACCAAAGTCAATATGGTTGCAAAAAAAATTCCACCTTGCACAGAGAAAAAGCAAAAGAATCTACCTGCTCGGAAAAAAGTGACAAAGCAATCACTTCAAGTCTTAAACTAGCGGACACTATCAATGATAAGGCAGCGGTCCAACCAAAAACAGTGGAAAATAAGACGTCCGCAGTTGAAATTCTGCCAGGCGAGGAAGACCTGGCAATTCATAAAGAGTTAATGGACCTATCTGTTTATGAGGAGACAGAACCAGAGTTCGTCGCTACTATGAAAGGACCGCTCGGTGAACAAGGTACACAAAAAAATTCCCAAATGATACTCGGCCCGAAATTGAGCGTTGACCCGAAGATTCGGGAAAAAGAACTCGTATCTCCCAAAAGAGTCACGACGGAAGTGAGCCAGAGCTCCTGGTCGACATCAATACGAGGTAATACCCAGAGGCGTTGTTAGCTGGTGTCTCCGGTTAGAGAAGGTGAGGAGAGAGATTTTGAACCTAGGAGCCCGGAGTTCATAATGCTTCAAGCGAAATGGGAAAGACACAGACTGCTTAATCAGAAGAAGAAGTTGGATCTCTGTGAAGTCGGCCAACAAGCAGTGAACGGAGTAAAACTCACAAAAACAAAGGGCCAGTGATGTCTGCACCGTACACCATACAAGCCTCACCATAGAAAGTCGACCACTATCAAGATGCATCGTCTAAAAGAAGCAATCATAAGTCTGAGAACCGACAGGAAAAAAACGGATCAGATGCAACGCCTATCTTGATCAAAATTATGTTGGAGAGGTTGGCAGGTGGCGATAAATTAATCTTGAACAGATCTAATGTGTTAAGATTACTTCACCATATACCTCGGCTTAGATCACTGGATTCAAAAGATCTGCAAATAGTTGAATTCCCGGACGAGCGGTGTACAGACAAGGTGATCTTGCATATAAACTCCAATATAATTGCGAATGTAATACTAGAGGCGATGAAGATTTGTTATCGATGGGCTTTGACACTTACAAATTAGCAGAGCCAGAAAGATGCAGTAAACCACTGAAGACTGATGGAATATGCGGCTCACGACACACGCTAAAGGAAACGCCGCCGTTTCGAGAGGCTTCCCATAGCTCTAAAGCTCTTTTTCGGCTTCAACAGATCCGGCAGGGGTCAGGAGGTTCACACTATAACAGGCAACACTCCGCTTCCACTTCCCAAAACACTGTAGCCAGGGAGCAGGCCGAGGCAGACAGATCAAGCCCGATGGCGAAAATCAAAATAACGATAATCAATGGAGAGCCAGAGGGTATCACGGTGGACTCATCACCAATTAACGGAAAAGAAAAAGTTGGAACGCAAGAATGGAACTGGCTAGCTTCAGCTCTAAATAATAAAAATCACAGCTAATGTTCAAAGCCTAGTTTGAACCAGGAGTGTTTGTTTGCGTCATGGAACACGCACAGTTTTCTCCATCTGTTCAATAACGCTTGGTTCCAAGACTTGCACCTGATATGCTTGCAAGAAACCTGGCTTCGCGACCTGCCCGTGACATCTGAATTTGAGGGTGCTTTGAATCCAGCAACAAAAGCTGACAAAGGGCGGCCGGTAGCAGGGCTGTTAACATTGATCAAACAGTCTTCAGGTTACCGCTTGATAAACTCTAAAAATTATACGCCCTACATTCAAGTCTGCGAAATAAGAAAGCTCATAGAGAAACCGTTGATTTATGATGTATGACGGTTACCAGTCAAATGGTCGAAAACATTTGGTCGACAGACAATTTGGTCGACACCATTTGGTCGAATGCCAAATGGTCGAATTTTTTTTTTTTTTTTTTTACCCATTTTTTGGGTTTTTTTGAGGGGGTCCCCCCCCAGCCCCCTTTTTTTTCTTTTTTATTTTTTTTCCCCACACGAAAACCCACAAAACACATATATATATAAAAAAAAAAAATATTCGACCATTTGGCATTCGACCAAATGGTGTCGACCAAATTGCAGTCGACCAGTTTGTCGTCGACCAGTTGACTGGACACCGTCATATCCACATAATTAATGTGTACTGGAATCATCAATCAACCGGGTCTTATCCCTTCATAGATCAAGTTTCCTCCATAATTGACAATCTGCTCGAATCATCAAGTGGATCTGGCTTGATACTCTGTGGCGACTTAAATATTGATCTCTTTAAACCCCAGAGTGCCGTCAAAGGTCGCCTTGCTCATACTTGGTGAGCAGAAATGAATGCAAGAGGCCTGTCCATGTTAAATGGCTGTACCCTAGGAGACATTCCACCGAAGCCCACGTGGCAGCGTGAAAGCTCCAGTTCGACTATTGACTACATCTTTATCTCTGACACATTGCATGCGAGAATAAAATCTTTGAATATTCGTGCAATGCCAAATAGTGACCACAAAATTCTGGTAGCAAAATTTCACTACACAAAAGGAGTCCTAAGCAAAAAATGGAGATCGAAAATTTCAGCAGAATCAAATCGTCTGCGAATAAGATTGGAAGAACACGAAGTGGTCAACATATGCCCCCAATTCTAGTTGATACCGTCAGAGATTGAATATGCACCAACATTGGCGCAATTTAAAAGCAAAAATAACGGAATGAAAAATTGGTCATTCCGGAAAAAACATTGTTTTGATCAAATGCTGATGCAACGCAAAAGATCCATGTGAGCTGAAATCAGGAAAAATAATCAAGGTCCAGAAGATGAAATAACGCAAAGAAACAAAGTAACTAAACAGCGATATAAAAACTGGATCAAAAGCCATCAATTTGTATTACACCAGAATGACCCAGAGGCCATGTTAAAGATCTTATCAAATAAGAACAGCGCAGAGTTCTGGCGAACAATCAATGAGATGGAAACCCCACAAGAGGCCCTGCTTACATGCCAGGTGACGGAAGCTGAATGGGTCCAGCATTTCACAGAACTATATCACAAAGCCCTGGATCCACATATGCACACAATAACTGAATCCAACTGGAATTTACACTTTTCAAGAGCTGAAATTCGAGAGGCAATAATGAGGACGAAGAACTCGAGGGCCCCGGGCCCGGATGGTCTATCAAACTTCATGATCAAACAATTTCCTGACCTGTGGGCTGACTTGTGCTTCGACTTTTTTGCAAGAATAAACTCGCAGAAACAAGTGCCAACCTCATGGAAGTCAGGGATAATAGTGCCAATATTTAAGAAAGGGAACTGAGCGTCACCAAAAAACTATCGACCAGTGGCACTGCTTGACGTTCTAGGTGAGCTCTATGCATCATTGCTGCAAAACAAACTGACTGAGTGGGCCCAATCTGCCAAAAAAGTGGACGAAAGACAGGCAGGCTTTGTGAAAATGGTGGGGTGCTCACTGAACCTGCTAATCTTAAATCTGCTGAAGATGGAAGCCATACGTACAAACACGAAAGTCTATGCAGCTTTTCCATGGCATTCGACATGATTGATCGGGAAGTGCTGTGGCATAAACTGGAAATATGGGGTTGCCCGGAAGACCTACTCACGGCAATCAAAGAGTTACACACAGACACATCAATCTCAATTCGGCTTGAACATGCGGGCACCCTGTCTGCCAAAATCAGGACTCTCAAAGGAGTGAAGCAAGGTTGCCCGCTGGCAGCTGCAATTTTCAGCCTTTTCATTTTCGATATCGGAGAAGCAATTCAATCCGTGAGGGTTTTCCCTCCGAAGCTCAATTCATCGCCGATAAGCTGGTTGATGTATGCTGATGATCTGGTAATTCTAGATCAAACTACGATCGGCCTCCAACGTAAACTGGACGCGGTCCAAAAATACGTAAACATGAACAGCTTGACGATCAACCCAGCAAAGACCGAAATTTTGGTGTTTGAAAACCTAAGAATGTGTCAAAAACAAATGCGTTCAAAACAAGTGTGGTCACTAAATCATGTTGATCTTCAGACATCAAACTCCGTAAAATATCTAGGCATGATTTTGAACTCGAGGATCTGTGATGACCCGTGGGTGAGTGAGTCGAAGAGGAAATGTGGCCAGCTGGCATGTTAGGCCCTTGTAATCCATAAAAAATATGGGCGCTTTTCAATATGACAACTAAGAAATTTTTA
This sequence comes from Ambystoma mexicanum, assembly GCF_040938575.1. Taxonomy (NCBI): domain Eukaryota; kingdom Metazoa; phylum Chordata; class Amphibia; order Caudata; family Ambystomatidae; genus Ambystoma; species Ambystoma mexicanum. Next base: position 671,675,492 of record NC_090934.1, read on the forward strand.
TGAGCAAAAAGTGGTCCCGATTCTGCCATACGGCGCTGAAAATGCCTTTGGATGCCCACCGACACATTGGGCTTCATTGGAGCACATGTTTTGGTGCAAGGCGTTAAGCCTTCCGATAGGAATCTCTACTGCATGCATAAGGTACGAACTCGCTCTGGTATAGCTGCATGCCAGGATTTGCTGGAACCAATTAGCGTTGTTCCGGAAATCTAAAGCTGAAGAGGAAATCCTCCAATTCAAGATCTTTCATCATGCGGGAGAGAACGGCCCAGACATTTTGTCTCAATGGGTGAAACGAGGAGACGATCTACTAACAATCCACAACATCAGTCTACAAACCCTCCACTCAAACCCGACAGCAGCGAAAGTGAAGATATGGCGCGCCGATTGGATCAACACAGGTAGCGAGCGCCTGCTCGCTAGCGCTATGAAAGATGCCACCGCGGAAGCGAGAAGCTACAATGTATTGCAACCATACATGAATCGCTTCCCAAGCTCAAAAGCATGCAGGCTATTCATGTTATTCAGGCTGAATGCATACAAAACGAAAGATCGCATCAGGCTTCGAGCAGGAGTTACCGACCCACACTGTACCTGCCGCTTCTGTTGCAAGGAGCGGGAATCCCTCAAACATCTTGTGTTATTCTGCCCCTCTCTAAAAAATGAAAGGTCCATTCACTTGGGTCAGTGATATGGAAACCATCAATCAGTGAGTGCAGATGAGTGGTGGCAGAATCTGTGGAACGGGATGGATCGGAAACTAATTATGCCCCTGACCTCATTTTTAGCAGTAATCGAGGAGATGATAAACAAATCTGATCCATAGTCATTGACCAAAAAGTAAACATGGGCCGACTGCATAGTGGGAAATCACTTTGGGGAGTGGTCCCCTGTTAACATTGGAAGGTGCAGAAGGGAAGAAGTTGTTTTGTTTTGTTGTGTAATATTTTAAAGGTTTGAATTGAAACCAATAAAATTAAAAAAAAAAGAAAAAAAAGAATTGATTATTGTGGGTTGAGGGAACATCGCAGTGGGAAATTCTAACTCAAGTGCTATCTTATCTAAAATCAAAAAGTGCCCCTATTCCCTGGTGTTTTGTAGATATGTCAATATAAGTTCAAACTATGTGCATTGCTTACATTCCTATTGTTATTATCACCCCATTGGTGATTGCTGCCCCATATTAAAAAGTGTATGATTTCTTTTGATTTTCAAATAAATAAATAAATATTGTATTTTACCAACCAGCCTGGTTCAAGGTCCATTGTGACCCGCGGTATTTGAAAAGGGGGTGTGATATGAGTGGTGTACCATCTCAATATTGAATCTAACATAAAACATAAGCATTTCAGTTGTGCGCTGTAACTGGGCCGAGACTAAGGCGTGCGTCGCCTGATTGAAATCCTTAACAATACATTTTATATAACTGCAACAAAAACCCTTCTGTAGTATATATAACATTTGATAGAGATGAATCTGAACCCCTATACATTTGATTGAACCCCAATACATGTGATGCCCCTCAAAACAAAATATATGAATTGTATATGAATTTTATATACATTTGATAATAGTTACAATGAATGTGATATACAAAAATGGGATATAGATGTACCCGAACCCCCATAAATGTAATTGAACCCCAATAAACTTGGTGACCTCCCAAACACTTCTATATACATTTTTTATGAAGTTTATATACATTTGATAAGAACCCCAATGGATTTTATATAAATAGGTATATTTCTATGGGTGGTTTGAAGACTATGACGCTATTGGGGTGGGGTCTCACAATAGGTATATGCGCTGTTATTGTAGGCCTTGTGTGTAGTGTCAAGGAAACTGTAATTATGAACAGCCACAATTAAGACAAGGCGAAAACAGCCCCTGGCATCCCCAGTGGTACCAAAGTTAGTTATTTACCTTATTGCCCTAAGGTACAACAGTATTGATGCAATGGAGGACTTTCAGGCTTTGATGGTGGATCAGAAAAAGTAAAAGCTCAATAAGAACATGGCTAGACTTTCTGTGAGCAGTCAGCCACCTCTCATTGCCACTGTCATGGGGTGGTCTGTTGTAGATGTCATTTAAAACACTCAGAAGGGTGCAGCCGACGATATGGCTAGTTTGGAAATGGCTACCGGTGCTGATGCCATGGTTCTCGAGCAGCCCATGGTATAGAGCCCATGCCATAGTGTTTAGATATGCAAGTTGGCAAAATGTAGTCTGAAAACAATGGATGCAAATCCATAATAATGCCGAATGATGGAAATGAGGTGGGGTAGAATGACCCCAAACCCCCTGAACATTTAGGGAATACAGAAAGACAGGGAGCATCACAAATCAGACGTTCTGCCAGCTGGTGGGTATATTTTTAAAACAAAACATTTGTAACTTTTAAGAGTGTGACACCTAACCAGCAGTTAAAACAAACCATATGTTTCTGTTTTTGTCTACATTCTCAATCTAACATGCTATTGGTTGGCACACTACTACAGTAATCGATAAGAAAAAACAGGGTTTGATTGGTCGGCTATTTGCTCATACGGCCTCAGGCACTTTTCTACGGCACCAAGGTACACGGTGGGGAAGGAGAGATGGGTGAATCGCTATGGTCTAGTTTAAAGAAGTTACTCCCTTCTTGTTCCCAGGCTTGAGTTCTTATCTTCCTGTATGTTTGTGGCCTTCCTGTGTTGTCTCTATGTCTGCATGCACTAAAGAAATGGCAGGTGCCCTATCTAATTTTACCTGGAATAAATTACCATTGTTTTGATCATGTGGTAGAAGACCACCGTTCAGAACTAATTTGTGTCTATTTATTGGATTTTCTGCTTTCCTAACGTGTGTGTGCTTTCCTTCGGCAGCCACTCAGGGCGCTGTGTATTCATTTGTTATGGGATCAATTGGCAAGGTAGCTACTTGCACCTGGAATTCAAGGATATATATAACTCTACCAATTGAAACTAATTAACATTAATAATTGCATGCCATGTGGCCTGGGAAATGTTATCTGGTGCAGTTTCAGCTTCTAAGCAGAACTCGCCTCGGCACACTGACCTTGGTGTTTGCCTGAGCATCATGAGGCCTGGAACCTTGAGTTAAGCAATTTTATGTCAGGATGCAGTATTTCAGAATTGAGGCCTTGCAGGATTTGATTTAGGTTGTGCCTGGTCACACTTTGGCATGGCATTGAGGGTGTTGTGGGGAAGGGGTGAGGCGGTTGAACAAAGGCAGATTTTGATGAGGCGTTTTGGTAGAAGGCGGTTTGCCTGGGGTAAATGGTTGGGTTTGAATCCTTGGCATGCATGGGCATAGGTTGTTTGTGGTGCACAGATGAGACAGCGCTTTGGATAGGGAGCAGTGCAGGGAGGAACTTTGTAGGGGTATAGTAGTGCAGCAAGATCAGTCTATAGGGAGGAAGCGGGTGGCAGATGGGAAGGGGGAAGATGACATACACCTATTAACTCGGCTGAGCCTGCTGGCATATTTCCTCTTCCTTGTGTTGATGAGGAATGTGCCAATCAGGCACCATGGGAGGCCGGGTGTTAGGACAGTTTTTCTGAAGTCCAACTGAGGGCTTAGTAAAACCATTCTACTGAGACAGTACAAGACTCCACTTTTAGTATAAGACTGTACCACCTGAGTATATGGTAGCGTAGACCGAGCGGCCAGGCTTATCTAAGGAGGGAGAGAGGGCTGTAGGAAGGTACAAATAACTTGTAGTATACCAAGGGTTCAACAGAAACACTGACCAGAAATATTATGAAGAATAAAGGTTTATTATAAATACAAGTGGTGTAAGTACTTGGTCAAAGCATCATAAACATATGATAAAAACACAACACAATGCCTGAAGGTGCACAGACCAAAACATAAACCTTGTTCAGAAAACTAACAGTTTGTTCTAGGCAAGACAGACCTTATCAAACACAGTTAGTATAGGACACACCAATTCATGGGGAGTAAAACCATAAAATACTTTCTGATTACTTTCAGTAATACAAGGGTAGGTCACCCTAGCAGTTGTGCAGTGACACTCAGTTAAGAAATCGCTTAGTAAACCAACTTGCAAGTATACTTTTCTGAATATTGGAACACTCATTCAACGGACAGTAGAAACCTATAAGCATATTCAGATTAACACACAGTTATACTAGGTGATTAAGACCTTTTGGTGTAATATACAATTGCAGTTGCTTTCCAGGTCAGTGGAAAACAGACTAAGGTAATCACTAATTTAGGATTGCACCAGGCAGACCAAGTTCAGTTACACCTACAGAACACTTTTTAAGAATGCCACACAGCTATTCTAGGCAAGTAAACCTAATGTTGTAATATAATATTACAATTGCTTTTCAGGTCAGTGGGACACATACTAAGGTAAGTAATAACTTTCAAACTTATTTTAGGATGGCCCAAGGTAGACCAAGGTAAGTAAAACCCATATACATTCTATCAGCAACTTAAAGGTAGGTATAAACCTACGACTGTTTTAGCATATGTATAATAAATACCAGGGTAAGCAAAACCCATTTTTACACTTTAAAAATTACTCAATGTTATTCCAGGTAGATAAAACCCAAGGCAGACTTAGTTTAGACAGGCTATACAGCAGGTCAGGGGAAGCAAGACCCAGTTGATGAACTTGCACACTAATATTCTGGAAGAAATAGTTAAGTGAAGGCAACAGCATTACTTTTGAGAAGAGGCGCAACCAATTCACAGCTGAGTAACATAACCTTACAAATACTTTTCAGAATGACACAAAACACATGCAAGGTTAGTAAGACCTTTTGTAACTGCTCACTCTCAGAGTTACAGTTACTAACCAACTAATTTACAAGTAAGTAAGCTTTAAACATTTGTTCTCTTATCTAGACAACAAATCAAATCCTTAGAAAGTAGTTCCATTATCTTGGAGCATGAGTGTTCTCAGTGGAGGAAGGGGGAGGGGGTGGTCACTAGGTCTCTTGTATCCAACAGACAATTTAGGAAGGCACAAAAGTAGCAAAAGTTAGATTTCCTAAGGAAGACTGTTGAAACAGGTAAGTATTAGACTTAGAGAGGTTGAAAGAGTAAAGGGACTTCTGAGAGGACACCCTAGGTGGATTCCAGCAGTAGGACTGGGTGAACAATCACAAGAAAAACCCCAAAGCTACACAGGAATCACAAAGGCTTAAGGTAACTAACTACCCCAGCCAAAACAGTACCTTAGCACGGAAGAAGAGTTGCAGCAGGGGAGACTTCAGGATCTGCAGCCAAAAACCTAGTTGATGGATTCCTTTGTCATGAAGATGGAAGACAGGACTTTGGAAGGGATTTTGCAGAAGGATCCATGGGGAAGGCTCCAGGTAAGAGTTTCTTCACAGCTGGATGTAGCTCTGTGGATTTGGCGCCCTTTTCAGGAGCCAGAAGAAGACTGACTGTCACTAATTGGATTTGCATCACTAATCTGGTCCAGTACTCTTGTGAGGGGACTTCAAGGACTGGAGTCATGTCTCTGAAGGTCTAGCAGGATGTCACCAGAGTTTCAGCTCGATTTGGAATTTGGAAGACCATACACTGCACAATGGCTTGAGTTCCGAGGGTATTTGGGAATTGCAGTCCCGCAAGGTCGCATGACGCGGGACTTCTCAAAATGCAGCTCTTCTTGAGTCCAGTGGATCTCACTAGACTCTGTGTCAAGGTTGTCATTTTCCGAGTCCCCAGTTCACTCAGAAGGAAGGGTAATAGCAGGCTCCGGTTACGCAGCAGGCTCGCCGGTCACCAGAAATTGTCTCAACCCCATTTTCTTTAACTCTTTGGATTTGGTTCCAGTGGTCCACTACCCCTTCAGCTTCCAGGTGTGGACTTTTATGCAGGAACCCAGCCAATCAAACAGACGTGCAGCATTCAAACTTTGGGGTTGGCAGTCCTTTCAGGACAACCAGCCTGCCAGTTTGAACTGGATTCTTGCAGGGAGGCTGAAAGACAAAGGTCTGCATAGTTTGGGACTACTCCCTCGCTTTCTGCCTTCACAGACACTCTGGAGCCTGGGCGGGCTTGCCCGAGGTGTCCCTCTGAAGACGAAAATCACACAAAGGACTTTCTCACCCTGGAGGGCAGGGGAAAGTCCAGGAAGGGATAAGAATCACAAAAATGGCAAAAAAGAAGACGGGGCCTTTTTGGTAAATGGGCACACATGGGTGGCTTTACCACAGCTGTGAAAACATCCTGCAGTAAAGGTGCACCCAATTTGTAAAAAGATTCACAGCCACTAGCCATTTAAGGTAAGCTTGACCCAGTAACATAATTGTTACAGCGCTAGTGAGAAAGGGGATACATTGTATCTCCCCAGCACTCCACATAAGGTGGGGTGTGCTGGTTTTCACCTAACAAAATGTAGAAGGGATAGAAATATCCTTTCCACCCTTGGGAAATGTAGTTCCCAAAAGGTTAGTCAGAGAAAGTAAAAGGGGAGCCCAAAGGGAAATCCTGTAGCAATAAAAAGTTTATATCAAAAGTTGTGAAAGAGGATAACATTAAAAGGACACTATGGAGAGTCTTAAAAATGACACCCATAAAAAGAGTTAAAGGATCTGTGAGGGTGGAAAAAGGTTCCCACTCACTGAGGTATAGAGAAAAATAATCTACCAGTCCAGCAAAAAGTGAAGTAGATTAAGCTCTAAAGTTAGGCTCCTTGAAACCCTTGAGCACTGCTGTGCAAAACTGCCCTTTTTCTGTGTCTGGTGAGTGTTCTAGGAGAGTGATGGTGGCAGCCATCTTTGAATGGTGCACAAGCTCCAGTGTGTGTCTTTGTGGGGCTCCAATCATCTGTCCTTGATGGGTTTGCATTTGCAGACAATGTGGGCTGGATATGGGCTTCAAGTAAAGTGATTTCCTGATCACAGGCCTAGACAGGGAAGGGCTTTACCTGGGGGACGTGGATGGGGTCGGCTGAGCCGGCTAGCATATTTCCTCATCCTTGAGTCAACGAGGAATGGGCCAATCAGGTATCATTGGATGCTAGGTGCATTGGAAAGCTGGAACACTGGTGGGTGATTCCACTGTTTTCTATGTCTGGTGAGCGTTCAGGGAGAGAGATGGTGGCAGCCATCTTTGAATGGAGTGTGAGTTCCAGTGCATATTCGTGGGACCCCAGTTGTCTGTCCTTGATGGGCTCAGCAGTTGTAGATGATGTAGGCTGGACGGGGGCTTCAAGTAAGTGATCTCCTGATCACGGGCCCAGACAGGCAAAGGCCTTACATGGGGGTCTTGGGTTGGGGCCAGCTGCGCCTACCAAGGTATTTCCTCTCCCTTCTGTTGATGAGGAAAGAGCCAATCAGGCATCATTGGAGGCTGGGTTCCTTGGAACATTGGAGCACTGATGGGTGATTCCGCTGGTTTTTCTGTATCTGGTGAGTGTTTGGAGAGAGAGATGATAGTGGCCATCTTTGAATGGAGTGAAAGTTCCAGTACATCTTTGTGGGGCTCCAGTCATCTGTTCTTGATGGGCTCAGCAGTTATGGAAGATGCTTGCTGGATGGGGGCTTCAAGTAAAGTGATCTCCTTATAACGGGCCCAGGCAGGCAATGGCTTTACATGGGGTCTTGGGTGGGGGCTGGCTGTGCCTGCCGGCGTATTTCCTCTTCCCTGTGTTAATGAGGAATGGGCCAATCAGCCATCATGGGAGTCTGGGCTTCGTGGAACACTGGAGCACTGCTGGGCCATTCTGCCGTTTTTTCTGTGTCTGGTGAGCATTCAGGGAGAGTGATGGTGGTGGCCATCTTTGAATGCAGTGCGAGCCCCAGCTCATTTTCGTGGGGCTGCAGTCCAGTCACGGCTAATTGTTGTTAATCACAGGGGTTTTTAAATATCACTATATAACTAGCATTTAGTGTTATATCTGTTGCTCCTCCCCTTGTTTAATAAGTTATGCACGATATAGCAAATGCTTGCATTGCAGTGATGTGAATACTGGGCAACAGTTTTTTCTAATTCAGCACTCTGACCACCCTCTGTCATCAAATCATCGATGATGACCATATTCACCATGCTTGTTGGTAGTAGGTGATCATCATTATAATGACCGGCATACCTTCAACAAATCAGAGGTGTTTAAACTGGTGTTGTAAAGTTGTATAGAGAGGCAGTCAAAAGCTGTATAGCCATACAATATTCAATGGTATATGTGACATTGTTGTGTGTGCACTGTCCAGAGGTTTTCTGGCAAAATAACTACGCTATAGCTGGAAGGGCTGTCCAGCAAACACACAAACATATGTTGTAGTCTGGTATCCATAAGACCTGTTAATCAATAGCTGTAGGGATGTGTCAAGTCACCTGGTGCTAAGGTCCTTTTATGAAACACAACGCTGAGAGTCTTCTTGTGCTAATTTCTCATTGCTTTTTTTACGCCCGATACATGGCTGTGTAATGGTTAATCCCTAGGGCTGTTACGTGCATCGCCCTTTGTATACGACTGTACAAGATATTTCAAACCATCAAAAATAAATCTCAGCTGTATTCTTAACATTCAGCGTTATGCCTTTCACTTTCCTACTAACAGTCCCTAGTGATGTGCAATAGGCATATGTTTTCGGCCACGTAGATACGAACACAATCTACTCACCGGGGGCTAACTCTGAAGTTAGATCCCCTAGGTATTCGCCTGTTGCCGGATTGACATCCCCAGGGGCGCTGACAAAGATAACACTATCGGTGTCATAATACAGAACCCTCTTGTGCAATTGCTCTATCACACCATACAGCTTCAAACACGCATCAGCTGTTGTGAATGACGCTATGAATATATTGGTATTGTCAGAAGTTGTTGGGTATTCCATGGTGTATCGGCAGCACAAACAAGCTGTTTCATCCTCTATGAATACACAACTATGTGCCTCATAAGAATTATTGAATAAATAATCTTGAAGCTCATCGGGGTCTGTGATGATGACTGTGTTTGACAAATTAACTCTTTGTGCAAACTTATCCCATAGCAAATTAAGATATAAGCCCTCAATACGGGTCTGCCGGTAACTCATTGGTGCTACTGGTGGGTTACCGGCAAACTAGCCTCACCATTTCTGGTGCTCGATATCCCTTTGTTACCAGGATATTATGGTCCCCAGCAACAGCGGTAAGTTCCCATTCCACGGAGTCCCAGAGCACTCCATGGAATGGGAAACACTGAATCACTGGCACTGTTGCTAACAGTCCCAGTGATTCAATGATTGTTCTGCAAATAGGAGCCTGAACTCCCAGCAGGTTAGGCCTGCCGGCACTTCACAGCCCCTACTGGCAGACTCAGAGTGAGCCGGTCCTGTAACAATGCCAGAGCCAGTTATACCAGCATTCTTTCGGCATTGTTAATAGACCAGCTCACCCGTAATGAGGCCAATAGTTCTGCTTACAGCCGCCGAGCGAGGTGGTCCTCAATATGTTCTCTATGCAAATGTATGCCCTGATGTTTGTAATATTCATCCACGTAACCCTGTTTAGTGGCATTGACCACACACCATGCCAGAAAGCCAGAGGCCACTTGTTTCTTTTGGAGGATCATTTTAATGTATTCACATAACTGTGATAGGGTGAATGTTTTTAAATGCCATATCTCGTGTATGTGTCCCAGTCAATAGACATGTTTTAAATCAGCATGTAACTCGATCGTACCCCGAGTGCCTGTAAAAACCCTCTTATCATTTGTGTGTTTACACCCTGCGTGTTTTGTCGCAACACGTCTACGGCAAAGTGGGAATAATAGCTTTCCACCACATATATATATAGGGCAACACTGGTAAGTAAGGGCATTGGTTTGGATAAACCTTGCACCTGATCAAACCAAAATACTGGTCTATTTCTCCAAAACTTTCACAGATGATCTTGGGGTGTCCTAACTGATATGGCTTTTAATTGTTCAGCGCTGGGTATAGACTGGTGAAATCTAAGTAGTGTATTTACTCAACCTCTCAGGTGCGATGGTGTAACTTTAAAGAATTTGTATGACCTTCATATAGTGCATCTCAGGGTTGTATGGGGTCACGCAGTTTCTTCTCTTTAAGAAAATGACCCACTTTTGGGTTGCTTTGTACCATTGAACACCACTCATGTTCACAGATACTGACAATGCAAACTCCCTGACAGGATAGGAATATCTGTTTTAACAGGGTGCGTCCATACAACTGCTCATAAGTAGTACCTGTCAGAGTACTGAAACCGCCCACTGGATAACATTCAGGACACCTATGTTAAAAACAATCATTGAATTCGTGGGCTGTTTCCACACCCTGAACCAAAGCATATCCTCCCAGCCAGTATTTCTCATCGCTACCTCTGAGGGTGTGTTGTAACGCAATGTTTTCGGTCTCTGCTTTGTATAAGAGCCATTGAATACCCGCAGTTGAATAACGTTTTTGACGCCAGTGGTATGAATCCTGGGGCAGCAGCGTGATTGTTTCAGACTTTAAGTACAATTGTTTTTACATCGGCATACAGCAACTAGCAGGCATGGCATTTTTAAAAGGATCAACATATGACACTTGTAAGCCACCATGTATAGGTGTTTCCCAATGGGATGTTTGAATGATCCCATCCCTGAACAAATTAAAAGCCTGTCTTAAAATGTTGACTTCTTCTTTAAAATTATTCCTTGTCTCATGGTGAAAGTAAAACATGCTGTGTTCATTTGCCTTATAGCATGTCATGAACTGATCTTTTTCGCTAGGCATTATGTACTGAACTCCATATTGACCAGGGGCCAGGATCAGGCCTAAATAGTTTTGATAAACCACACTGCTGAAAAGATGTGGAAAGAAGCCCTTTTAACTGGGAAAACTAAAAGCTTTTAGGAGTTTACTGAGTTTCATGGGTAAGAAGTTCAAGGACTTGATAAAAACATATTTGCAACGTTACCACAAGCATTGGCATGAGTTTAGCACCCTTTGTGATATGTTTTACTCTAATCTGCCCCTTCACCAATTGTTTGAGTATAAAATAGCCATCGTACACCTTAGCATTATGAGCTAAAAATGTGTAACCTGTGAATTTAGTTGTTACAAAGGTGCTAACAAAATCCCTCACACATGAATCACCCCCAAACTCCTAACAACAATCACCTGTTAAGTCTGACATGAATGTCATTTGTCTGCTGCATTTTATCCTCCTGCCTGGCTTCCATATCACACACAATACAATCCTCGCTTTTCTTTTGAGGTCTACCAGGTGCCACATAACACAGATGCTCAGCCATTTTGACAACAGGCACTTTGCATACTGGTCAAATTAAACTATTACACTTATAACTCTTGGGGGTACATTTCCTGCACGTGGTACACTCAAAACGTGTCTCACACACAATAGCCCCCATGGCGTCTTTCTCAATGCGAATGTTTGGATTAACATGCTACCTCGCGAAGGTGTGGCATTCCAGACAGTTTGAAAGTCTCTCCTTAAGCATTTTGCATTCATCTCTTAAGCACAAGCGACAATGATACTGGCAGTTGTGTTTATTTTTGTTGTTGAAAATATAGTTAAAAGCTTACAGAGCTTTGTAGCCCCTAGGAAGTTTTGTAGATTTGATATACCATAGAAATGGTTGTCGTGATGTACAACACACAACATGTTTTTTGCTGCTTTAGCGTTAGCAGGAAGTATTGGCATAGACCTCTGCAGTAGTTTGATGGGTCTATCGAAATACCCCTTAAAGAGAGACAACTGCAAAACACACAGGTTTATCCTTTAGAATACACAGCTCTTTATGGTCTTTCGAAGCTTTGTCCCGTTTGTTGTTGTCTGTCCGTGGTATGATTAAACCTATGAAACTAGACATCAGACACGGATTGAATGGCCCTTGGTTGAAGTTTGATAGCCATCTGCTTTTAGATTTTATAATATGACTGTTAATTACTTTGTTCATAAGTTATAAATACCTCCGGAGTGGCGCCTGACAACTATCACACTATTTCTTAATGGTGCAAAACAGATAATATCGGCCTTACTTTGCCTGAGCCTCCTCATATTTTCCAGAAATTGTAAAACGCAGAAAACATTGTGAGTGGATTGCTTTGTAAATAAGGGCCTAGTGAAACCATCAACATCCCTCTGTATCTGTATGAAATCGTTGGGTACAAAAGTTTTTAACATACACCTGACCAGTGTTTCTATGGCTTCTGTTGTAACAGCTAGCCCATGTCCAAAGGACCTTAACTGAACCAGGTTTACGCATCTGAATTCCTCGTAATACTCAATGCTGGAAATGTTTTATACGCCCATCGATATGTCTGCACCCTTTCTAAGTAAACTAGAACATCAGGCTGTGGAGTTTGGGGTTTTGACATATTCGCCCGATCACGATTTGATATAACCAGGTCTTTCTGAAGATTTTAAATTTAAATAACCGACTTCGCTGGACACAGTATTTACACCATTTTAAGGATCATTCAGTACCTTTATGGTCCCTCTGAACTGGGTAGCCACCCCCACTCTTTAGAGATGTACCAACATTAACAGTGCTTATGTTTTCAACTTCACATGTTGGATCACTCCTGTTACATCAGGCTCTGGTCAAATGTGTGCATGCTCCAGCGGTTCGCTGGCTGTTTTAAAGGTGCACCTGTTTTGTAGTGGGGCATTTCGTTTTCAGGTGTGAGCTATTTACTAGTCAAAAGAGTTTTGCTGTCACTAGCCTCTGTTACATCTGATGATTGTGATGCACCTTCAATGGGTATTTGCGGGGTAACAAATGTACTAGGACTAGATATCACTGCATTGTGATTTTCAATGGGTATCAGCAGCATAGAAGCTGTGTTATAGTTTTCAAACCAACCAGACCCAGTGGTTCTACTGATGGCCCCACCATCTTGAATGTCAACTGGGGCAGCCTGCGGGTTATCACACACAACAATCTGAAATATCACAGCTCTTGTCAGTTCTTGTCAGTGCCAGCATTGTGATCATAATGTGCGCTTGTACACGGGTCATCGTCAAATGTTTCAGGGGTCATTTGGAAGAGATTGTGCGCCATTTTACAAACCTCCTGAGTGGACATGTAAATATAGGGTTGTAACTCATCACCCCTCAGCACCCCCCATTCTGCATCTATGCAATCAAACTGTACACTCTCATTAGCAGGCCTATTACAAGGCCGTACAAATAAATCCTCATCCTGCAACGGGCTGATGTTTTCATACTGCAGGGGATCAGGCTCACACTGGTGAATAGATCCGAATGTGCTGGTGAATTACCGCACTGGGGTCTGATGGTGTTGTCGGACGGGTTAATTGGGACATTGAGAAGACTATATGTAATAATCTGGTCTTTACAGTAAGCTATATTACCTTTTACATCAAAGCTAATATCTGTTACCCTTTCCCCATTAGTTAACTGTGCAGACTGTGTTTTAGCAGCCTCATCAACATTGCTGATTACTACTGCTTGGGCTGCATCATCCCTCTGTTGACATGCATATACACCACAGTGTTATAACAGGCATCTTTTGTTGCTACCCCTGAAGCCCAGGTACGTTGTGTTAGGGAGAATTCTAATTTCTGGGCTAATTCCCTTCACCCTCAGAGAGCCCCCAGCTCTTTTGCTGAACTGAGGACTTTTTAATTTTAACCCTGGAGTGAGTGAGAACTTTTTCTCACTCTCTCATGGGCTTTTACCTGATTTGGATTTTAAATTTTCACGGTTTTTGGAGTCTGACAAACTCAATAGGCATCTGCTTTTTATATGGTGACACACATCACCTTCAGTGAAGTGTCACTGAGAAATCCATTAGATTTCACATAAGGTTTAAATACCTTTTCTTGTGTGAACTAGAGTTCCCAAGTAAATAAAATTAAATTGACTTTACTTAACTTTTCTCTTTATAGGTCCGACACACACCATTTTATGTGGAGTGCTGGGGGGTTACCTAGTAGTCCCTTATCCTAAATGTTCATGTAAATATTTTTTGTTACCCTCACTACTTTAAATGGCTGGTGGCAGTGGTTTACTTTTTCTTTTTTCGCCATGTTCTGTTTGTGAGGTTTTTCTTGGGTTTGCGCTGAGACATGTTTGAGCTCTTTGTTTGTCGCCTTTGCCGGGCTTCAGCCCTGAAGCGTGTCTCTGGCTCCAGTGTGACTGGAAGGACAGGATGTGAGGGAGGTTCCCGAAACTCCCTTCTCCTTTGTCTCTAGGAATGCCTGAATGCAACTAGTCCTGATTGGCTGGCTGGGTGTCCTTTCAGGACAGCCACCCTGCTTTGTGACTGACAGTCTAGGCAGTGCATGAATGGAAGAAACCTGCTTAAAAGGCCAGGGTTTTGAAACTACAGGCAGAGTCGACCACTGGGACAAACATCTGATGAGGAAATCGCAAACAAAGCTTGCTGCATCCTCCTCGACCTTTCAATTGCCGGGTGAAGCCCTGCTGCTGTGCTGAACTCCTTCTTCACCTTGACAGAGAGGCTCTGGACGGAATAACTTCTCCCCTTGGGTTAGTGGGACCAACTAACCCAGAGACTAACTCCACTGGACCATCACCCCCAACTTGCTGTGCCTCTCTGTTGCTTAAGAAGCCCAATGACAGGGGTCGAGTACCCGTAGTCGTGTGAAACATCTGAAGTGGTAACAAATCCGGGTACAAGCTCCAGGAGTCTCCTAAGGACCCCCCAGAAGCAGGACGACCAGATAGTGAGTCCCCTCACCAGAGTGCAGGACCCAACGTATGAAGGAAGCCCAACTGGTATCCGAGATTTGCAATGGTGCTGTTTGCTAAGGGTTGAAACTGCAAAGTGCCACTGAACCGAAAAGAGCCCGTAGCTGCTCACAACCTCCAAAGTACCACTGCAGGAGCCCTCCATACATCCTCCCTCTAGTCGCCACGACTGAGGCTCAGGACCACTCTTTTTCAAACCAGAGATGCTGTCAAGGTTTGGGGTACCAACCTGATCGCCTTTTAGCTGTGCTTTTCTCAGTTGGGAATTTCAGTGGCTTACCCTTTAGAGTTGATTCCAACTCTCTTTTCACAGGCTTAACAACTTGTGGCCCTACAAGTGATTCTTCTACAAACTCTTTAACTTTGTGCAAGACTTTGATTTAAGAAGTGCCTCAGATCCTTAGACTGTGCTCCAATTGGCTTTGGCTGTCACGGCTCCCGGAAAGTCCTCTTCTAGTCCATTGACTTTGATACTGTTTGTCCCTCATAGGTGGTAGCTTGTTGTAGACTGTTACTGCTGGGAAAGGGTTATCTAGATTTCATTGGAAGATTTAGTTGTCCTCACATATACTGAGAAGTTGTTTAACCTTTTTCCTTCCCTAACCTTCCTTTCTGCAACCTCAGAATCTGCAAAATATAACTAGTGTGATATATAGGTAAAGGAAGAGGTGAGGTGGTAATGCGCTTTACACTCAAAACAGTAAGGCACAATGATAAGATTGTTGATGATTTAATTGAAACTGTTAAGGCTGTTTCTGTTTCAATTAAAGCATCAACAATCTTATCATTGTGCCTTACTGTTTTGAGTGTAAAGCGCATTACCACCTCACCTCTTCCTTTACCAGTTTCCAATACCAGCCAGGGTGGACTGGCTGGGGTAGGTGGTTTTACTGCTTGCACTACAATTTGGATTACGATACCTCAGTGTAATCAGTGATCACTAGCACACAGAACCTTGTTTGCGAACCCATAGTGTGATATATAAATGCCATTACTGTCCTTGTGATTGAAATCACCTCAGGATGTAGGAATTGTGCAAGAAGCATAACCAAAGATTATCCACTAACTTGTTTTGATCCTGAAATGTGATTTTAAAGTATATTTACATTATTACACCCATTTCCTTTTTAAAGAATGCTTATTTAAAAATTGATGTTAATTAAATAAATATTTATTAATAACTGAAACCTTGGACCTCATTAAGAGTATGCCAGTCTGGTAACAATGGTGTCACTTCCTGTTTTGTCTAGGGGTGAAAGGTCGTGTTTCATCACTTCCCAGGATGTCACTTTGGAGTGGGGTCAAATGACATCACTTTTGGTGATGTCATCAGAGGTCAAGAGTCACGAGGCAAGGGATGGGCCACTTTTTGGAGGTGAGGGGTGGGTCACTTCTTTTTGGGAGACTGGGCCTATTTTTTGTCCCAGTCCGACCCTGGCTCCCACATGCCTTTGTAACTTTGTAAAACATGGGGTTTCACCCTATGTAAACTAGGGTGATCCAGACGTGGACCCCTTGCTCACTGTGTCTTAGAGAGGCTCAGCTTCACCTCACTATTGAGGCCTGACTAAGCCAAAACATGTGAGGTTGCTGAAGAAATTCCATAGAGCAGGGTATTTCACCCATGTTCGTTCTCAGTAGAGGGATACACTCCATTGGCACTCACAATAGCTTTTTAAAATGATTGTTTTAACCCCAAACAATCTACTGTCATGCATGACAGTGTGGTCATTGCAAGCTCCCCCAAACCCATTCCCACACATTCATTAGAGGGTTGCGCCTGTAAGTGAAACTGTCAATCTACAATGATTTGGTATTTTATTGTTAGAACACCAATCTGCGCTGACGATCAAGCCATCCGTAGCCATTGTAAGTGGCCCAAATCCATGCCGCCTTGGTGAAACAAGGCTGTGCACTCTGATCTGTTGGCTGGGGCCGGGCTCCCCACGCCTTTGGTGAAACAAGGCTACACGCTTGAGCATTCCCATGGTGCAGATCAGTCCCAATGGCAAGGGCTCTCTGATATGGTGGCTGGAGCCAGGCTCCAAGGCCCATTGGTGTAGTAAAAGGAAATTCTAATCAAATGTTGCATCCTCCACACAGCCGGTGTGGCCAAGAGGCATCTGAACCAGCCTGTGGCTTCTTTTAAAGGATCTAGGATTGCTGTCACTAGGCAGACATCTCTTCATATTCCCAACACCAGTCAATGGATCCCCCACTGATGGATGTGCATTCCCACAAATGGAATCCATTGTACATTTTAAAGAAACTACAAGATAAATTGGATATTAAAAAATCCACATGCCAAACACATACTTTTTAAAACATTTTAAAAAAAGCTAAAGACTCCAGGCATGGCATTTCTTGGCTATTTTTCTGGAATTATATCCTAGCATGTGCTTGTAATGCAATTCCCCAGTATGCATGGGCGTCGTGCTAATGCCTTGCCCCGAAACTTATCCCTACAGTGAGCCCCTCATAAAAAAAGAAAAGGCTGCTTTCTCCCTATCACCATAATAATGCCTCATGAGCCACAGAAGGGTAACATTTTAAAAATACACGCTCCACATCACAATCAAGCACATGCCTTTTAAATGTTTAAAACAGTCATATACACAAGACCTGTACTCTGGCTATTTTAAAAGGAATAATCTCCTATCCTGTGCTTATAATACAATTCCACAGTATGCATGGATGTTGTGCTGATGGCTTTCAATTATCTCCCACAATGTGGGGAGATGGACAGGTCTCTTTGACGCACAGGCTTCAAAGCTGTAGGCCCCAAAGCTTATCTCTACAGAGAGCCACTCAGAAAAAAACAAGCCTGATATCTCCCTATCACAATAATGCCTCATGAGCCACAGAAGGGTAACATTTTAAAAATACACTCTCCACATCACAATCAAGCAAATGCCTTTTTTAAAAGTTTAAAACAGTCATATACACAAGACTAATCATATGGATATTTTAAAAGGAATATTCCCTTACCTTATTCATACTAGACAGTGTAAAGCCTTGACAGGCACCGGTCAAGTCTTGCAGCATCATCCTGTGAAGGGAAGGTTTATCTCCACACATGTGCAGAGGATTTAGCTTGACCCGTCGCAGGACCACTTCAATTTCACAATTCTTTGCCTCTCTTTTACTTTTGCCACCTCTCAGCTGGATACCTTACAGAGACGTTCAAATGAGCACACATGCGGTGCAGGACCACTCTGTCAAAGGTATTGTATCTTGCTTCAAAATTCAATCACTCATCTGACGCTCAAGTTTACTCACGTCGATTATCACACGTGCTTCAAACAATGTTTGTTCCAGCGGTCCACATACAATGATGCCGCTTGTAACCTTGGCTTCAACACAGACCGCTCTTGTGTCGGTCTTCCCAATTCAACGGCTGTGTTGATTTCACAGTGGAATTGCTTTGTTCTGGGAGTCACTTACAGTACCACAGCAGTTGGCAATTGTCCCATCTTGATTATCAACCTGGGAGTGCCCTGGGAATCTCTGACACAAAACATGGTAATTCGTTTTCAAATGACTGTGCAAGATAAGTAGTTTAAGCAAAGAATAACAATTGCTGGATGTGCTATTATTAATACTTATAAAGTGCCCAAGTAAAGTTTAGTTTTGGGTCTTATTATGTTGAGGTCCAAGTATGCCTCAACACTATTGAAAAGTGTTCCAAGTGAGAATGATCACAAGCTTCCATTGCTAGGGTCTTTCTAATGAATTGATGCAAATGTTAAAAAGTTAACCAATGGGAACATACCTGCCAACTTGCCACATGCCATTCCAAATACATGCTTGTCCAGTTCAGTTTCTTTACTATGTTGGGACTTGGAGTTCTGCTTTTCCCATTATAAATAGAGTACTACAAGGTACATAATTCAAAGGAAAAAACAAAATGGAACAAGTGCCTCCACATTGGAATGGGGCATGTAAGCAAGTATGTGAGACTGATGACAGGGTCGACCCAAACAAACAACACAGAGCAATTGAAAAGAATGTAAAACATCTGAAACCGGCTTAACAGGCTGCCTGCTTTCTTGGATGGTGCTTTATTGTATTGTATTGTTTACTTATTTATAGAGCGCGCCTGGCCGTTAAGCAACTGGGAGCTTGCAGAGAAATAAATCTTGGGTTACAGGTACATGATTACGTTACATTTCTTAGGTTACAGGATCATGTATTACAGTTACAATACATTTCTTAGGTTACAGGATCATATATTACAGGCTCATATATCGAGCATTGCTTACAAGGCATTTTTACTTACAAGAGAGATATGTTACATTTATCAGAATCTTTTGTGTAGCACTGTCGGATGACTTACAGTATAGATAAGTTACAGTTACAGTGTTTGCAATGAATATACAGAGTATTTGGTATAGTTGGGGCATTTAGCGGTCGTTATTTTTAAGCCAGAGTTTAGCGTTGGCTTTTGAACACATGGAAGGAGGGGGTGGCTCTAAGTGCATCTGGGATGGAGTTCCAGAGCTGCGCTGCTCGAACCGGGAAGATAGACCCACCAGTTCTTTTCAGTTTAAAGTTAGGGATTTTGATGCTATTTGAGAGGGCCTTTCTGATGGGGCGTTCAGAAGTGTGTTTTGGGAATTTTTCTGACAGGTAAGCAGGAGCTTTGTTGTTCAGATAGTTATGTGTAATGTTCAGAGTTTTGAGTTTGATGCGGTCATTGATGGCCAGCCAGTTGACGGCTCTTCTGTGGGTAGATATGTGTTGTCCTTTGGGTATGCCTAGGGCTGTTCTGAGGGCATTGTTCTGCAGGGTTTGGAGTTTGTTAGTGTTATGTTTACTGGTACCTAGGTACAGTGCATTGCAGTAGTCTAATTTGGAGAGGATGAGGGCTCGCGCAATGGTGGTGCAACTATCTATGGAAAGGTATGGTTTGCAGGCATGGATGAGTTTGCAGGTGTAGCTGGTTGCTGAGGCTGTGGCATTTACTTGCTTGTCGAGGGTGAGAGCTGAGTCTAGGTAGAAGCCTAAGGTTTTAACTTCCTTAGCTACCTTTATTTTGATGTCGTCGATCGTGATGGAATTGTAAAGCTGGGGTAGTTTGTTCAGTTTATTGGTAGAACCAATGATTAAGAGCTCGGTCTTATCGTCGTTAAGACATAGGCCATGAGTGGGCATCCAATTTTGGATGATTTGGTACATTTTGTTTATGAGTCTGGTGTCTTTTTCATAGTCACCTTGGAGTGGGATAAGGATCTGGGTATCATCGTCGTAATTGGTATATGAGACCCCTAGCTTGTCCAATATATCAAAGAGAGGCTTTGTAAAAATATTGTATAGCGTGGGGGAAACACATGACCCTTGAGGGACTCCGCAGGTGATGGGGACTGGATCCGCTGCTGATGAAGGAGAGAAGACTCTTATGGTTCTCTGGTCCAGGAATGAATTTATCCATGCCGTGGCTTTTGTGGAGAAGTTGGCTACCGATTTGAGGTGATTGCACAGTACCTTGTGATCTACCAGGTCGAAAGCAGCTATTAGGTCTAGGAGTAGGAGAATAGACACATCTCCTCTGTCTTTACGCTCGTCTAGCTGGCTTTTAAGATCAAGGAGAGCCATTTCGGTTCCATGTTTAGGCCTAAATCCAGATTGTCTTGACCCTAGTAGATTGTTGCTCTCCAGATAATCTTGGATCTGAAGGTATGCGGCTTTATCTAAGATTTTAAGGAGGAACGGGACAGTTGTTATTGGCCTATAGTTTGTTGGGACGTTGGGGTCCAGGTTAACTTTTTTTAGTAGAGGTAGTATCCATGCGTCTTTAAGGTTTGTTGGCACAGAGCATGATTTAAATGAGGAGTTAATGAATGATGTGACGAAGGGGGCTAGTTCATGTGCAGCCTCTTTAATAATTGGGGCTGGACAGGTGTCCCCGAGGCATTGGGACGGTTTCAAGGACAATATGATGTTCCTAGTTTCTGCAGTAGAGATGGCTCTAAAGCTAAATTGGTTAGGGGGTTTAGTTTGGTTAGTGGCAAGTTCCTGGAGGATGGTTTCTTGCGTAGAGAGGGCGATGTTGTGGAGGGCAGATTTTTTAGCTCGTATTTTGTCTTGTAGCATTGTGATTTTGTTGCATAGGGCTTTTTGAATGTTAGTGCACCAGACTTTGTCTTTGGTGCAAGAGTCTATGGGTGCAATTGGGGATTCTAATTCTCTCAGAATGGAGAAGATTTCCCTGGTGTTCGAATTGGCTTTTTTAAGGTCATTGAAGGTCTCTTTTTTAGCCTGAAAATTTGTTTTTTGTAGCTGTTAGTGAGGGCAGTGAGAAGGCCTTTGTTGTGGGAGGAGGGGTTTTTTCTCCAGCAGGCTTCTGCATGTCGTTTCTCTTTGCATAAGGCTTTTAGCGCAGGGGTGAACCAAGTGTTCAGATGGGCCATAGGTTTTGATTTAGTGGGTTTCAGCGGCGCAATGGCATTGATCACCGAGTTGATGGTGTTATTGTACAGGTCGACTAGATCGTTAGGGTTAGAGAACTGGCTGGAGTGATTAGTGATAGGTTGGAGCAGGGGGAGAAGATTAGCGAGTGTTATACTTTTTTTGCAACGGGTGAGGGCAGGTGGAGCATGAAGTTTGGTAGATTTAGGTTGTGGGAGGTCCGAGATAGTCAATGAGATCAGATGGTGATCTGTCCAAATACAGGGTTCAATTGCTGTTATGAGGGAAATGCAATTGATGTCTGCGACCCAGTCCAATGTGCAGCCTTTAGAATGAGTAGGGCCATTATTTCGAATAGTGAGGCCTGCTTCCTCAATAGTGTTAGCTATAGTGGAGGCATTAGAGTCTTTTGGGTCTTTGTAGCCTAAGTTGAAATTGCCTAATAGGATGATTTGTGTTCCCGGTTTGGCATTAGTATTTAGTAGGGTGGTTAAGGTGCCTAGTGGATCAGGGGGTCTGTAGATCAGGTGTATTGTGATAGTACGTGTGGCAGAGATTTCTAGTAAAATGGAGAGTAGTTCAGCTGACGGCATAGTGAGGCTGTCTATTTCTTTGATAGTGAGATTGGCTCTGCAAATAAAAGCTATGCCTCCTCCTTTGGAAGTTTCCCTGTCTTTTCTGAAGATGGTGAAGTTAGGGGGTATGGCTATCATGAGGGCAGGGCCAGCGGCTTTGTGAAGCCATGATTCGGTAACTGCTAGGAAGTCAAGTTGGTTACAGGTGATGATGTCAGCAATTTCCGAGGCGTGAGCTATTAGGGATCTAGCGTTGATGAGACCACCCTTGAGGTTTTGAGTTATTTGCGTGTTATTGCTAGTGTGGACCTTGTTGGGCAGAGTTTCAGAGGAATTGGTGCAAAGGGTTAGGATGCAGCTGGGTTTCCTTGTGTGCCTGTTTCGGCTGGTGTGTTTGAGCTCCTTCTTAGCGTGGCTGAGGGGTATGTGAATGCTAGGTGGTTTGGGAAGTCTGTAGCCTAGTCTGAGGTTCCGTAGTTCAGTAGGGTAGGCTTGACTCTCTAGGGTCTGGGTGAAGTGCGCAGGCTGTTTAGGTAGTCTAGTGCCTAGTCAAGAGTTCCTTAGTGCGACACGATCCGCCTGACTCAGTTGGGTCTGGGATTGGGGGGCAGGCTGTTTTGGTAGTCTAGTACCTAGTCTAGAGTTCCTTAGTCCGGTGGGACAAACCTGATTCAGATGGGTCCAGGTCAGGGGAGAACTCTGTTTAGGTGGTGGCTGTGTGCACATCTTTCTGATAGGTTGCCTTTCTGTAGTCAGAATTTGGCGAGGGGCTATTGTAAAGGCTAAGGCAGAAAGTGTAGAGAGTATGGCTAGGTAGCTAATGGATGGGTTGGGCTTGAAGGATGTCATAACGGTGTTTGTTAGCTGGTTATCTTGTGATAGTCAGGTGTTTTAGTATTCTAAAATTCTAAGGCCCTCATTACGACCCTGGCGGAAAGTGACTGACCGGACCGCCACAGCGTAAATAGCGTTTCCGCCATTGCACGATGGAGCAAAGTGCGGCTCATTCCGACCCATCGGGCACGAGCACCACGCCATGGCGGAAGTGCAAAGTCCGCGATGGCGGAAATGACCCCAAAACGGCCCACACCGCCGCCGTACGGCGCCCTAGGTGCAATACCGCCACCCATCTCAGCGGACACCGCAGTGAGCGCCAACCGGAAAGTACGGTGACCGTAAATATACGGAAACGGAAGTAAAAGCATGGTCCCGGAACGGGAAACATCCCGCCGTACACCTATAAAACCACAAATTCCACACAACCATAAAAAATACTACCCTGAGACACATCCCAACCCGTCATCCACCCTAGTGAAACCAAGAAAAATGGGAAAAGTAGCGAAGAAAGCGTGCGACCGCAAGCGGCAGGTCCACTTCTCCCGTGAGGAACTCACCGTGCTCACGGAGACCCTCCAGGAGAATGCTGCCGCCGTCTTCTCCACGCAAATGACCAAGACGGCACTTGCGAACAAGAAGGCCATATGGGCCCTGGTGGCACAGCGGGTAATTGCGGTGGGGACCGCACCCCGCAACCCACAGCAATGCAGAAAGCGATGGGACGACCTGCGGATACGCGTCCGTAGCATACTTTCTGCCAACCGCAACATTGCCACAGCTACCGGGGCAGGATCGGAATCACCCATCAAGTTGACCCCCTGGGAAGAAATATGTGCCTCCACCATTGGAATGGAGAGCATAGAGGGAGTCGGAGGGATGGAGAAAGGAGTGCAGACATCCGAAGATTCAGGTAGGTGGCCCAAATAAAACAATGCCAAAACCACAACGTCCAATCATGTGAAGTACCACGTGCCCACATAGTGCAACAGGAACACATGTCCAGGAGAACGTCCACATACATAGGCCTGATAGCACACTTTAAAACTCACATCAAATACATAAATAATTAAAAATCCTAAAAACACCCTCTACACGTGCAGCAGGCACACCCTAACTGCAGGCTGCCAAACAACTGCACCCACACTCCACACACAAATGAAACCACCTCCAAGGCCCCGACCCAAATCACCCTCAGGTACCACCCCAATGCATGTGATACATTGCCATTCCAATTCCCACAGACCCATTAATAACGCTCGCCCTCCTTTACTCCACCACAGGGTCCGATCCAAACGACGAGCACCAGGACACCCCTACCAGCACACCTGCAAAGAGGGCCAAGACCAACGGCCAAAGACCCTCCACCTCAGCTGCACGGATCAAGACACGGCAGCAGCACAAATCAAGTGGCAGCACACAGGAGGGGACTTCAACAGGCACCCCAGCAGCCAGCATGCCCACAACACCACCACCACAGGTCCCCCCAATGGATGCCACAGTAGGCACTGCTTCTGGTGGCAGCAGCACCATAGGTGATACTGCATTAATGGCAGCATGCTCCGACACAGAAAACGGGGATGTCGAAGTTAGATCCATCCATGACCTGTCTCAATCCCCCTGTCTGTTCCATCCCGTACACCATGAGATTACCACGCAGGGGCACCCACAAGACGACGACTGGCCATCCCCCACAAGCCCTGTGGCAAGGCAACATGAGGTGACCAGCCCCTCTGTGACACCACCGCAAATGGCCATGGCCCAGCAGAGGCAACAGTCCCTCGACCAGGTAATCGTGCAACAGCAGCAACTGGCCACGCTCCTCAAGGACCATGCCGATGAATGTGGGGGCACTAAGGCAGACATAGAAACATCAACTGAGACACTTAGGGCAGAAATGGAGAGAAGTACAGAGACACTAAGGGCACAAATGGAGAGTAGCACCGAGAGCCTGAGAGTACAAATGGAAAGAAGCACCGAGAGCCTGAGAGTACAAATGGAGAGAAGCACCGAGAGCCTGAGGGGGGAACTGCATGCGACGTCCAAAGACGTATGTGCCGAACTAGCCGCAGTGCGCCGTGTGCTCACTGAGCTCTCACAAACCCTTAGGGACATGCATGGACGTGAGCAGGCAGAGACATCATCCGTTGCAAGTTCCGTCCAGGGCAGCCCCCAACGTAGATCTGGGAGGAACCTGCGCTCCACAGGCAGGGGTGCCCCTGATACCCGCAGAGGGGGCTTGCAATAGCGTCTGCCCACTGACAATGAGCATCTATGGACACTGGTGTTCGGGGGGAGGTAGGAGGGTGGAGGGGGTGTGTTGGGCTCACTTGGGTGGCGGGTCGATAGGGTGTTTAACATGATATCACATATGCCATAAACAATGCACGATCATGCAATGAGATGTGTGGACATTGATCTTTGTGTACGAGGCCATTATAGGCGTACAGTCCATATTGTGCATGTTCCAGACACACACAGTGCCACGAGTCCCGTGTCCATGTATCAGCCACCAGGCGTGAGTGCTAGAAGCATGCATCTATGAGATGCTGACGAATGTCACGGCCCTCCTGTGCCTCGCAGACTCCTTGAGGTGCTGCCACATCCCCACCCTCATCATGACCATCTTCAGGTGCTTGCAGTTCTGCGTCAGGGGGCATGGGCACATTTCTACGTACGCACATGTTGTGTAGCATGACACATGCCATGACCATCTTTGCAACCTTCACATGGCGGTACAGGAGTGCCCCGCCAGACCTGCTGAGGCAGCGGAAACGAGTCTTCAGTAGGCCGAATGCCTGTTCTATGACTACACGGGTACGTGAGTGGGCATGGTTGTAGTCCTCCTCATGCTGGTCCCGTGGGTTCCGGACTGGTGTGAGGAGCCATCTCTTCAGTGGATACCCGGCATCACCTGTATGTGGACAAGTAAGGAATTTTGAGGAATGCCATTGCTACGTACGCACCCCCCCCTTCCTGCCAGGTCATTGCCGCATCACATACCCCACATCATCATGCATGAAATGAGACTCACCGAGTAGCCAGGATCTGTTCCCTGCGTGTCGCTCCATGTAGCGTGGTATAGTAGAGTTCCTCAAGACCATAGAATCATGGGTTGATCCAGGAAATCGGGCACAACAATGTGTAATGATCCTGTTGGAGTCACACACCATTTGTACATTCAGAGAATGAAATTGTTTTCGGTTGCGGTACTGGGCCTCCATGGCATGTGGGACGACCAATTCCACATGGGTGCAGTCGATGGCACCAATGCAACCCGGTATGCCGGCAAGTGCATGGAATCCCACTTTTGTGTTGGTAATTTCCTGCTCCGAGCGTGGTAGAGAGATGTAGTCGTCTGCGTGCTTCAGGAGGGCATCGAGCACTTGCAATAGTGTCCGTGAGAACAGTGGCTGTGATATGCCATGCAACTGTCCGACTGTGTGCTGGTAGGTGCCTGTGGCCAGGAAGTGGAGTACAGACACCACCTTCAGTAGGGGTGGGATGGCGGTTGGGCTATCTATCATGCTGACAAGGTCAGCCTGTGTCATGTCCACAATGGCGGTTATGGTGTCCCGGTCCAAACGGTAGAGGGTGTGGATCTGCTCATCAGTGAGGTTGAACGGATGTGCTCGGAGGCGTGGGATTGCGGGCTGCCTGCGTGGTGGTAGTGGCTGTGCTGGCGGCCCTTGCTGGCCCTGCCTTGCCCTCCTCCTCCTCCTGCGTCTCCGCCGTGCGGCCGGTTGTAGTTGGTGTTCGTCTTCTTCTTGAAGTTGGAGTACTTGCAGTGCTATCAGGTCCCCCAGGGCCAACATAGCTAGTCCTGCCGGTAGCATTTCGGAGTGGGTGTGGTTGTGGGAGGAGGCTGGGTGTGCAATTTATGTGTTTTCAGGCTGTATGGCCTCCACCTGTGGTGATTCATTCCACCTGTGCAAGCTGCACTCCCCTTTGGGCGAGCACGTCCCGCACACAACGCTGCAATTCGACGAATGGCATCTTGCTATTGCAATCATGTATTTGTACCCGATGGCAGTGTAACATTGGTTGATATGTTCATTCGGCTATGGTCCCATTGTTTCACATACTATCTTTGCAGTCGCGAACAGACTTGTGAAGGGTCAGTGGAACGTAGTACTCGAGTAACGGTGGACCCTCATGCAACACTGTACCGAGCTTCACCGACGGGCGGGGCGTCCCATTTGTGAGTGAAGGCAGTTGCCGTTTTCACACACAGCCGCACTAGATGGATTAATTTGTGATTTCAAGCGGCCACAGTTGCCTTTTCGACGTGATGTTGCAAATGAGGAATTCGAAGGGCGGCGCTTTCGGTTTTCAGCTAGCGGCGAGGAGATGCCCACAGGTCTGACTGCAAATATAACGTTCTATTGTTCAATGTCCTTGGGACAGGGGCCATGGCGAGGATGCAATGATTGATATGAATAGTTTGGGATGCGCAATAGCGACGTGGGCGATGAGGCCGGACGTTCCCAAATACATGTTACTTCACAACACTGGAATTACGGGCTGGGGCACAGTGGATTTTGCAGGCTGCATAACGCACAGACTCAATGGAAATTTCACATGTTATGTGAGTATGGAGACAGGCGTTTTCATTACGGGATGAGGGAATGATGTATGGATGCATGGACAGATGATTTGATACAGAGTTTGCCATGTACAGGGCTTCTTGGAATCTATCCGCCTCCCCTGCGCTATGTGATGCAGGGCTGCCATAGTGGGACCATCGTCTATCTGGCCTTGTTGAGCCCTCCCTGTCTCGACGCGCCTTCAGACACTTGTGTCTATGCACGTTACCAATCCCATCAGATGGATTCTGTTTTAACAGACGCATGCACAGGTACACTCGTTTGTGATAGTGTTTTCACCTCGATATAGATAGTTATGATTCGCAAGTGGTTTTTGGGTGGTGATGATCCTTTGGAGTGGGCTAGCATGCATATGGCTGTGGATTTGGTGTGATCATTGAAGTGAGTGATTCAAATGTAGTTCTGATGGCCATACTATTCTTTTTCATTTCATTTGGTTGACAGGTATCCCCTCCCCTTTTGCCACTGCCATCTGTATGCCACTCCTGCAGATGGATTTTACTCCCGACACCTGCTGCTTCGTGTTAATCAGTGGAGCAGCATTACGATCTTATGGGACGATCGCCAATGGGCCACATGCCCTTATGCAGTACTAGTGGCTAGGAGCAACATTTCGGCCTTTCAGCTGGACTAGTGCCTCCCTATTGGGACGGCCCTGCGGTTCTAGGCGCTTCCATGTTGCCTTTTCGTACGGGAATGTAGCCCCTGTGTACCATGAAGGAACAGGGCGTCACACAAGAAGTAGCTGGTCATTTATTGCGGATGCAGCCCACAATAATGAAATATATTTTGGAGTTCATGGCCTAATGGCTGTATGGGCTTGGAGAATTTGTTGTGCATTAAATTTCTATTCTGATATGAACCGTGTAGCGTTCTTCTTTGCAAGTGATGTGGCATATTACTATTTGGGGAGCGATGTATTGTGAGGAGATCTGCATTGGGTTCCAGCTTCGGGGTATAGTTGCGTGGTACTGTGCTGGGCGCGTTTGCCTACGAAGCCCAGTGAGGTCAGGGATGAGGGCTGCCATTATGACTGTTTTGATGATGTCATGCTCATGGGCGGGGGATTAGCTTTTGTGTAACAGATGCCGGTCAGCCAGTTGGATAGGTGGTATGATGTGAATATCGGAATATTGCTGGTCACAGGTGCCTGTGTTTGCGTGCGTTTCTTGGTGGGAGACTGAGGTCATGTCCATTTGTATGGCTTCTGTATTCGTGCCATCTGTGCCCTGCAGCTCCCATTGGGCCCTCTTGAGATTCATTTGTTCGTTGGCAGGCATGGATGACTAGTACATTTCACTGGTTGCATTGTGTGACTTCATTGCACCTACGGGGGGTTGTACAATGTGGCCAGGGAGCGGTGTACAAGCACTCAGTAGGGCCGTTTACGGTTGGTTCGCGATGCCGTACTTCTCACCATGGCGGAATGGTACTTTCCGCCGTGCTTGATGGCGTTAGGTGCATGTCCGCTAGGGTCGGAATTCGCGTACCGTTGCGCCATGGTGCTAATTACGGTTTGGCATGGCGCGCGCGCGCGTACTTGGTGCAGTTAGCGTTGGCGTTCACTACGGTGTCGCTAATGGCATCGTACTTTGCGGTGACGGGTCATAATCGCACCGAGCGCTATTCGATGGCGGTATTGCATTTCCGCCATCGTTTTTCGATTTCCGCCAGGGTCGTAATGAGGGCCTAAGTGTGTAGAGTACAGATAGGTTCGCCTAGATTCAAAATTCACTATAATGATTAAAATACATGACTTGCGAGTTGTTAACAACTGGCATGCGACCAGGAGGTCTAGAATGGGTCACAGGGTGACCTATTAGCGACCATAAGGCACAACATAAATCATATGTAGTCTATTAGCGACCATGAGGTGCAACATAAATCAGATGTAGTCTATTAGCGACCATAAGTCACAACATAGATCAAATGTGATCCATTAGCGACCATAAGGCACAACATAAATCAAATGTGGTCCATTAGCGACCATAAGGCACAGCATAGATCAAATGTGGTCTATTAGCGACCATAAGGTGCAACATAAATCAGATGTAGTCTATTAGCGACCATGAGGCACAACATAGATCAAAAGTGGTCCATTAGCGACCACAGGCCAGCATATAATGCAGCGGGGTAGCATCTAAGTTCAGAGTGATACATCAGCTGAGATGCAGTTATGCGACACATGGATTCAGGTAGGGCACATTAGGATAATGATATAATGCAGTGGGGCCACAACTGGGTACAGAGTCGTACTTAAAACTACAATACTACGGTGTCTTGTAGAGGGCCGGCTACTTTAAAGAACCTGTACTGTTACAGGTAAGTGTGCACTACTGCTGCACTGTAAGTACTATATAAGAATGTATTTAAGAGGCAATTTGATCTTCTTGCAACTTCCTCATCATCGTCAACATGCTTATTTGGATAGAAATCCATCAAACACATATCGCAAATATATTGCATAATGAAATATAATAAATGCAAGACCAATAGATGATGCAATGTATGTTTTAAACCTATCACAAGTGACTTAATTAACTTCACAGATAAAAGGTTAACAAGACCATACTGTGATAAATACTCAATAAAAATAGCCAGAAGTCCTATGTCAAGATTTACTCTGCCCAGCAAATCTAATTCGTATTACACGTTTCATAAATGATAAAAGGGGCTCAATTGCAACCTGTCCTGGCCCATAATACAAATAACAATGCCAGACGACATTGCCTAAAATTAAGAGTACATAGAACAGGTATCAAAGTAGTTTTCTTCACCCTCGCAAATTTTTGACAAATAAACAAAGGTTATAAAGACAATAAGGATAAAAACGGACTAATGCATTAACATCATTCAATAGTGCTAAAACCGTATTTAACTTGATGCAATTAAAAACTGTCTTGGTCATTAGCATTCAGTGATTTAAAAATTGTGGCCATGTCAAATAGAATTGCCTAGCTTGGGAAACAGTGATTATTTCATGGTGCCTATTAGCTGGCTTCCTCAGTTCAACATCCTCTTGAGCATTACTTAAATGACTTAGAACTAGCGCGTTGATGTTCCTTCTGACCTTTTTGTCTAATTGTTTTTAATAAGACAAATCAAGAGGAATGTTACCAGTAACAGCGAAGATAATAGCTTTTTAACTTAAGAAATCCAAGGTATTTTATCATCTCTATCACTATCACCCCTCTTTTTGCTAGAATAACCCAAACAAACCTGGTTCCAACAAGTATCGTCCGCTATGTTTGATGCCTTTTCTCCATGTACGATAAAATTCATGCACCTGACCCTCTGCGGCAAAGACTGTGTAGGCCAAGGGCGCAGTGTTGAGCTCTGCAGGTTTGCAGACCACGCTGCCTGACACTTTGTTCTACACGATGCTTGAAACTACTCTCGATGCCTTTTCTCCACGTACGATAAAATCTACGCACCCGACCCTCTGTGGCGAATCCCGCGTAGGCCAAGGATGCGCTTTGTGCTCCGCAAGTGTTTGGCACTGTAGAATGGAGTCGCCGCACTCACCGCTCCAATCAGCTAAAATGGACACACCTCAACTGCCCACTGGATTTACACTGTACATGCTCCCACTTGCCAGGAAAGTGAAAATCGTACTCTTTCTCTCAATATGGCCACCGCACTGCTCCCATTTGACCTCATCCCCCCAACTACCTTCCTAACCCCATCCTAGCTCAAGAGTTCACCCTCAATGCCCCGATTGTCCCAAACAGCGCACCTTATACACCTATCCCTCGTCCCGCCAAACCATGCCTACTGCCATCTAGCATCACATTTTCCCGTAACTCCGAGCCTAGTCACTAGCCCTCCTACAGCCACGAAACTATGCAATCTCAGAATCAGCCCTAGAGTAACACTAGGTTATATGCAGCATTAACAAGGCCTCCCGGCACATAGCTCCAACACCAGCCGCCCGATATCTACGCAATTACGTAACCTCAGAATCGCATCCAGAACACCACAATGCCATATGCAACTTAAACAACGCCTCCAAGCAAGCAGCTCCAGCATCAGCCATCCAATATCTAAGCAACTATGCAACTTCAGAACGGCTCCAGACTCTCCCCATGCCACCCGCAACCCCCACAACTGACCTCTCAGTCCATTAGTATACCCACGGCCATCGCCGGTGCACCCCCAACCAGCATGGACACTATAGCTCTCCACCCACTGCCAACCATCCGCAGTGAACAGTGAATCACCCGAGAAATTGGATATGTGAAAATCCTGAGAACAAGTGGATCTGAGCCCGGCGGAGGGGGATCCAAAGTGAATAGTAAATCAATGAAGAAAATTGTGTATAGGTGAAATACAAAAATGAAAGGAACTTTATTGCTTGTTTGTTGCATCAGGCCCTCTGAAAGAAGAGACTTTGAATGGCAGAGAGACTTTGGCACATAAAGCCATTATGGTGAAGTTTCGAACCGCACCCTCGTGCTAGAGAAGCCTGAGACTGTGCTAAGCTCGAGTGTGCTGCCTTGTCGTGTGCTGAAAACGTGGGGAAGGAAAGCCAATGGCTTGAATATCTTGACTTATCATTTCTTGAACACTTTCCTTTTGCATAACATTGTTTCCCACACTATTTGTATTTAGAAGTAAGGATTGGCAGCAGGTTTATTAATATAGGCCCTATTTATTTTGACAGACTAGACCAGGACTATGTTATTATTATTTGATGGTCATAGCTTTCTCCCATCTTGAGATTTAGGATTAGGTGTTTTTCAAACCCAATTGAAGTTCAATAAACACCTTTGAACCTGCATCACTTGTGTCTGTCTTACTGTTTGATACCATGGTTTCCTTACAGTATTTACAAAGTTCACAGACCTCCTCACCCTGCAGCACTTCGTATATACCACACTTTATCAATTTCTGTGTCTCTACATGAGGAAATATTTGTCAATTTTAATCATTCATTGCAATTCACAACTTTGTTAAACATTTGACCAGTTTGCTATAGACTTGTAAACTACATGAAAACAAAAGACCATTTTACATATTCCCATTCCACCTAGGCAATTACCATACATATTTAATAGTTTCTCCCTTGTACCATTCTAATTTTATTGCCCTTGAAGATCTAGTGCATTCAGCCACCAATGCCAACATTTCAATGAAGACATTGGCTGATGTCTACATCAATTTCTCTATCAATCAGTCCTCTTTTTACGGTGTAGCCTCCCTTACACATTGCTGGGACCGACCCACTCTTGTATAGTGTACACAGATGCCCTCCTCTTAAGGAGAACTATCCAAACCATATGTTCTTGAGTATGCAGAATTGGTACAACTCCCAGTCAAATGGACAATCCTTAAGCTTTCCTTGGCACATAGTGTTAACTACAGTCAAATGTGCTAGTAGTAGTAATGAGTAGTGTTTTAATTTTAGTTGCAGTCAGATTGTTTTTTTCCCTTGTTTGTAAACTTGGGTCACTTGAGGATGTTCTGGTTATCTCTGTTTCTCAGGATCCACATCTTCCTTTAGGTTCTTGGGTTGAGCAACAGTGAGCAGATACAAATACAGTTCTCAGCCGTTTGCCTCAATCAGGGCATGCTGGTGACACTGGAAGGAGAAGTGGGAGAGGTCTGTGGGAAGGAAATGCTGCATTTCTCCTCTGACGAGGAGGAGGAGTAGTTTGGGATGGACTTGACTGGGTGGGGGACAGAGAGGAGGACATTGCCTTCATCCAGCAGGATGAGAGTACTGGTGTAAACAAGGTGGAAGGTCAGAAAGCAGCTCAGGTTAAAGTCAAGCCTGTGAAGGTACAAAAGCAGGTGATAGACCTACCTGGTGGGAGAAGGATGAGCAGGTACAAGAAGAGGTGATGGTAGTGGATTCAAGAGGGGCTCCAGGGAGTCATGACCTTAACTCTGACACACTCCCAAGGGTCCTGGGAGTGCGAATATGTTACCTTGCCATCAGGAAGATTTCAGGAAGAGGAACCTGTAGATGTTTCCACTGTGGAGGGCTGTGGGAAGGAGGTCAAATGGGTCAGAAGGCAAGTAGTAAGAAGGGCCACACCCTATGTATGACAAAGACGATGAACCATGGGTACTGGTGACACAGGAGGGTGTATTGGGTGCACCTGCCTCCGATCCTATCTACCAAGAAGCTCTCACTGCTCCATTCAGAGGTGGGGAGTAGGAGAGTCCTAGCACATCCTAGTGCAAGGGTTCAGCATAGCACTGACATCGGGCCTTCCATACCCAAACCCACACACCCATTTATGTTGCCCAAATGGGGACAGTATCACTTCCAACTGTGGACAGAATAAGACACCTTTAGCCAGCATCGCTCCACAAGCAGTTGGGATTGGTGTACCACAGACAGCACACACCTTTGGACAGGATCACCTGAACTTCATCATGTGGCATGGGGTCCTACTGCCTTTATTGTGGCTAGACTGGTAGTGCTGCACAGACGGAGCTCACAGTGGTGGTGGGCAGCCTGAGTAGCTCCTCCACCCTTCTATCCGGTGTGCAGTGAAAAAGTTGAAAAGATTATGTCGAAAGTCATAATGTCAGGAAAAAATGTTGAATGTTTTTTTTTATTTATATGTTTTTTTGGGTTCTGCAAGTAAAAAAAAGGGGTAAAACAAAACAAAAATTACAAAAAGGGGGGTTGGTGGGGAACCCCCCCATTTCGAACAAAAAACAAACAAAAACAGACATTTTTTTTTTGACATTATGACTTTCGACATAATGTAATTCGATAATATCACTATAAACCCTTCTATCCAATAAGGCGTTGTGCAGTGGGAAGGAATTAGGTAGTCCTAGTGGAGATACTGGCTTCATATGTGTACTTCTCCAACCACAGGATAGGCAGCAGTGTGAGGAAGAGCTTAGAAATTTAGTAAACACTCTTGGCAAAGCATGAGACTATTAGTGGCCAGTTCCACCCTTGCGAAAACACAAGAACCATAAGAGAACACTGTGACCTGAGGAATGCTTAGTGGGTGGCTGTGCCCTTTGAAAAACCTAAGAAACCTAAGTGGTGGCTGCCCTCTGTGGCAGAATGTGAACTGGCAAGTAGTAAGAAGGGCCACACCCTAAGTATGACAAAGACGATGAACCATGGGTACTGGTGGCACAGGAGGGTGTATTGGGTCCACTTGTCCTCAGATCCTTTCTACCAAGCAGCTCTCACTTCTCCATTCAGAGGTGGTGAGGAGGAGAGTGGATGGATGTGCACTGTGAAAAACCTGAGCCTGAAGGGGTGGTTGCACCCTGCGGGAGAACCCGACTACCTTCATGAATGTCTGTGACCTGTGAAATGCCCAAGAATCCGAAGGGATGGCTGTGCCCACTGGCAGAACCTGAGGACCTTAGTGAGTGGTTTACTCAGTGAAAACACCTGAGGACCATAAGGGATGGCTGAGCATCATGAAAAAAAGAGAACCTTAGTGGGCAGCTGCAACCCTGTGGGAGAAGATGAAAAAGTTCAACAATAGTGTGATCACGATTCAAAAGCATTAATTGCAGTTTAGTCAATGTTTTGGAAAGATTAAGATAGCAATTGATCTGGGGCTCTCACTCATGCTCACTATTATAGCTATTGTTTGTTCCAACCACACACACTATGAAATATTTCTGCTCCACCTTTAAATATCTAACATGTATTGGATAAGAAATCATCATCATCAGAGATAGTATGTTGGCTATGTGTTGGCTATCTTCCATGATGATGCCTGGTCACTGAGGCTCAAAAGATCAGCTTCCATTTCATGTGGGTTTACCATGACAAAAATCTACTGCGTCAAGTGCAACTATGCCACACGTTACCACTGCATAAGCTGAAGACTTCAGTGACCACCTCTTGGAACTATTGGAATGTAAGCAGTGCAATGCCATCACAGATTACTACACACTCACAGCCGAGATCTAGATGGTGCATTTTTAAGGGAATGTCAATGGCAGCAGCAATTTAAAGTCTGTTCTGCCCTATGACCTTGTGAGGAAGCAAAATACCATCACAAGGTATGCCTGAATGAGGTCCTCCATCTGATTTACTTGCTTGAGCTTACCTGGTCCATTCAGGTCCATTCACCTATGATACATTTTTTGTTTCTGTTCCCAGTGAACATGGTTACGGCGTTGAAATTCGTTGAAAGGAATGGGGTGTCTAAATGTCATGTAGCCAGTAATGTCCGCAGGGTCCTAATAGGTACGTTTGTAAAATGTGGTGCAGATTGGTGAAACAGTGTGGAATTGTATAAGGAACAATGCTTCACTAAGCCACAAAGCCACAAACAAATGTTGCCTTTTGATGAAATCCGGGGAAAGGCGTGGGGTGTCCAGATGTCGTGTAGCCAGTAAAGTCTGGAGGGTCCTAACAGGTAACTATGCACAATTTGGTGCACATTGGTGAAATGGTGTGGAATTGTATAAGGAGCAATGTTTTGCCAAGCCACATACCCACAAACAAATTTTGACTTTTGCTGAAATCCGGGGAAAGGGGTGGGGTGCCCAAATGTCATGTAGCCAGTAATCTCCAGAAGGTCCTAATAGGTACTTTTGTAAAATGCAGTGCAGATTGGTGAAATAGTGTAGAATTATATAAGGAGCAATGCTTTGCCAAGCCATACACCCATAAACAAATGTTGGCTTTTGGTAAAATCTGGGGAAAGGGACGGGGTGTCCAAATGTCATATAGCCAGCAATCTCCAGGGGGTCCTATCAGGTAAGTTTGCTAAATCTGGTGCAGATTGGTGAAATGGTGTGGAATTGTATAAGGAACAATCCTTCACTAAGCCACAAAGCCACAAACACATTTTGACTTTTGATGAAATACAGGCAAAGGCATGGGGTTTCCAGATGTAATGTAGCCAGAAAAGTCTGGAGGGTCCTAACAGGTAACTATGCACAATTTGGTGCAGATTGGTGAAACAGTGTGGAATTTTATAAGGAGTCGGTGCAGAGTCTCGTGAGTCTCTAGGCACCCTGATCTACAGCTTTCAATGCTTTAAGACTTTGCTGACTTCAGTCATCTTTCTATTTCCACTGATGCAGAGAGGAGAGTGGAGTTAAAAAAAAACCTGCAGTCCGCGGAGCGGCGCAGAGTCAGTGCAGAGTCTCGTGAGTCTCTGGAGGCTCACAGGGCTCGAGTGGCACTGTACCTTTTCTTAAAGGAATGGGATAGACAATCAACGTGAAAGCTCCATCAAACGCTCACTTGGCTGCAATTACGGCACAGTGGCGACAGAGGGCTCTGCAATCCAGCTGTGTTTACAAGCCGGATGGACGCAACTAACTGCAGGTACCAAGTAAGAAAATCTGTTACACCGGGCTCTGCCGCATGCGCTTTAACGATGACAAGTGACTCTAAATGCAGCAGGAGTGCAAGTACTACTTATAATACAACTTCTATGGTATCAGCTACCCAAAACGGAACTTTAAGCTTAGGTGAAATGAGTAATAACGAAAATCTCACCCCCTGAAAATTCCACCGTGACCTCCTCGGGTCCACCCACACAAATTACACTACATTATGAACGCGGGGAGGTGAGACCGCCCCTTTCAAATTTGCTTCCAATGTGTGCTATGATGATAAATGAACACATGCTGAAAGACATAAACTCTCCAAGTGCAGACGAAATAAAGGCAGCAAAGGCAAAGGCAATTGTACCATCTTTGCGTGTTTTAGCCTGGGGAGCAGGGGAGTTGCTAGGTCTGGAAAAGACCAGGGGCTAAGCTGATGTCGGAACTGTTGGGACTGGGGCTAGCTAGTCTTTTGGCTGTAGGTCCTGAGATTCTATCCGGGGCTACAACCAAAAGATCAGGGGCTGTAGCTCCCTTACCCCCCGCCTAGCAACGCCCCTGCTGGGTAGTAATGCAGCCTTGATGCTGCAGAACAATCAGTGCGATCGTGGAATGCAGCACCTGACGTCTGAAAGCACAGGTACCTGGCTTGAATGCGCTATCTGCCCATCTTAAGTAACATTCGCTGTGCATGAGACAGAATCCCCAACAAGGACAAAACTAATTTCCCCCTTGAATGCTGAAACAAAGAGGGGTGATGCAACTTGTTGTAATCAAAAGGCCCATCAAATTGTGAATATAAATAATGACAGAGAAGTTGAGCCGCTTCAAAAACAAGCTGCACGTGGAGGAGCCCAAGGAGTTCTTTCTGGTCATTCATGAAAATAAGGAATACTTTGATCAGCAGAAAAACAACAAGCCGTATGAAAAAAACTTTAGTCCAAACAAAAGGTGTGAATCATTGTCAGTAGTGAATAAGCTTTTACAAGACTTGACTGAAATTAATGGAACTTTGAACTCCAAAACATCCATCAGTGACCTCATAAACGATAAGGACACTGATAAAGAACAGTCAACGTCTAGCCTAATATGCACACACAAATGAGGATACCTTTGTGCCCCAATGGCCAATAGGTGCCATGAAAAGAAGACGTGTCACGTCCACTCCATCTCCATCGATTTACTGCTCACAGAACAGAAACACAGCTCGAAAAAAAGTTGTGAACCTAAGCACAAATATAAATGCTAAATGTGTTATGACAAAGGCTTCAAGCAAAGTGAATCTACAAGTCCTGAGTGCAGGAGATATGAGTAGTACCTCCTCAACAGATGAAACATCACAAGATTCATCATTTATTGAACGTGACCACCCAAAAATAACACGTCTACATCATAAAGCCAGCAAAAACCAAGCCACGATGTACATCCACGTGCAGAAACTGCTCAAGGAGGCTCTAAACGACATTGGACCGTACGTGATGTTCTCCCTAACTATAGCTATGAAACCCATGCTCAAAATGTATGATCAAATTAATGAAAACATAAAAGACCTGTTGACTTTGTCGGCACTTATGAACTCCAAACTGCTAAGTGCCGAACAAGGTAATGATTCCTCAAAGTCCAAAATATGGGAAAGCATAAGAAGAATCGACTCTTCTCTAAAGGAGCTAGTGGACCAAAAATGAAACAATAGTGAGGACAAGAAATTGCTGGCTGAAGTGGCCACAGAAGCCTTGGGCCTCCTAAAACACAATCAAAAACTTACCAAAGAAGACAGAGTGAACAACTTACCGATTTTGAACCGGCCTCAACAATAGTGCCGTTTGATGGTGGCTTCTGCAGAAATCCAGAGAACAAAGACGCAGAACTAGCGTGTGGCAGCCAGCTTCCAATGGTTGTACAAGTCCATGACCTGGAAAAAATGGATGACCGGTTAACAAGGCATTGAGTACAGTGTCAGACAAATACTGTTGGCTCTTGTGCCAACAGTAAGGATTCAATGAATGAAACCAAGTCAGATATGACCCAGTCTCTTCCCTCAACTTCTGCCAATGGGGAGGGCATTGTTGGCAATCCTGATGTGAGAGAACCTCCAGTTGATTTTGCTAAAGACAAAACTTATTCGATATTTCCAAAAAATCAGAATATGTGGCTAAATTTACCTCAAGCAAAAAAATCAGAAAATCAAAAATGAGAAAGAAAACGAAATAATATTGGTTCAAGGAAATTCCATAGAAATTTAAAATCGGTAAATGTCTTTGTAAACACAGAGCAGCCTAATGTCAACCTCAAAAAGGATGATGAAACAGTGAACCCATCCAACAATCTCTCCTCTAATGGTCCAATTGCACTGAATGAAAGTGTGGAAATCCTCCAAAGTGAATTAATAAATCTTTCAACATATGAAGATGAGGCTTGCCCAGAAACAAATGAAGAAGACTATGATGATGAAAATACAGACATACCTGCACGGCTATTCCAACACCATCAATAACTTGGGTTTGTTTAGCCCTTGGTAGAGTGTGCCAACTGGTCTACCTCCTGGTGACGAAAAAGCCTTCAAAGACAGGGGCTCAGGCCTTTAACTTCTTGACGATGGATGATAAAAGAAGGCCCTTGATTGATTTGAACTGTCCTACAGAAATTTTAAACGACTCGCAACAAGAAGTGATTGCAATGGAAAGGTACTTGAGTCTGTACAGTCAAAAGGCGAAATGATTTTGCCAAACTTGCATGCAAATGGACAATTCAATAAATGCAAGCACGCACACAAAAACGTTCAGTGAAGATACAAATGGAGGGACTCCAGCTCAAAAAACATTGTTCCTCCAGCGAGCCATGTGAAAGCAGCAAAATATAATCTGATTCTTGAATGCATCTGGATACAAAAGATGGCCTGACCCTAAACCGAAATAATGTGCTGCGGTTATTACATCATGTCCCAGGATTAGATCTATTGAGTCCAATGATATAAAAACTGTCGAATTCTTCAATGAACAGCACAAAAA
The DNA here is from genome assembly GCF_040938575.1 of Ambystoma mexicanum. Taxonomy (NCBI): domain Eukaryota; kingdom Metazoa; phylum Chordata; class Amphibia; order Caudata; family Ambystomatidae; genus Ambystoma; species Ambystoma mexicanum. The sequence goes on from NC_090934.1 coordinate 671,714,882, forward strand.
TAAAGTTCGGCTCCGTATAGACTCAAGATTGATTTGCAACCTCCTATTAAATGCTGTACCCTTCATTTTGTCATTAGGGTTTTACATACATGAAGAATCTGTTCCCGTGGTAAAGAAATTGTCTAAGGAAGGGTTAATTGCAAACCAAAGTGATAGGTGGAACAAGGTCAAGGTGACCTTTGACAACTCTCCAACTTCGGTTCATAAAGTCAGGGAAGTTGCAGTAAATGAGGCAAGTAGAGATTGATCTGAAGCGACTAAAAACATTGACAGCCGTGACAAAGCTCCCCCAGGAGAGAAAATTAAAATCACGATTCAAGGGACTGCAAACCCTATGGGAGTTGATAGTGCTGCAAATGACTATGTAAATGAAAAAGACAGTCCAACAAACTGGAATTGGCTAATGGGAGTACTGGGAGGCCATTCCAGCTAATGCCATCAAGGGCCGGAAAGCTAGAATCTTAACATCGTATCCTGGAATACAAGAGGATTCAGTCACTTGTTTAAGGAAGCCATAAACTGGTTGGAGGATCTCACCTTTATATGTTTACAGGAAATGTGGATGGCTTCCTGTCCTATCTCTGACAACTTTCAACTTGCAATAAACCCAGCTATAACTGGAAAAAAGGGTCGTCCCTCTGCTGGACTACTGACTCTTGTTAGGAAAAACTTGGGATGGAAAGTTACCAGTTCAGCAAATTATGCTCCTTTTATACAGCACATGGTGGTGGAATCAAAAAGCTTGTTAAGAGAAACTACACTCCGGCTCGACTTCATCAACGTATACTGGCATCACAAAATGGATGAAGATAGTGCATGCATTGATTGATAATATGAACAGTGTACAGGAGATTCCTAATATAATACTCTGCGGTGATCTCAATTTAAGCTATATAAAAGTGACCAAAAATGATCTTGAATTCAAAATGCCTCCCATAAAATTGCATTAAAATGGTGTACTGCCTTGGAAGAGAGAAATCTAATGATAATAAATGGCAATACCAAAGGCGACATTCCGGCCCAAAAAACCTGGAAGTGTAAGAACCAGAGCTCCACCATAGACTACTTCTTTGTCTCGGAAAACCTAAGTTGTCGGGTGGTTTTGTTGCAAATTACCAGTTCACCATCTAGTGATCATAGCCAACTTAAAATGATGAAAATGGGCCCGAAGTGGGATCACAATGTCTTAGTGGAACCAACTAGAATACGCTTAAAAATAAAATCACATGAAGTTAAGGGAATTACAAAAGCATACTGCAAGAACTGGAATGGACAATCAGAGAAGAAATAGACTACACCTATTTTTTTCAGCAGTTTATGATACAAGATCATGGATTAAAAAGATGCGCGTTTAAACCAAAGCATCAAAATGATGAAGAAATTGCCAGAAGAAAACAACAATTGCAAAAAGAAATTAGACAACATGCTACCCTAAATAAGGATCAGCAACATTTGGCAAAAAAAGCCAGCAGACAGAAATCTAAAAACTGGTTGATCTCTCATAGGTCTATTGTCAAGTCTCACTAACAAGAACTCATCGGAATTCTGGAAATTAATAAATAACGTTGATTGTCATCAACAAGCAATACAATCAAACATGGTGAGCGAAATCCAGTGGGTCAAACATTTTGAAAAAGTTTATGAGAAGAAAGGAAAAATAGCTGATCCAAAGCTCCCTCAATTATCCAAATGGGAACTTCAGTTTGAGGCAGAGGACATCTTGCAGAGTATCCAGTGAAGTTCCTCTTCACAGGCCCCCGGACCTGATGGTCTAACAAACCATATCATAAAACAAAATCCAGAAGAATGGGCCAAATTTCTTGTCAAGTTGTCTGCAAACATAGCAAATGAAGGGGCTATTCCAACAAGTTGGAAAAGTGCGATAGTGATCCAGATATATAAAAGGGCAATTGAGTAGAGCCTAAAAACTACAGGCCGATCGCTCTATTGGATGTCCTCGGAATTGTTTTTGCCACTCAGCTCCAAAAACAATTGTTGAAATGGATCATAACAAACGACCACTTGGATTGCCGGCAGACTGGCTTTGTAAAAGGTGTAGGTTGTGGATTAAATTTGATGATCCTCAACCTGCTTAAAATGGAAGCAATTAGAACAGACAAAAAGATTTATCTTGCATTTGTGGACTTATCACAAGATTTTGATAGCATCGATAGAGAGCTACTATGGACAAAAATGATTGCATGGAATTGCCCTGTTAGCATTCTGATGGCGATCAAAGCCTTGCACACAGGCGCTGAGATAAGGGTGAGATTGGATCAAAAGGGCTCAATATCAGAACCAATAAAAACTTCTTGGGGCGTAAAACAGGGTTGCCCATTGGCCTCGATTATATTCAATCTCTTTATCTCAGTGATAAATATATACAATTCTAAAGTGGTACCACCAATGTTATCAAAGCTCATCACACATATCAATAACGAGGAAACCATCAATAGAGATAGGAAGGAAACCAAGATGGTTGAAACAATAGGCAGAAGGGTGACCCCTACCGCTAGGCACAGTTCTGTGTGGAGATCCCCCCACCTGGGCAACCTGTAAATAAAGATATATAGCACAAGCCCAGTCCATATATTGTTCAATAGTCTTACTTCCTCCTATTAAGGTTTTACCCCCCCAATTTACCTGATGGAGTAGAGTTCTCCGAAGATGCGTCGACCGATCCCTCTTGAGTGACTCCCTTTAAAGCAGGAGCCACGGAGCATCGAGAGGCGTTGAGGGACTTGGCGTTCAGTGTCGGGGAATCGACGGCCCTTCTTGAGTGCCCTCCCTTTAAGGCAGGAGTCACGGGTCGTCGAACGTCCGACGGCAAACAGGTTGAACTACGGCAGAGAAGTGGCAGCTTTGTTCCTCGTGGTGCTCGTCAACGACAGAGCGTTGGCGTCCTGCAAGGAAGAGGCGTGCGGGGCACCTCGGTGCCGATAGTTCTGGACCGCAAAGAGTTGATGAAGAACTGTGGCCCAGCAAGGGCATCGAGTCGTCTGCATCTCTGTTGTCCTTAGGTGGTGGGAAACCCACCGGCAGATGCTCTTCGGTGCGTTGACGGTCGGGCCTTCTCCAGAGGGATAAAGCGGGCGACGATGCAGACAAGAGCGTCCGATGATCAAAATGAAGTTCTTAGACAAACGGGAGCACGGCGGCTCCGGTCGGCGACGGCGGTCCTCGACAGTGGTGGACAACAGTCCGAGAGCTTCTCTTTGAGATTCCGCGGCAGTCCCCATCTCGGGTCGGCAGCCTGTCGAAGGTCTGTCTACCAGGGAGCTATGGCAAAGATCAGCTGTGCACGATGGTTCCTCGTAGCTCGGGAAGAGGGCGCCTTACCAGGTCCTCTCTGGGTCAGTCCTTGGAGGCACAGCAGCTTTCATATTGTGAAGGAGAGCAACAGCAATTCTTCTCGTCCAGCAGGGCTTCAAGGTCAAGCTTCAGTTACTCCAGTTACTCGTCCTTGTGGACTTCAGCTTCTGAACACGATTCCTAGCAGCGAGAGGTCCCCAGATATACTGTTGATCTCCCATTCATTCCGCTGGGTCACACTCAAGCATCCAATCACGACTAGGGGCATTCATGCAGGCAGGCAGCCAATCAGGCACACAAGGTATTCAGGCCATTCACTTCTCTCCAGACACTCACAACAAGTTATGTGTATTGGGACAAGTACCGAGCCATTCAACACTCCAAACTGCATTCATACCGGTTTCGGGCAGGGCTGTCTCAGTCATTGGCCCTCATTACGACCCTGGCGGAATTCGGAAAACGATGGCGGAAATGCAATACCGCCATCGAATAGCGCTCGGTGCGACTATGACCCGTCACCGCAAAGTACGAAGCCATTAGCGACACCGTAGTGAACGCCAACGCTAACTGCACCAAGCACGCGCGCGCGCGCCATGCCAAACCGCAAACACCACCATGGCGCAAGGGTACGCCAATTCCGACCCTAGCGGACATGTACCTAACGCCATGAAGCATGGCGGAACGTACCATTCCGCCATGGTGAGAAGTACGGCATCGCGAATCAACCGTAAACGGCCCCACTGAGTGCCTGTACACCGCTCCCTGCCCACAAAGTACAACTCCCCGTAGGTGCAATGAAGTCACAATGCAACCATTGAAATGTACAAGTCACCCATGCATGCCAACGAACAAAAGAAACACAACAGGGGCCAATGGGAGCTGCAGGGCACAGATGGCACGAATACAGAAGCCATCCCAATGGACATGACCACAGTCCCCCACCAAGAAACGCACGCAAACACAGGCACCTGTGACCAGCAATATTCCGAGAATCACATCATTCCACCAGTCCACCTGGCTGACCAGCATCTGTTACACAAAACCCAATCCCCCGCCCCTGAGCATGACAACATTCAAACTGTCATATTGGCAGCCCCCATCCCTGACCTCACGGGCTTCGTAGGCAAACGCGCCCAGTACAGTACCACGCAACTAAACTCCGAAGCTGGAACCCAATGCAGATCTCCCCACAATACATCGCCCCCCAAATAGGCATATGCCACATCACTTGCAAAGAAAAACGCTACACGGGCCAAATCAGAATAGAAATTTAATGCACATCAAAATCACCAAGCCCATACAGCCATCAGGCCATGAACTCCAAAACACTTTTCACCATTGTGTGCTGCATCCGCAAGAAATGACCAGCCACTACTTGTGTGACGCCCTGTTCCCTCATGGTACACAGAGCCACATTCACGTACGAAAAGGCAACATGGAAGCGCACACAACCGCAGGGCCGTCCCAATGGGGAGGCACTAGTCCAGCTGAAAGGCCGAAATGTTGCTCCGAGCCACCAGTACTGCGTAAGGGCATGTGGGCCATTGGCGATCGTCCCATAAGATCGTAATGCTGCTCCACTGATTAACACGAAGCAGCAGGTGTCGGGAGTAAAACCCATCTGCAGGAGTGGCATACAGATGGCAGTGGCAAAAGGGGAGGAGATACCTATCAACCAAAAGAAAAGAAAAAGAACAGAATGGCCATCAGAACTACATTCCAACAACTCACTTCAATGATCACACTAAATCCACAGCCATATGCATGCTAGCCCACTCCAAAGGATCATCACCACCCCAAAACCACTTGCGACTCATAACCATCTATATCGAGGTGCAAACACCATCACAAACGAGTGTACCTGTGCATGCGTCTGTCAAAACAGAATCCATCAGATGGGAATGTTAACGTGCATGGACACAAGTGTCTGAGGGCGCGTCGAGACAGGGAGGGCCCAACAAGGCCAGATAGACGATGGTCCCACTATGGCAGCCCTGCATCACATAGCGTAGGGGAGGCGGATAGATCCCAAGAAGCCCTGTACATGGCAAACTCTGTATCAAATCACCTGCCCATGCATCCATCCATCATTCCCTCATCCCGGGATCAAAACGCCTGAATAATTACTCACATGACATTAGAAACATCCATTGAGTCTGTGCGTTATGCAGCCTGCAAAATCCACAGTGCCCCAGCCCGTAATTCCAGTGTCGTGAAGTAACATGTATTTGGGAACGGCCGGCCTCATCGGCCACGTAGCTATTGCGCATCCCAAACTATTCATATCAATCATTGCTTCCTCGCCATGGCCCCTGTCTCAAGGACATTGAACAATAGAACGTTATATTTGCAGTCAGACCTGTGGGCATCTCCTCGCCGCTAGCTGGAAACCGAAAGCGCCGCCCTTCGAATTCCTCATTTGCAACATCACGTCGAAAAGGCATCTGTGGCCGTTTGAAATCACTAATTATTCCATCGAGTGCGGCTGTGTGTGAAAATGGCAACTGCCTTCACCCACAAATGGGACGCCCCGCCCGTCGTTGCAACTCGGTACAGTGATGCATGAGGGCCCACCGTTACTCGAGTACTACGTTCCACTGACCCTTCACAAGTCTGTTCGCGACTGCACAGATAGTATGTGAAACAATGGGACCACAGCAGAATGAACATATCAACCAATCTTACACGGCCATCGGGTACAAATACATGATTGCAATAGCAAGATGCCATTCCCCGAATTGCAGCGTTGTGCGCGGGACGTGCCCGGCCAAAGGGGAGAGCAGTTTGCACAGGTGGAATTAATCACCACAGGTGGAGGCCATACAGCCTGAAAACACATAAATTGCACAGCCAGTCTCCTCCCACAACCACACCGAAATGCTACCGGCAGGACTCGCGATGTTGGCCCTGGGGGACCTGATAGCACTGCAAGTACTCCAACTCCAAGAAGAAGACGAACACCAACTACAACCGGCCGCACGGAGGAGACGCAGGAGGAGGAGGAGGCCAAGGCAGGGCCAGCAAGGGCCGCCAGCACAGCCACTACCACCACGCAGGCAGCCCGCAATCCCACGCCTCCGAGCACATCCGTTCAACCTCACTGATGAGCAGATCCACACCCTCTACCGTCTGGACCGGGACACCATAGCCGCCATTGTGGACATGACACAGGCTGACCTTGTCAGCATGATAGATAGCCCAACCGCCATCCCACCCCTACTGAAGGTGGTGTCTGTACTACACTTCCTGGCCACAGGCACCTACCAGCACACAGTCGGACAGTTGCATGGCATTTCTCAGCCACTGTTCTCACGGACACTATTGCAAGTGCTCGATGCCCTCCTGCAGCACGCAGACGACTACATCTCTCTACCACGCTCGGAGCAGGAAATTACCAACACAAAAGTGGGATTCCATGCACTTGCCGGCATACCGGGTTGCATTGGTGCCATCGACTGCACCCATGTTGAATTGGTCGTCCCACATGCCATGGAGGCCCAGTACCGCAACCGAAAACAATTTCATTCCCTGAATGTACAAATGGTGTGTGACTCCAACAGGATCATTACACATTGTTGTGCCCGATTCCCTGGATCAACCCATGATTCTATGGTCTTGAGGAACTCTACAATACCAGGCTACATGGAGCGACACGCAGGGAACAGATCCTGGCTACTCGGTGAGTCTCATTACATGCATGAATATGTGTGGTATGTGATTTGGCAATGACCTGGCAGGAAGGGGGGGGGGTGTGCGTACGTAGCAATGGCATTCCACATCATGCGTTTCTCGTCCACATACAGGTGATGCTGGGTATCCACTGAAGAGATGGCTCCTCACACCAGTCCGGAACCCACGGGACCAGCATGAGGAGGACTACAACCATGCCCACTCACGTACCCGTGTAGTCATTGAACAGGCATTCGGCCTACTGAAGACTCGTTTCCGCTGCCTCAGCAGGTCTGGCGGGGCACTCCTGTACCGCCATGAGAAGGTTGCAAAGATGGTGATGGCATGTGTCATGCTCCACAACATGTGCGTACGTAGAAATGTGCCCATGCCCCCTGACGCAGAACTGCAAGCACCTGATGATGGTCATGATGAGGGTGGGGATGTGGCAGCACCTCATGGAGTCTGCGAGGCACCGGAGGCCCGTGACATTCGTCAGCATCTCATTGATGCATGCTTCTAGCACTCACGCCTGGTGGCTGATACATGGACACGGGACTCGTGGCACTGTGTGTGTCTGGGACATGCACAATATGGACTGTACGCCTATGATGGCCTAGTACACAAAGATCAATGTCCACACATCTCATTGGTTGATCGTGCACTGTTTATGGCATATGTGATATCATGTTGAACACCCTATCGACCCGCCACCCAAGTGAGCCCAACACACCCCCTCCACCCTCCTACCTCCCCCCCGAACACCAGTGTCCAAAGATGCTCATTGTCAGTGGGCTGTCGCTATTGCAAGCCCCCTCTGCGGGTATCAGGGGCACCCCTGCCTGTGGAGCGCAGGTTCCTCCCAGATCTACGTTGGGGGCTGCCCTGGACGGAACTTGCAACGGATGATGTCTCTGCCTGCTCACGTCCATGCATGTCCCTAAGGGTTTGCGAGAGCTCAGTGAGCACACGGCGCACTGCGGCAAGTTCGGCACATACGTCTTTGGACGTCGCATGCAGTTCCCCCCTCAGGCTCTCGGTGCTTCTCTCCATTTGTGCCCTTAGCGTCTCTGTACCTCTCTCCATTTCTGCCCTAAGTGTCTCAGTTGATGTTTCTATGTCTGCCTTAGTGCCCCCACATTCATCGGCATGGTCCTTGAGGAGCGTGGCCATTTGCTGCTGTTGCACGATTAACTGGTCGAGGGACTGTTGCCTCTGCTGGGCCATGGCCATTTGCGGGGGTGTCACAGAGGGGCTGTTGTCCTCATGTTGCCTTGCCACAGGGCTTGTGGGGGATGGCCAGTCGTCGTCTTGTGGGTGCCCCTGCGTGGTATCCTCATGTTGTACGGGATGGGTCAGACAGGGGGATTGGGACAGGTCATGGATGGATCTGACTTCGACATCCCCGTCTTCGGTGTCCGAGCATGCTGCCATCAATGGGGTGTCACCTATGGTGCTGCTGCCACCAGAGGCAGTGCCTTCTGTGGCATCCATTGGGGGGACCTGTGGTGGTGGTGGTGTGCCCATGCTGGCTGCTGGGGTGCCTGTTGATGTTCCCTCCTCTGTGCTGCCACCTGATTTGTGCTGCTGCCGTGTCTTGATGCGTGCAGCTGAGGTGGAGGGTCTCTGGCCGTTGGTCTTGGCCCTCTTTGCAGGTGTGCTGGTAGGGGTGTCCTGAAGCTCGTCGTTTGGATCGGACCCTGTGGTGGAGTAAAGGAGGGCGAGGGTTATTGATGGGTCTGTGGGAATTGGAATGGCATTGTATCACATGCATTGGAGTGGTACCTGAGGGTGATTTGGGTCGGGGCCTTGGAGGTGCTTTCATTTGTGTGTGGAGTGAGGGTGCAGTTGTTTGGCAGCCTGCAGTTAGGGTGTGCCTGCTGCACGTGTGGTGCGTGTTTTAGGGGTTTTTAATTATTTATGTATTTATTGTGGGTTTTAACGTGCGCTATCAGGCCTATGTGTGTGGACGTTCTCCTGGACATGTGTTTCTGTAGCACTATGTGGACGCATGGTACTTCACATGGATGGACTGTGTGGATTTGGCATTTTTTTATTTGGCCCCCCTACCTGAATCTTCGGATGTCTGCACTCCTTTCTCCATCCCTCCGACTCCCTCTATGCTCTCCATTCCGATGGTGGACGCACAGATTTCTTCCCAGGGGGTCAACTTGATGGGTGATTCTGGACCTCCCCCGGTGGCTGTGGCAATGTTGCGGTTGGCAGAGAGTATGCTGCGGACGCGTATCTGCAGGTCGTCCCATCGCTTGCGGCATTGCTGTGGGGTGCGGGGTGCGGTCCCCACCGTACTTACCCGCTGTGCCACCAGAGCCCATATGGCCTTCTTGTTTGCAAGTGCCGTTCTGGTCATTTGCGTGGAGAAGACGACGGCAGCATTCTCCTGGAGGGTCTCTTTTAGCACGGTGAGTTCCTCACGGGAGAAGTGGACCTGCCGCTTGCGGTCGCACGCTTTCTTCGCTACTTTTCCCATTTTTCTTGGTTTCGCTAGGGTGGATGACGGGTTGGGGTGTGTTTCAGGGTAGTGATTTTAGTGGTTGTGTGGTTTTAGTGGTTTTATAGGTGTACGGCGGGATGTTTCCCGTTCCGGGGCCATGTTTTAACTTCCGTTTCCGTATATTTCCGGTCACCGTACTTTCCGGTAGGCGCACACTGCGGTGACCGCTAAGAGGGGTGGCGGTATTGCACCTAGGGCGCCGTACGGCGGCGGTGTGGGCCGTTTTGGGGTCATTTCCGCCATCGCGGACTTTGCACTTCCGCCATGGCGTGGTGCTCGTGCCCGATGGGTCGGAATGGGCCACACTTTGCTCCTTCGTGCAATGGCGGAAACGCTATTTACGCTGTGGCGGTCCGGTCAGTCACTTTCCGCCAGGGTCGTAATGAGGGCCATTGTGTCAACCACCAGATACTAGACATCCACAACACAGAATGCATATTCGTCACACACTCTATTCACCCAGGTCCCACCCACAGGAGGTACCCACAACATACATCTCCGGGAAGGCTCCAGCTAGTCTGGCCGGGCCTTCACAACAACACCATATATGGCATTCCACCCAACAGCCAGTCAGGGGGAAAGGACAGAGTCAGGGCATCCCAGGACTTTGGGAAAACAAGGTAATAGGTAAGAGAAATCAAGAGGCCACAGGGGCCATCTTGTTTTCCATCAGGAATCAACTGATCCCAATGTCTGGGCCGGGGTATCCCCAAAATGAAGGATACTCCGCGCACCTGTCAAATTCAGCATGGAGCTGCCACCAGCCCATACCCTGCTCTGCGGGCCACCCACAGGTGCCCAAAAACATACACTAGGGGCACAGGGTTGTACCCCCACCCATGGGTGCCATAAGGGTATCCCACAGGTCCGTTCACCAAACCAAAAGAGAGAGAGCTGCACCGCCAGGAGTCCCACATGAACTCCTGCGCGGAAAACACAACAGAACACACGATAAAAAGCAGTAAAGGACAAGGATACGGAGGACCTGTCCCGCCGATGCATTTCCAGCATCACAGTTTCCTCCGAAGATCAACGGTAGCAAAGTCAACTGGCTACTGTACGTCGATGACCTGGTCCTTTTGGACCTGACACCTATAGGTCTTCAACGTAAATTAAACATACTAGAACAATATATTCAACAAAACGGCTGGTGTGTCAATGCAAGAAAATAGGAAATTTTAGTGCTACAAAATATGCAAAAGAATAGAGAAGCCATTGGAAAAAAAAAGTTTGTCTGGAAAATGGGATTGAAACCATTGATCAAGTAAAACAAACTATTTACTTAGACATGTTCATCAGTTCCAGTCTTAACAATGCCCCATGTATACAAAAAATAAAGGATAAATGCAAACAACTGGCGGTTCAAGCTAGGATTTTGAACAGAAAATACAGCAAATACTCACTGAAGCCAGCTCTGAATTTTTATAAACAGAAGGTCGTTCCGGCACTGATACATGGAGCAGAATGTGCTTTTGGATGCCCAGCAGAATTTAGGTCTTCTCTTGAACAATTGTTCTGGTCTAAGTATTGTGGCTTCCGAAGGGTATTCCTACTGCGTGTATGAGATATGAGCTCAGTCTCCTATCCATCAATGTGAGGATAATGTGGAACAACCTTAATGAATATTGTAAAATGACTGCTGAGCAGCCTGATCCGCAATATGAAATCCTTAAAGATCCAGCAAGTGGCAACAATGGGAGTGTCGTAACTCTGTGGGCCCAACACTGCGAAAAAATACTGGCTGACATTGGTGCCAACAGAAGTATTTTGCAAAACAATCCAAACACTGTCAAAACCATGCTAAGAACACAGGACTGAATAGACACTGGAGAGGTATGCACCAAACATAGAATCATGAGCATGGTCCCAACCGAAGCAAGGAAGTATAAAAGGACTCAGCCATATCTTGAAAAGTTTCCAGGAAGAGCTGTGAGGTTGATCTTCATGAAGTTTTGATTGAATCAAATCTGCACAAGAGAAACCCAAAGTCTCTGGACAAAAAATGTTTCTGCAGCATTAATGTTTCGCCTATGCGGGGAAAATATCAAGACTCTGAAGCATCTAACCTTACTATGTCCAAACCTGAGACATGAACGTACCATCCATCTGGGGAGCTTTAGCCTAGCAAGACCATCATTGGCGGTAGATGATTGGTGGAGTGAGATCTTTCAAGATTTGGACCGAATGTTAACGATTGAATTAACATTTTTTTTTGAAAAAATTGTGGAAAAACTGACTAAGGCAGAAGCAGATCTCCAAATATAAGAACCAAGACTTTTGATATGAGCGATTGAATTAAATAAGGAAAGTCGTGATAGAAGGAAAATGCATTCCATCAAATGTTTTGTGACTTTTTTCTACTTTTACCTCATTTTGTTAAGTTCATCTCTATCCTATATCGGCTCTTAAAAATGGATCATGTTTGATGTGTGTTTTCCCTTTTTAAAGGTTTGTAACAAACCAATAAAAAAAAAAGGATCAATGCTTCGCCAAGCCACAAACCCACAAAACAATTTTTACTTTTGCCGTAATCTGGGGAAAAGGGAGTGGGTGTCCTAATGTCATGTAGCCAGTAATGTCAGGACGGTCCTGACAGTGTTAAGACGGATTTCTGAACTCTGTCCTGGTGGCGCAGAGGTTCAGAAGGCCAACCCAATTACTTGGAACAGGGTAACCTCTGGACAAGCCAGACCAATCAAGGTAGCGATCGCGGCGGTCAAGACTAGGTCTCAAGAGGGGTGAGGGTGACTGAAAGCCCGCAATGAGCACACAAAGCAAGAGCTCTTACAAACTACTCCAAACAGTTGTTTATATCAAAAATAGATACACATTTATTATAAGGCCTTGAAACTAATAACCACAGTAAAAGCAGCAATATACAACGATATTAAACCAACACATACACTATCCACCCAATATATATACAGAATACACAGTTTCACAGCATTAGCAGCACGAAATATGTTATCCACCTGCAGGGGAAGGAAAACAGGCAGTGCGAACCAATGCGAGTGATATGTCCGCCTTCTGAGGCCCCTAACTGGATGGTAGTCCAATCCCTACGAAGAGTGGAGCCTAGCGCTCAAAAGTACCTGCACACGCCGGTGCCAATGGGCAGAAGGTGAAGCTCTTCGGAGGACGTTGAACAGCTCTGTAGGGAGCTCTAATGAAGGAGAACACGGTCCGCGACTCTAGCGCAGCCTCCACTGTGAGGCAGAAGCAGGGCGCGAGTACGGACAAGGGGTGCTGTATTTACAGCGGGGAAAAGCAAGGGGCACTGCAGGAGGGCGACCAGATCCTAGCTAATCTACTCACCGGTCCCCGAAGCAAGCAGGCCCGAGCTTCTCCTCGATAGATACAGCTTCTGGCAGGTTCTGAAGAGCAGGGAACGTCTCGTCGTCGTGCAGAGTAAAAAGACGTCCCGATCGAAGAAACAAGCACAGTTTTGTCGCCACCGCAGGGCAACGGAACGGCCGGGTGTATTCAAGCCAAACGAGCACCGCTCACCTCTAGCTTAGGACTGCTAAGCAAACGAAGCGTGTGAGCATGCCCCGGACTCAGAATACCACCCAACCTGTCGGCGATTACAGAGCAGGCCTCCTTAGTAAGCTGGTCAGTCAACTGGATGGCCCAGAGACACTTCCGAAGGCTTACAGCAGGAGTTGATGAAGGTGCCGGGAATAGCTGGTCCTGCTATTCCAATAGGTCGAAGCGCCAGTACAGGCCTTCTTGTTCGATCTTAGGTGGAAAGGGCTTCACCGGACGACAGCAATGAGGAGCAGAAGTTCTTCAGGGGGTCACCAGTGATTCCTCGGTCCAGCCTCGTGTTCGCAGGATACTTGGCTCCTGTATCCCTGGGTTCGTAAGAACTCAGGAGATCGACATGGTAGTGGTGTTTCCAGCTCCCTCTTATCCACGGTTCCCTTCGCGCCAAAACGGAGGGGAGCCAATGGGAGATCCGCTCATCAACACACATACCATACGTGGACCAATCACGGACCACAGTGGTCCCAGGCATTCACACCACCCTAGACTCTCTGGCACCCAGGATGTGTATTGGGACCAGACAGCCCAGCCCACATCCTGGGGGCACTCAAACGACATGTAGAAGCCCGCGAAAGCAACCGTGTTTCGCGGGAAACTACATGCCCAAATAAGGAAGGCCCCGGGTCGCCTGACCTGGGGGAAGGTAAAGGGAGCAAGACGGACAGTGGACGAGACAAAGGAGCCTCGTGGTCCGGCCATTTTGGGTAGCCGGGCCACCCTTTTGTGTTCGCGGCAAAAAGGTGCTCAGAACGGCAAAAGGAGCTCAAAATAAACCAAATGATCGCTGCCACCAGCCCAGTCCCTGAATGACTTGCACCGATCCAAAAACCATCCTACAAGAGTGTCTAGGGTCTGTAGAAGGCTAGAGACCCAAGAGAGCTGTAACTTAGCTTACAGTGCCCTCTTGTGTCGTGTTGCACTAAAATGGCGACACGATAAAAGAAACTACGGGAAACAGCGTTCCCCGGTACTGACTGTCTTAAGGGCATGTCAGTTTCCCCGTAAGAAAGGAGCGAAAGCCCAGAGGAGTACGGCAGAAGGCTGTACTTCTCTGGCAAAGTCAAGAAAACAGGTTGAAAACAATAGCAAAAAGTTTAGGGGTTGCCACATGGAAGGAAAGTTCCCTACAATAACGAAATCTTTCCTAACACTCGCCCCTCCCAGACTATGGACAGGGGGAACTAATCCACCCCTGGATGAGTCTCTTGTTCAGGTCGGTAAAACATTCTGGACAACCCATCAGCATTGCTATGTTGGACACCTGGCCTATGCTCAATAGTGAAGTCGAAGCCTTGTAGACTTATGGACCACCTAAGCAACTTTGGATTCTCCCCCTTCATGTTCATTAGCCACTTTAACGGCTTATGGTCAGTCTGCACAGTGAAGTGGGTCCCATAGAGGTAGGGCCGCAGCTTCCTTAGGGCCCACACAACAGAGAAACATTCTTTCTCTACCGTGGACCATCTGAGCTCTCTGTCCTTAAGCTGGCGACTAATAAAACCGATAGGGTGTTCCTTACCCTTCTCATCTACTTGTGATAGTACAGCTCCTATCCCAGTGTCAGAGGCATCCGTCTGCACGATAAAAGGTCTTTGATAATCAGGGGCCCTGAGCACAGGGGCCTGGCACAAGGAGTCTTTCAAGCCATTGAAGGCCTTCTCACACTCGTCAGTCCAAGTTACCTTCTTGGGTTTCTTCGGAGTTGTGAGGGCAGTCAGAGGAGCAGCTATGGTGCCATAGTCTGCCACAAAATTGCGGTAATAACCCGTGAGTCCTAAGAAGGCTCTCACTTGGGTTTGCGTAGTGGGGGTAGGCCAGTCTTGTACCGCTGGTACCTTACTGGATAGAGGCTGTCTCCTCCCTCCACCTACTTCATGTCCAAGGCAAACCACTGAGCCTTGTCCATTTTGGTGAGGGGCCACTCGGACACCCTCAAAAGAGCTTTCTGAAGGACTGCTTTGGAACAGGTCAGGGAGAGGTTCAGACTCCTCTTCCTCAACGTCTGAAGCCAATAGCAGTGCTGCGATTTCGCCGCTTGGGACGAAAGCCTTCAGCCTATTCACGTGAAACACTTTTAGAGCCTGTCCAGGCCTTCCAAGGTCCACTGAATAGCTAACCTCACCCAGGGGCTCCACCACTGGGTAAGGGCCTGACCATTTGTCCTGTAAAGATCGAGGCCTTATGGGATTCACGATCAGGACTTGCTGGCCATGTGTAAAGTTGATGAGGGAAGCTTTCTGGTCGTACCAATGTTTCACCAGCGCTTGCCCTGCCTTCAATTTAGCACTAGCCAAGCCCATCAGAAGTACCATCCGTTTTCTGAGCCCTAGCACATAATCAACTACATTGGTAGTAACAGGGGGAGTGGGCATCTCCCATCCCTCCTTGACAATGGCTAAGGGTCCCCGTACGGGATGACCGAACAGAAGTTCGAAGGGGCTGAAGCCAACACCCTCCTGTGGTACCTCTCGGTAGGCAAACAGTAAGCATGAAACAAGAAGATCCCATTCTCTTCTCTGAGGCTCCTCCAGAGCCCCAATCATGCTCGTTAACGTCCTGTTGAAACGCCCCCCCCAGACCATCGGTCTGGGGGCGGTATGCAGAAGAGAACCTGTAGGTGACCCCACATTCTTTCCACATAGCCTGCCTATACTTCGACATAAAGTTGCTGCCATGATCCGACACAACTTCTTTAGGGAAGCCAACCCTAGTGAACATGCCGAGTAAAGCTTCTGCAACTGGCTTGGCAGTTACAGTTGTAAATGGGACGGCCTCAGGATACCGGGTTGCATGGTCGACCAGCACCAGGATAAACCTATTGCCTGAGGATGTTTGCGGGTCAAGGGGACCAACCATGTCGATCCCTACCCTTTCAAATGGTACCCCCACAACTGGGAGCGGTACCAACGGAGCTTGGATTGTCGCGCCAACCTTACCAGACAACTGGCAGGCGGCACAACTCCTGCAGTGACTTTCTACTTGCTCCCCCATCTTGGGCCAGTAGAAGTGCATGGATAACCTTTGCTTGGTCCTCCTCATACCAAGGTGACCAGCAAGGTGAACGACATGCGCCAACTGCAGGAGGAAGGGCCTAACAGCAAGGGAAACCACCAACCTCCTATGGTCTCCTTCTGTAGACTCTGTGGGCTCACTATAAAGGAGTCCACCTTCCTGGTAAATCCTTTGCAACCCAGGAGGTTCACCCTCAAGCTGGGAGCAGGCCTGTCTCCTTAGGCCTTCCAGAGATGGGCACTCACGTTGGCCCTTACTGAAGTCGTCCCTATCAGGACCTCCTTCAACTAACAAGTCTTTTAGTTCAGGATGGTCGTTGGGGTCGAACACTTCAGGCATCGCCACCTCCTCGTCAGGCTCGGGCGATTGACCAACTCCCTCCACCGCAGTGGTAGGCGAGTTCGGGGGAATATTCTCTTTCCCCCGTCGGGACTTGTTGACTCCTTTCGCCTTGGGTTTCCCCTTCGGCTGGGGCGGCGTATTGGACTTGGCCAATGCTGCCCGTGCTTGAGACCGTGTGTAGGGTCTTTCGGCAGTGTCTCCTACGAGCCCTAGAGCTCTGAGATCATTGCCCAACAAGACCTTTCCCGGGACGTTTCTCTGAATGCTCACTGGAATCCTAACTGCTGTACCATTTAAAGTTAGATTAACAGGGATCACGGGAAACATACGGAGGGGGCCGTCAGCCAACTTAGTGGGCATCAGAGTAGCTCTGGCAACTTCCTCTGAGTCTACCAAGGTAGAATCCACTACAGTTCGACTGCACCCACTATCCCTAAGAGCTGGAGTATCCACTCCATTGATCAGCACACTGTCTTTAAAGTAGTGCTTGGTATTATCCGGAATCCTAGCATACGCCTCTGCGACTTTAGGCTCCCAGGAACCCAGGGACACTAAAACTACCTCAGCCTCTATTCCGCTGGGAAATGAGTCTGAGGAGAAGGATGCTCCTGTAATCTCTTCTTCCTCGTAGGAGGAGAAGGCCAGATTAGCGGAGTGGACCCCCAAAGGTCTAACCTTACAACGGGGATCCCCCTTCACATGGTCAGTTGCTCCACAAGAAAAACAAGCCCCATTGGGTCTGTTTACGTAGGGAGGCTTATTATAACCAGAGTTCTGTTTCGGAGGCGAACCTCCACTACCCTGTGAGTTCTCGGATGGCTTACCCTTATTTTTCTTTTTGTGGCCCTTATGGGAAGAAGATTTAGCAGATTCCCCACCCTCCACATCTTTGGACTTTTTCCCTTCCTCCTGCTTACCAGGATGAGTTTTGTCCTTATGGGACACTCGATGTGACACCCATAAATCTGCTGCAATGGCCAGCTTCTTAGGATCTATCTCCTTCGAATCGGCCAAATGCTGCTTAAGCTCCGGGGAAGAAGAAGCAAAAATGTGTTCCAGCATGACCAGATTGATCATGCCTTCGAAGGTAGAAACCTTATAACCTTCAACCCAGCCAGTCAAGTTTTTCAGGGACTCAGCTACATACGACACCCAAGTACCACCTTCCTTTTTCTTATACTCTCTAAACCTTTTCAAATATTGGGTCGGAGTCTTCCCAAACTTTAAAATGAGAGTCTGCTTCAACATTGCAAAATCAGCGCGCTCAGCCTTCGACATTTCCATAATGGCACTGCAACCAGAATGGGGCAGTCTGCTGAGTAACCATGCAATCTTATCCGCATTATCAACCTCCTGAACCTCGCATGCATACTCAAACGCATTTAACCAGTCCATAATGTCATTTCGTTCCTCATACACACTGAGCAGATCTTTTGGAAACCGTGGATGAGAGGAAGCCCCAGAACCATGTCCAGGACCCTTGGACCCATTTGCGAACTGAAGCTTGGCCAGTTCCAACTGGTGATCCCTGTCTTTTTGTTTTTCTGCCTGGTCGATTTTCAGTTTGGCTATGCTGAATTCAAGCTCCTGCTGCCTAAACCGCAGCTCTTGCTTCTTGAATTCAAGCATAGCCTCCCCATCAATACTGGCAGAGGAAACATTAGACATTACATCCTCCCTGTCCTCGTGGTCGTGATGGATCAGTGCAGCGGCAGAACCGTCGGTTCTGCCAGTGAGAGCAGCCCCACCACCTTCTGCACTGTCCTCGGAAGTTATAGCGTCAAGCTGCGCTTCTTGCCACGCCACGATTCTCTGGATCATTTCCAATTTAGTGCCTTGAGAGGAAACCCCTCTCTCCGCACACATCTTCTTCAATGTTTCAGATTTCGAAGCATTTAAGGTTAACAAAGTATTCGTTTCCATACTGTTGATAGGACTATGGCCTTTTTAACGTTATATTCAATACTTTACTGCGTGTCCTGGTTGGAATAACCTGAAAACGCCTTAGCTCGTGCGCAACACTGGATACCTTCAGTCGTATCCCACCGCTGTACACCAATTTGTTAAGACGGATTTCTGAACTCTGTCCTGGTGGCGCAGAGGTTCAGAAGGCCAACCCAATTACTTGGAACAGGGTAACCTCTGGACAAGCCAGACCAATCAAGGTAGCGATCGCGGCGGTCAAGACTAGGTCTCAAGAGGGGTGAGGGTGACTGAAAGCCCGCAATGAGCACACAAAGCAAGAGCTCTTACAAACTACTCCAAACAGTTGTTTATATCAAAAATAGATACACATTTATTATAAGGCCTTGAAACTAATAACCACAGTAAAAGCAGCAATATACAACGATATTAAACCAACACATACACTATCCACCCAATATATATACAGAATACACAGTTTCACAGCATTAGCAGCACGAAATATGTTATCCACCTGCAGGGGAAGGAAAACAGGCAGTGCGAACCAATGCGAGTGATATGTCCGCCTTCTGAGGCCCCTAACTGGATGGTAGTCCAATCCCTACGAAGAGTGGAGCCTAGCGCTCAAAAGTACCTGCACACGCCGGTGCCAATGGGCAGAAGGTGAAGCTCTTCGGAGGACGTTGAACAGCTCTGTAGGGAGCTCTAATGAAGGAGAACACGGTCCGCGACTCTAGCGCAGCCTCCACTGTGAGGCAGAAGCAGGGCGCGAGTACGGACAAGGGGTGCTGTATTTACAGCGGGGAAAAGCAAGGGGCACTGCAGGAGGGCGACCAGATCCTAGCTAATCTACTCACCGGTCCCCGAAGCAAGCAGGCCCGAGCTTCTCCTCGATAGATACAGCTTCTGGCAGGTTCTGAAGAGCAGGGAACGTCTCGTCGTCGTGCAGAGTAAAAAGACGTCCCGATCGAAGAAACAAGCACAGTTTTGTCGCCACCGCAGGGCAACGGAACGGCCGGGTGTATTCAAGCCAAACGAGCACCGCTCACCTCTAGCTTAGGACTGCTAAGCAAACGAAGCGTGTGAGCATGCCCCGGACTCAGAATACCACCCAACCTGTCGGCGATTACAGAGCAGGCCTCCTTAGTAAGCTGGTCAGTCAACTGGATGGCCCAGAGACACTTCCGAAGGCTTACAGCAGGAGTTGATGAAGGTGCCGGGAATAGCTGGTCCTGCTATTCCAATAGGTCGAAGCGCCAGTACAGGCCTTCTTGTTCGATCTTAGGTGGAAAGGGCTTCACCGGACGACAGCAATGAGGAGCAGAAGTTCTTCAGGGGGTCACCAGTGATTCCTCGGTCCAGCCTCGTGTTCGCAGGATACTTGGCTCCTGTATCCCTGGGTTCGTAAGAACTCAGGAGATCGACATGGTAGTGGTGTTTCCAGCTCCCTCTTATCCACGGTTCCCTTCGCGCCAAAACGGAGGGGAGCCAATGGGAGATCCGCTCATCAACACACATACCATACGTGGACCAATCACGGACCACAGTGGTCCCAGGCATTCACACCACCCTAGACTCTCTGGCACCCAGGATGTGTATTGGGACCAGACAGCCCAGCCCACATCCTGGGGGCACTCAAACGACATGTAGAAGCCCGCGAAAGCAACCGTGTTTCGCGGGAAACTACATGCCCAAATAAGGAAGGCCCCGGGTCGCCTGACCTGGGGGAAGGTAAAGGGAGCAAGACGGACAGTGGACGAGACAAAGGAGCCTCGTGGTCCGGCCATTTTGGGTAGCCGGGCCACCCTTTTGTGTTCGCGGCAAAAAGGTGCTCAGAACGGCAAAAGGAGCTCAAAATAAACCAAATGATCGCTGCCACCAGCCCAGTCCCTGAATGACTTGCACCGATCCAAAAACCATCCTACAAGAGTGTCTAGGGTCTGTAGAAGGCTAGAGACCCAAGAGAGCTGTAACTTAGCTTACAGTGCCCTCTTGTGTCGTGTTGCACTAAAATGGCGACACGATAAAAGAAACTACGGGAAACAGCGTTCCCCGGTACTGACTGTCTTAAGGGCATGTCAGTTTCCCCGTAAGAAAGGAGCGAAAGCCCAGAGGAGTACGGCAGAAGGCTGTACTTCTCTGGCAAAGTCAAGAAAACAGGTTGAAAACAATAGCAAAAAGTTTAGGGGTTGCCACATGGAAGGAAAGTTCCCTACAATAACGAAATCTTTCCTAACAGTAACTATGCACAATCTGGTTCAGATTGGTGAAATGGTGTGGATTGTCTAAGGAACAACTCCTCGCGCCACAAACCTACACACAACTTTTGGCTTTTATATATATAGAAGATGTACATGTGGTGATGGTTATGTGCAAGCTTCTGGAAAACAATTTAATTATTCCTAATCAATCCTACTTCATATGTAATGACAATCTGCATTACATTTTCCTTAACAAATGGCGCCTTATTGGTGTGCTTTATCTTGCAGCGGGCAGTGTTGTGCCTTATTCACTCTGTCTTACCAGACATATATTCTACAAGTTATTGCTCTGCTCTTACAGGTTTATGATCTTCCTTGTATTACATTTTGACACAGTGCTCAGGAACACAACGTATTATATGTTTTTGGACTGACTGCTTGCCTGGGAACTCAACTAGACCACTATATTTTGATCAATCAGTTGGCAGTGCTCTGTCCGTCTAGCACTGGGGTCTGATATATTTCTTTGTTGCTCTCTCATGACCTCACTACTGCATCTCAAGCTTGGGAACTGGTTTGCCCCCCTTGACTTAACCAATCACTGTGCAGCATTTACTCTGGGCTCTGGAAAGTTGCAGCTGAGATGTGTGTATGCTTCCTTTCCAAGGTTTGGCTGATATTTTCTACTGTGGGGGTGAGGACTTTCATCCTTGTGAGGTGGATAACTAGATGTTGAGGCCTACATGTACTGTATGATCAGTTTAGTGTAAAGGGCTACAGCCATTCATTATTATTGTTAATACGTTTGATATTTTCCTAATTAATGTTAAATGCAGCTGTTTTCACTACGGTACAGGATTATGTTCAGCTATAGGTTGAATATGCTATGGTTCACTAAAACACGGCTGCCTGTGCTTTGTTGGGCCTGCACAAGTTATCTCTTTCGATATTGTGTGTATGCAGCCACTGCCTTCCATGCTGTGTGGTCAATTTACAAAGACTTTCCCAGCTTATTCTTTTGTGCATGTTCAGGGCACTGAATGTTCTCTCCAATGCTGTTGTATTCCCCCCCATATTCTCATACCCCATCACAGCCATGTAGAGATTACTCTGACCACTGGCACATCTGTCCATAATAAAGTGGACTTTTTGGCCAACGGGCTACTGTTGTTCCCTTCCCACTGTATCCGTAAAGTTGTAGTACAATTCCAATACCGCTTTGCAAGTCTTTAACATGGGATGGCGACTTACTAGCAGTGATCAGCTATCCTCAGAAGGCGCTAGATTCTAGCACTTTCCACAAAGGAGTATGGCAAAACATGTATTGGTAATATTACAGTCAGGCTAGCATAGAACAGGTGCATTCTGTCATGGGACTTGGCCACACTAAACAAATCCATAACAATATCTTGACACAATGTGGGATCATTCACTTATATGTGCCACTGAGGTACATGGGATAGAGCCTGGTGTCCTACTCCTAGTCCCAATCAATGATACAGCAAACATATTGTCAAGAGTGATTGTGCAGATTGATGGAGGTATGCTTGCATGTCTCTATGCTGGTAAAGGGAGGGATGCACCTGCAATCTTTTGACTTTTTCCCATGTCATTGCATGGTGCCCCTCATATGGCGCCACATAAATGTGGAAATTTAAGTTGGTCCCTGCCTTCCTTCAGCACACAATTTATTATCAGAGTGTGAAAGATGCCAGATTCAGTTGCTGTTTACTTTCTCTAAAGTACTGCCACATGTTGGACTTACAGAGAAGTGAACTAGAAGGACACAGGCTGCGTTCCTGTGGCTGTGATGAAGCTGATCTGCAAGGAGAGGTTTGTTTCTCAAAGAGAGTGTATAGAAGTTCACATGGGTGAGCTTATATCAATACTACAGCCTCATCTGTGTTGTCTCCTCCTCTTCCACTTCAGGGTCACTTTCCAACAGCAATGATTGTTCCTGTTTGGAATCTGATCATGCATGGTCCTTGTCTTAATCATTATTCATCTCATCACCATAACTGTCTAACCCAGTGAATGGCGGTAGCAGAGATAGAGACCTAGTACTTTCAGCCTACTCCAATTATCAATTATTCAATGACGCCATCTATTGTTCTTACCGTATCTTCTTTAGATACGTGTTGTACACCACCCCCTTTTGCGTTGCTCAGAGGTACTGAACATGCAACCTCCTTTATGGTCTTGGTAGAAGTTCATTGTTGTCATGCAATACCTGTGCATTTTCTTGTACTAGTGCATGTACCCCTGAGTGACCTTTGTTGAGGGTGTTGAACATGAGTTGGATCATGACAATTCTGAGCAGGACATGTGGCCACAAACATTTCGATGTGGGATGTTTCGCGTTCCCTATTGGGCGCTAGTCTTGTTTTGCCGTGCCCTGTTGGATACTGCCGGCAGGGCGCTGGGATATTTTGGTGCTGGGATGTTTGGCCGCCAGTTTGTAGCTGTTACAGGTGCAAGAAATGCTATGAAAGTGAATGGATTGATCAGAAATGGAAGAAAGAGAATACGTTTTATTCCCAAGCTTTCTGTTCTGTTTTACACATCGTCAATGCAGACATGTTTCCTCTTTCCTGTGTTTACCTTCCACATATTTGCTTTTCAGGTACTGGAATCTGCAAAACCATCTCTGTTAAAAGCCAGAAAAAAAAGAGTTAGCCTAGCAACCGCAATGCATCTATAATGGGCAATGGGCTGGTGTACCACTGCCCCCATGCACATCCCTGCCATTATAGGCTGGTGCTAGCCCCTCCCCACCCCATGCGCTGCACCTCTCTGCCATAATAGACAAGCTGGCATTGAAAACCACTCCACATCAGTCAATCTTATGGGTGATGGGGGTCTGCACACAGAACAGAGTGTACCGCACTGCTAGTACGGATGCATCATTGTAAGTAGTGGCTCACTGTTGGCAAAGGTGTCTCTAGGATGAGCAGTGAATCACCACTGGCACAGGTGTCTTATTATTATGAGCAATGATGCACTGATGGCATAGATGACACTCAGTGAGCAGTGTACCACTGGTGTCATAGGTAGTCCAGGGGGAGCAGTGCATCACTGCGCATGTGGTCATCTCATTATGGTGAACGGTGGATCACTCCTGGCACAGCCGTCTCATGGTGAGCAGCAATTTACTGCTAGCAGAGGTGCCCCATTATGATGAGCAGTGTATCACTAAGGGCACAGACACTGCACAGTGAGCAGTGCATATGTGGTCAAGAGTGAGTTGTGCATCACTGCTAGCATAGGTGTCTCATCAGGTTTATATGTGCATCACTGATGGCACAGATGTCACACAGCAAGCAGTATAATATTGCTGGAAAGGTTCCTCATCACAGTGAACAGTGCCTTACTGCTACCATAGGCCCCTCATCACGGCGAGCACTGCATCACTACAGCCATAGGTGGCTCAACACAGTGAGCAGTGCATCACTGCCCCGACAGCATGTATGTGCCTTGATGTCAGCACACATGGCCCTCTGAAAAGTTTAACCTTAAGAGCCTTGGTATGATTCCAAAAGGAGTGGATGGCATAGGCCTCTGCTGTAGATATACTCCTAAAGATAGCTCGAGCCACTAGTGCCCACGATTGCCTGCTTTCTGGTTAGTTCTTACCACTATTAATGTGATATTCCACCACACACCCCCTCTTCCCACTCACATATCGCTGCCTGGAAAATCCTGCAGCTAGCTTCCAGTTGCGCTTAATGTCTCCAAGCATTTCACCACAGACCTTGTGATACCTTTAAGGTACTCATGGTGGCAACAGTAAAAACAGACACAAGTGATCACAGTTCAAGGCTGTTTATTAAACTGTATATGTGGGTTGTAAAACACCTAATCTAAGCCTAAATCTAAAATGGGAGCAGGCTACGACCATCAAATAATAATAAGGCAGTCATAGTGGCATTGTTCTCGAGGTCTTCAGACCCACATCTTGCTGCTCAGCACCTCTTCTGGCTCTGACAGGCTCTCCTGGACTTTCTTGGGCTCTCAAAACTCAGAAAGAAAACTCAGGCAGCATACCATGAGGCAGAGACAGCATTTTAGGGACGTTCCATTTATTCACGCCAGACTGACACACTCAATGCATCCTTATCAAGTACATGAACTCTGGCCCCGTGCTGAAGACAGAGCTTGTTTAAATAGCATTTTCAGAAAAAAGTCCATCCCCCACCCTTTCCTAATAAATGCCCAGGCAAAGCTCTCCATTGACTTTACTCTTGCACCTGGCATTTAGTCATTCTATGCTTAAACCTTCAAATTGAGATACATTTTGGCACCCGTCACTGGATTTTCCAGGTCAAAATGCCCTTATTTGGACATGCAGCTGTGTCCTTTTGCTTAAAACCCAGACACTGCCTCGTTATCTGTCTGGTCTCAGGCTGCTTATCTCATTCCACAGGGCTCTGTGGCCTTGAAACTTTCCCGCTCAGGGCTGACTCACTTCCACACTGTCTGCAAAGATGAGCTTCATTAAAACCATTCTATTGGTCATTAAAGGCATTGTTTGAATTAAAGGCATTTGGCCACTTACACAAAATGGTGGATTTCTTTTCTGACTGGTTACATTTAAACAACTGGTTATTTTTCTACCCAAATTTTATAATAGATATTCTGTATCCTGCCTACTTACTAAATCATGATAAAAAGCATTTTAGACTTTCTAAACATAACACCATTAAAGTACTAATGTCTTTTAGCCCTATGAGTTCTATTTTCACACATTTACAATACTAAATACCCCACACAAATTTCTATGCCTAGCTTTAAGTGGTGGGGCTGTGCCCTATTGCAATGAGTTGTCGGTACCTCCTCTTCATATTGGTACCTCCTGTACATTCCCCCGTCTTGAAAGTTCTTGGTTGCTAAACAATTACTTTTAACCATATCCATGTCCACCCTCCTTGATACTTATCTAAAAATAATCTATCCCAATCCTACAACTTGTCAAATTCTAACACATTATTCTTCTTAAAACAAAACATGTGTGTGTCTCTAAACTTCTTTTATCTTCTTTCATCTGAGCCCCACCTCCATTTCTCAATTTTACTTTAAACTAACTATATGCCTCAGATAATTTCACAGCCATTATGAGACTCGAGAGTTTGGTCAAGCTTTGAGATAACCCATTAGCCCATTGTCTTTTCATATGCCATATCCTGTACGCAACTCTCACCCCAACAAAATACAATCTCTCCTTGATCTTCTTCTTCTGCACATGCATATATACAATGTTTTCAAACTGTATCTGTTCCCTCTTGTTCCAAACATTTTCTACTTCTGTATCTTCCACTCGACGTCTTGGTTCGGCATCGGTGAACCGTCAGTGTCCTGTCGCCTTTGCCCTCTTTTTTGGGCTCCTCTGCGGCAAGTCTTTTTTGTTTTCTCCAGTGTCTCTCTTTCAACAGAGTACTCATATTTATTTTGTTCAAATAAGTCCAAAAGAGAGGGAGATTCAGCACGGGGACACAAGGTTGGGGGTGTCTTTTGCAGACATAGTTCAGACAATCATCTTGGCAGGGCTTTCAACTGGGTTTCTCTATCACCTCCCTCTTTCCTCACACGGTTCGATGTTAATTTCCCGAGGCATACAGGTCCCTCGATGTATACCTCTAATATAAAAGCTGAATGAGTTTCATTTGTAAAATAAGCATATCTATTTTATTTAACACATTTCCTACCAACCCATCTCCTTAAAAATCCCTTGGTTGCATATTCTGGCTCTCATACCCTACCTCCTAGAAAAACTAAAGGTTATTATCTCTTTTGAACACCCCTACCTCCTAGAGAAAACTAGTTTTTCATTTTTCATTTAAACATGTTTTATGGGTCATTCCTGCCTCCTAAACAACCTACACCCAACATTCATTACTGTGTGTCACCTGGCTGGAACCTGGGTTTGTTTTCAATATCATGCATTGCACTATTTGTCCTTCATTGGACACATTTTTCTCTTGAGGGTGACGCATGCAACCCTAAGGAAATGAAAATAACAATTAGAGAGAGAAGTCTTCTTCTTTTCTTGTCTTCTAGGCACATCCGTAGTAGATGAAGATGTCCTTGGGGATCCCCGTTGACTGTAGGAAATCGAAATTCAGGGCAAAAGTCATTCAGGCACTGGCAAGGGGGTCAAGTTTTCCTCCTAACTTAAACCCCTTCTTCCTTTTTTCTGCTAACAAAAAATGTCTTCTGGGTCATTGGTTATGCTTTTCAGCCCATTTTACTCACAGGCCCTCCCTTATCTGTTGGTGCGCATAAATAAATACTTTGCAATACTTAATGTTTAGGCTTGGTTCTTCATTCAGTTTAGCAGCACGTTCTTGCAGGTTACTAGCACGTTCTTGCAGGTTAGCAGTAAATACTTCATTTGTTCTCTTGATTTTGTTGGACCATGGTCTCTGCTTCTGTGCTTTACTTCCATCCTGTTGAGACAAACAGAGGTGTTTCGCTGCACACCATCCCTGCCTAACTTAATCTAGTCTACCACTGTTTTTCGAGACTATGGCACCAATTCTTACTATGTGCCTTCATTTTTTATCGCACACAACAATGTTTGCCTCTTCTAAATAATTGCATACCCCTGTCACATCAACCGTCTTTGGCATTATGAACACAAAAATAATTACCCACCTTCAATTTGACTGTTTTCTACGGTTGTCTGAAATGGCCATGCTCTCATCTATTTCCTACTCTTTCCACACCTGATTGCACCTATCTTGGGAAAAACAGCTCAAACATGAAGACATTGTGTCTCTTACTACCTCTTTTCCTGTTACTCACCTGGATTCTCTCACTTTTAGTGCTGATCAGTTGTGTGTCCACACACTTTTAGCGTGAACTAGTACTTACCTTTTTCTTTTTCTCCCTAATTAAGGCCATGTGGACATTTCGTGTGCTTCCGCGCAAGATCCACGACTGTTATATGTAAGATAAATCAAAATCATTACAGGCACTGAACAAAATTGTTTTTTACTTACCTCAGTATATTTTCTTAAAATGGCTTTGTGTACAATTTTCCTTGTTTGGTTGACCCAATTTTTTGTCAACCAACTTCTTTTCTCGGTCTTCATAGTCACTGATGCTTTTTATTGCCCTATGCTGTTTGTTACTGTTTACTGTTGGCCAGGAAACCTCATTATTGCTATTTGTTTTCACATCATTTTTTGATTTTATTACCTGTTTTATGCTTCTGGGTTTATTCCCTTTCCCTTAATTAATTTGCCTAATCGTTCCCTTCCTCAATTACTCTTTCATTCATTTTTTATTTAAGATAATCAATCATTTTCATCTTTTTCCATTTTATTTTTCTGATCCTCTGCAACAAAGGCCCAAAGTCTACCTAATGTTTTTAATCCTTTTTCTAATCGTCTTTCCTTTATATTGAGTACTTATTTAATGTTTTGCCATGTATACTAAAACATACTTCCTTTCTTTTTACTGTGTGATGCTAAAGGAAAGTACCACTTTATACTCCATTAAGCCCTGTATGGCTATACCGTCATCTGTGATGTTGTTTAACCTACATCTTTTTATCTGAACCATTACTGTCCTTCATGATTCTTATTTCATTTTGTTTGCTCCTTAATCATTTGCCATGTTTCCCTACTTTGTGGCTGCCTCTAATTGCATGGAGGTCATCTGTCTCCTTCTCTTGTTCATCAATGTGCATGGCCTGCGCCTGAATGTTTTAAATATTTTCATAATTTTTCCACTAGGTCACACAGCTGGTTATATTACTGCACTTTGCCACAATAATAAAATCCTTTAGTTTTTACCCAAATAATCTCATCTGCCTTCTACCATTTTGATGCCTTCAAAATGATGCCCATGTCTAAATGGTGCATGTCCCAAATAAACAAAACATGCTTTCCTTGATAGCCTAAACAACATCATTATGCTTTCAAGCTTTGTCATTCAATCCTTTCCTCAACCATCTGAATCCTATAATAATAGGATCTCAACTGTTAGTTCTGAATCAAAATGGTTTTCACTATTTTTCAAAGATTTTTCTCCAGGCCAGCCACAAAGGCATCGAAAAATCATAAAAGACTAACCCTGGTGCAACACGATTCAGTCTGCCCCATTACACAAGGTGGAGCTCCTGAAAAAGGAATTTTAAGAGCACCACAAAACCTTCATTCGGTATATTATGTTGTCCTTGAAACTCCCCCAAAAAACAGGTCATAGAGAACCCAATAACACCTTTCAACTTCAGAGGGCTCTCTAAATCAAAAATAATAGAGATCATAAATCAAATTAGACCATTCAGCTGCAAAGGCGATGCCTGCCCCTGCCCACATGTTAGTTTAAAAAAACTGTGTAGAATCACTTACGCTGCATCTCATGATGTTCACCAATGCCTAACTGTTTCTGTAGCTGTAAAACAACCCCTAGGAGTGTTCCTTGACTCACCCCTGTCCATGTCACGCCAGGTTAAATGCTATAACATCTTCTGATGCGCTTATCATTAAGTGCCATTGCCTCAGCCTCAGCATCAAGCTTATTAATGCCATCAAACCTTTCCTTTCCCCACAAAACTGCTTATCCATCGCCCGTGTCATTACCAGATTTACGTTGGACTACTACACTGCCATCCTTACAGGCATCTTTAACAAAAAATCTCCACAGGCTCTACATAGTGCAGAGCAATGCTGCATGCAGCTCTCAGCATTCTCAAAAGAGTACACATTACTCAAGCCAGGCGAGCTGCTCACTGGCTAACCGTGAAGGAACAGTTAATTTCAAAATTTTAAACATCACGCATGAATGCATGAATCACACAACACCAGCATATCTAACTGATACTATCAACACAGTCAGTTCATCCTGACCCAAAGAAGTCATGATGCCAACCAACAGCAAGTCCCATTAATTGAAAAAGTTAATGCTAGAGGTCTAATCTTCCCCCACATAGCTCCCAAACCATGGAATGCCCGCCCTAGTGAACTTAAAGCAGAACCATCCGTCTTCATTATTTTTGCAAAACCCTCAAAATGACCCTGTTTAATTAACCCTACTAGTTCCCCCAGAAAGATCTGTATGTATTCCCCTCTGCTCTTAATTAACCATCATGCCATGTGTTTACTCAATTTCTGCTGTGTCCCATGTAAGCTAAGCATGTAACTAATCCACCGTAAGTACATTGTATATTTTTTGTCCTATAACCACAAGCGAAGCTGTGGCATACAACCCTATGTATGCCACTTTCTTTTAAACCTGAAAGTCTCTTCTTTGTAACAGCACCACAATGCCTAAGGGCTGCTGTGTGCTCTATAAATTCAAGTAAATAAATAAATAAAGGGTCATCCACGCGTTTAAGCCTTTCCTCTCTACCAGGAATTGCATATTTATAGCCTCAAGTACAGTAGGCACCAATACTGAATTACTGCAGTGCCCTTTTCTATGGCATCCATGCCCAAAACCTCAATAAATTATAAGTCACACAGAATAATGCCTCTAGGGCGATACTGAATATCCCCATAAGCAAACCTCTCATAGCTCGGAAAGAAGCACGCTGGCTATCAGTAAATGAAGCATCCTTTTCAGACTCATGGTCATCACACAAAGATGACTTTTTGTCGGCGCTCCTTCATACTTATCAGAGGGAATCATTCTCATTAATCCACCAGACCCATCAGTTCTCACCTGGTTAGTCCAATATATATGCCTGCTTTAAAAGAACAAAAACTGGGGGGTCCAGCTTTCAACACCTGGCTCCTAAAGCTGTAATGCACTGGCCATAGCACTAGGAAATGAAAAATCTTACATGCTTTCCTCAAAATGCAGAAAACATTAATGTTCAGCCAAGCCTCTTCGTGATCTCACCAGGATGAATAGCTAAACTGGCTACAACAATGCCATCCATGTGCTAATTCTTCCCTTGTTCAATGTATTCCTGTACCTGTACAATTGAACCTTCTGTACTCGCGCCACAATGCCACTGGGCTGATGAGCGCCTTTGAGTAACCACCACTGGCACGTGCCTACTGCAACTATACCACAGCTAACACATTCTCCTCAAAGACTGCTAAAACAACACCACATGTGTAATCTTAAAGTTGTCTTTGCTCCATTGACAGACAGTCCCAATGTCTATCATTAGACCAAAAATCGTGTTTTCTTGCCATCCTTCTCCTTGCATTCTAAAACTCTAGTGCCACTTAACACTTCTAAACACATCAGGTCATGCTATGAGGCTGTCCTACTGTGAACACATTAATTCTTCTGTTTTGCAAAAGTATTCCTTATTTTTAGGTTAACACCTTTTATTCCCATGTGTCTCTCTGTGTCCTGTGTTTACATATTGCTGAACATACGTGTAAGCTTACTTAATCGTCCTGTACAACCAATTCATTTTGCATGTAATGCACTTTATTTTCACAATGAATGCAACAGTTAAAACACTACTAGTCGAGCATTTTCCAGCCTCGCTCTTAACGCTAGAAAGCAGCTCCCATCCAGCAATTTCACCAGCTGCACACATAACTGGTGCACCCATGCAACATACAACGCTACCTCCCTCGACTGACTTGATTACTTCTCAAGAGAAACCAGCAGAAGGGAAAATTGTCCTTGCTGCCCTTTCCCTTCTGGAATTCATCAAAAAAGATCTCAAAATGCCAACATTCATGAACTTGCTTATTGTCTGACAGTGTTTTTTTTTACTGAGCCCATGGCAGAATTCTCATTTTTTATGTCTTCCCATTTGCTCGTCAGTTTACCGTAATTATCTCATAGACAACAGCCTTTGGAGATGTCATTTTACCTCCATATTTTCTCAATCAGAAACAATCCTTATATACCTAGTACATTGTGTCACAAAATCGTTCAGCTCCTAGAGCTCAACTCATGCAGCGCTTTTATTTAAAGAGAATGCAAAACCACCTAAAATAACCAAATCTTAGCTTTGCGTTATCAGCCCTCCTACTAAAATATTCAGCTGCTGTCTTCTTTAATCACAAGGGAAGTATCCCCTTACCCCTGGGTTACTCAATGGGTCAGCTGTAACCGCACTTATAAATGCTTCCAAACTTCCAAGTGTTGGCATTTGTTCCATAATGCGCAGCAATGCTCAGAAAGACCCTTCGCATCTGTAATCTGTATTTGACACATGGTTTTTAATAAAGTAAAGCCTGTCTTTTAATGCACTTGTTTGTACGCGATAAGGATGGCCTTGCAAAACGCACAATCATTTTGCATTTCTTTCAATATGGAGCAATTGCTAAACTTGGCAGTTTTATCTCAAAGAACTGCTACATCGCGCATTCCTGTCTTGGTGAATCACTGTATTCATTCTTGTGGGTCATCCTAACCTTGCTTCTGGGTAAACGAAAACATTTTTGTTTATTCGTGTGCCAGGTTGCATGCTTCAAAACTTTAACTCAATGTACTGTGCTTGGTTCATATGCACATAGAAATACTGCTCAATTTCATGGTTTCAGGCAGCTTTTCTGACTTAATATTTGTATGCTAAACAAAATATATTCATGGTATCAAGAGCATATGCATCTTGTTTTTACCTGTGCACAAAAATGCCAGCTGAGTTTTAAAACACTGCATCTCTTAAACTATGGCACACAAGCTTTAACATGACATCCTAATGTTTCCAAAAATTCAGCTTCCCAGTCTTCAAAACAGCCCTATCAACCCTCTGCATAAAACCAACCCCAGACTAGCATTCCACCATGTCATGCTTTTATCTGAGAATCATTCAATCACTTCTTGTCCTGGCAGCCAAATGTCTTTAACACTGCGCACTTCAATTCTCAGACCACAAATCACTGTGGCTCAATGTGATTTTTTCTATCGCCCACAGTTTAAAAAAAAAGGCAACTCTGCACCATACATTTTCATCTCGCGCTCATACATCAGCACTCTATAAATCACTGTAAAAATGCAAAACTCTATCGTTCCTGACGATATTCATTAATTATCTTGTCTGGTACTAGGAAATCACAAATTTAACTCCATAGCTGCTGGTTTTATTTTATTTGTAATGGCTTAAAGTGGAACTGTTCTTTTCCATTTATCTCAGAACTGCTTGGCCCTTTTGAGGTGGAACCACCACAATTTTATTCACTTTGAATTATAGTATCTAGCCATGTGAAACATTTTTTTGATTTTGAGCACTTTAAAACTTGGCAAAATGCCAAGTTTTTAGATCATCTTGAAACTACATTTTTTTCTCACAAACAATATCATGCAGTGCACACAAACAAAATGACACATAAAATGAACTCAAACAAACAACATGACATAACAAGATCACAAAGACAACATAAAATATGACAAAATCAAACAACACCATGACATATGACAAAATCAGACAGACTCCGGCCGGCTACATGAATCTCCTGCCCCTATTGTTATTCCGACATGGAATGTAAGCCAATTTTCTTCAGATCACCTATTTCATCGATTCTGGTCTCCTACTGCGTCCTATTAATTCAGAGCTTTAAATGCAGGCTTCTTCTAACTGCTATATTAAAGCATAGATATTTGGGTATATCCTCTCTCTCGGGTGTCCTCCCCGGTATCTCTCTTCTCGGGTGTCCTCCCCGCTATCTCTCTTTTTTTGCCTCGGGTACCTCGAGTCAATATTTTTTCCCTTATATATGCATTATACTCTTACTCTGACGTTATTTTTGTTCATATCCCACCTCCCTCCGTTACCTTTTAAAGGGGTTCCCCATGAATGTTTTACAGTTTTTTTGTTTTTTATCTCAGAATGCTGTTAATTTCTTGGCTTTTTCCCAAATCTGGTCTGACATTATTATTTTTCCCTGAAAAGTTGCCACAAATATATAGTCCCTTTCTGCCATACTGTTCTACCTCCCTGCCATGTCCCTTCTTTTCTGTTGGCTAGGGCAGCTGCAGTCTCCCCTATCCTTATCTTATTTTCTATTCCCTTTACTCTACTCTTATCTTGGGCAGAACAGTATGGCTGACCTTAGTCTTGACTGTCCAGGTTCTTTTGGGCCTGAAGAGATGTAGTATGTTCATCATCCTATCCATCCTGGAATGGCTTGCCATGTGTTCTAGAGGTCCTCGGACCCCCATTCTGCTCCTCAGCACCTCATCTGGCTCTGACAGGCTCTCCTGGACTTTCTTGGGCTCTCAACATTCAGAAAAAACACTCAGGCAGCATACCATGAGGCAGAGACAGCATTTCAGGGACTTTACATTTGTTCACACCAGACTGACACACTCAATGCATCCTTATCAGGTAAAGGAACTCTGGCACTGTGTTGACGACGGAGCTTGTTTAAATAGCATTTTGAGAAAAAAGTCCAACCCCCACCCTTTCCTAATACGTGCCCAGGCAAAGCTCTCCATTTACTTTTCTCTTGCACCTGGCATTTAGTCATTCTCTGCTTAAACCTTCATATTGAGATACATTTTGGCACCCGTCACTGGATTTTCCCAGTCGAAATACCCTTATTTGGTCATGCAGCTGTGTTTTTTTGCTTAAAACCCAGACACGGCCTCGTTATCTGTCTAGTCTCATGCTGCTTATCTGATTCTGCAGGGCTCTGCGGCCTTGAAACTTTCCTGCTCAGTGCTGACTCACTTCAACACTTTCTGCAAAGATGAGCTTCATTAAAACCATTCTAATGGTCATTAAAGGCATTGTTTGAATTAAAGGCATTTGGCCACTTACACAAAATGGTGGATTTCTTTTCTGTCTGGTTACATTTAAACACTTGGTTATTTTTCTACGCAATTTTTATAATACATATTCTGTATCCTGCCTACTTACTAAATCGTGATAAAAAGCATTTTTGCCTTTATAAACATAACACCATTAAAGTACTAATGTCTTTTAACCTTATGAGTTCTATTTTCACACATTGACAATACTAAATCACCCCACGCAAATTTCTATGCCTAGCTTTAAGTGTGGGGGGCTGCCCCATACTGCATTCAGTTGTTGCTACCTCCTCTTCATATTAGTACCTCCTTTACATTGCCTTATTGAATAAAAGGGCCTACACTAAGAAAACCCCTATTGCCAATCCTTACGCTTAATACAAAGAGTGTGGGATAAGGTTCACAGGTAAAGAAGAAGTGTCTACAAATAATAAGTCAGGATGCAGTAGTCGGGTCTCCCTTCCCCACATTTTGAGCATGGGACAAGGTGGGACTCCTGAGCACAGCACACGCTCAAGCTTCCCCAGCATGAGCTAACAGTTCTGCTCTCAGTGTATCCGGGCCTTTAGTGGGTAAGTCTCTTTTCTACAAGAAAAAGTCTCTTGCCTTCGAGGACCTGATGTCTTCAACAAAATAATAAACAAAAGTTCCTTTCTGCTTGCATGTTGGGTGATGTCTATTCACCCCCGGATCCCACTCTTTCGGGCTCAGATTCACAAGAAGTTCTTAGCAATATCTGGCCCTTTGGTTTTCTCCCTTCTCACTTGTGAGGGTCTAATGGGCACCAAAATATTAAATGAAAAGTTTAACAAAAAGTCCAAAGTTCTTCTCTGCTTGTGTTTCAGTGATTACTCTTCACCCCTGGATCCCACTCTTCTAGGCTCAGACCCTTTTCTTTTCGATTGTTAGCCTCCCTCCGGCTAGGTTCACTATGGCTTTCAACACAATGGGCCTCATTCCAAGTTGGGGGATAAGGGATACCGGGCACCGGTAAGGAGGCCGGTGCCGGTAAGCCCTTACCGCCCTACTACAAGGTCCCTTAGAGGATCCCTCCTTTAACGCCTGGTCTGACCTGGCATTATGGACGGGACACGTTAAGGGACCAGGGCCCAAATAACGGGCTTGACATACGCCAGTCCGTTATTAGCTCCCTCCCCATTCCCATTGAGCCCTATGGGGTCTCAAATGGGAATGGGGAATGGTTTGGTGAATGGGGACTTACCGGTCCCGCCAAGGTCGGACTAGACCCGTAAGACCCCATTGCACCAATCCGGACACGGTACCGTTATTGGTGGCAGTCATGGCACAAATAGCGCCATGACTACCACCAAACTCGGAATGAGGTCTAATCTCTTCCATGACATCTATTTCACAAATCTTAATGTCAAACAGTTCACAGTGGACATCCCTCTGCCGGGTTCACTCCTGTCAACACACTGTTAATTGGGACTTTTGGCTTTGCCCCTTCTTTATTGGCATCCCTCCATCGGGTTCACCCTTGCCAACTTTACGATGCAGGATTTGCTTCCCTTAGCTTCACAATCATCTGTCACTCAAAGGCTTTCGACTGTACAGAGGATTTTACTAGACTCCTATATGAATATGACCACTTTGACCCTCTTCTCGCCTTTCTTCCAAGGCCTTGTGGAAACAGTAGTTTTTAACAACAGGGTAATCGCCCAGAGTTTCCCGAGTGAGCACCCACATGGTGCTTGACTATTCTATGGCTGGCTTTCCCCTTACCTGTCAACAGTTCTTTGTATTTTCTGCAATCAGCCACTTGCTACTTTCGTTCAACACAGTTCGGTTTCTAAGCGGCTCTCCCCTCGACTCACTGGCTGTGATGAACCGCTTGGCTTTTCTTGTCTCGGGGGACAAGGTCGGTACCGTGGAGGCAAGCGTCTCCCCTTGGCTTGGTTATCATTAGAGGAGGGCCTCGTGTACCACTGACACCTGCTGCAACACACGCAGACTTTTGTTTGCAGCATTATGATTCCTTCTGTGGAGGTTTCACGGGCCTGGCTCAGAAAGGGCAAGGTCGCTTCTGTCATTGTCACCGTCTCGGTTCGCGCCATCTTTCTCCTCCTGTTGAACTGCTGCGCTGAGTTGGATCTCTCGTCGTGCGGTCTGCGTTGCTCGTATTGTGATCTCGTGCTCCACCTTTTATCCCCTTGGGGAAAGGAAAGGACCATCAGGTGTGTGTGATCCTGGTCGAATTGCCTGACTCTGCCTGACCCTTGTATCGGGACATGTCAGGTAAATAGCTCTAGGGTTCGTCTGCTGTCTCCCACAGGGTAACAAAGTGTTTGTGTCAAAAAGGGGGATTTTGTCATGAGAAATTATATTCTTCGACCTTTGGGGGTTGGCAAATTCAGAAGGGTGAGATTGGTAGGGTTTTTGAAGCAAACAGTAATGACCGGAATTATTATCAAATAAACAAGGGGGATTGTGCGAATGGTAATGTTTTATCTGAGCAGGTTGGGAGCGTGGGAAATAATAATCAGAGGGGCGGAAAGGAGAATAACTGGGAGCATTCAGTTAGGACATAGGAAAACAGGGATTCTGGGAGAGGTAGTTTCCGAGTGTAATGGGGTTTGGCCTCCTAGTTGGTTTACCAGAGGTTTAGGGGTGATTGGATTTTATTAAGGGAGCTTCTTTGGGTGGAAAGGAGGTAGAAGTGGAATAACCAAAAATAAACTCAGGGACTTCGTCTCCCTCAACTTCTTCCTCGATATAATACCACGTCACCCTTTGGGCATTCCCCTGAGCATAATCCTGGGCTTCCCTAACCAGGTGATCCTCCCTCGCTCGTCTACCCCTAGGGTTGGGATCTGAGAGGGAAAGTTCATCCCTGGCAGCCTGAATAAGAGATTCACGGGATCAATTTGGGAGAATACCCTCAGATTTCTCGCATAGCCCCATAACACATGATTTTGTATTTAGCGTATCTTTTTATTTCAGAGCCCACAAGGCCTAGTGATGAGGTAATCAGCATAACAGGCATTTGTGGAACACATGGGCACACTCAGGGAGCAAGGGAGGGAGGGTGTTCTTGGTACTACACACAAATAACAAATGTGTTGCTCAGCTCAATTGTGCTCTTTCTATCACCTCAATGTACTTTTAAAAGGAAAGTGCTCTGCATATTTTGTATTTATTTTGACTCTGTCTTATGTTTTCTGCACAGCAAGTTATTGCAAAATAGTTCTGTGTACTGTTGGTGAAAGACCATGTCTTACCGTTTTTATTATTTTTATGGAGCTCATTTGGCACAAGGGTTGTTTACAGATAAGCTGCAATGTCAGCCTGGTCTAAACGACCCTCACACCAAATAAATAGCCGGGGCCAAAATGGCCTTCATGCCAATGTAGCCATGCCAAAATGGGCTCTGCGGCCACGGGGGCATACCGTTCAATTGACCACATACATTTCTGGCCTCCACTATACACATAGGAAGTGCAACTACAGGATTTCAATGACCTTGTGCAGCATGTCTCCTCTTGCCATATGGGTACTGACATGTTACAAATGCATGGCAGGAGATAGACACTGACAGGCATGTAACCCACCTCCATGAATCTCTGCTGCCCTCTGAGCAAATTCAGGTGTGTGTGCCCCTTCCACAAGTTTTCCTTCTGGATTACCAGCTCCTCCTCCTGCTCCCCCCAGGTGTCACCTGATGGCATGAATCTCATCCACTAGCACCAAGAGATGCACACTGACTGGTGTGTTACGTGCCTCGTCAAATCTCTGGTGATGGCACTTGTGTTGTTCAGCAATACCAAAGTGTTACACAGTAATGCATGGGCAAACCCAATCCTAAATCTCAATCTTTAACTGGGTCACAGCCACTCAATACCTCTTCCAACTCTTCTTCTTCCTACAACTACTCTAAATATCCCTAAGCTTCCCTAAATATTATACTCTTCCTCCAGCAAGGACCTTTTGACTCTCTGAAAGAATCCTCAGACTGAATGGGTGCTCAAGCGACATGTCTCATTTTAAGTCACGTGTACAAACTACAGGCAACTTCAGAGGTTCGAATCACACCCAACATTCAGGTTTCTCCATTTTGTTTCAAGAATCTTCATCCAGACCTACTTAGGGTGGGGGGTGGAGGGAGTGTAGACAAGAACACAGTATTACATTGAACAAAATCTAACACTGCATAAATATTATGAAAGTATAATGTATATCACATAAAAGGGAAGTAGGCTTTTAATGCAGGTTACAGGGAAAACACTCATGAGAGCCTGAGCACGAGTTGGGCGGTAGCCCTTAAATGCAGTTTTAATGGTATTTGCGCCTGGAATACTGTTCTGCCCTATCACAACCCTGCAAAATTAGTGCTGGACCCTAAAAGGGACTGGCTTTAATACAGGCATTGTAATTACAGCCGGCAGTAATACCGCCATTAACAGAGAGAACCATTACAGACCTATCACAACTCCATCTCCAGCTGTATTGCAGCCGGAAAACCGTCGCTAATAGAGTTGAAATTACCTCCAGCCTCCAACTGGAGGTAAATGAACCCAGGAGTCCGGAATCAAGCCACAGGTACAAACATTGCACACCAGAGGGCTACATAAGACCCACCCAGGCCCCAAACACACTTTCCAATAAAATGCTTCCATTCTCTGCTGGAAGCTGTGACATGCAGTTGCTCATGCTGCGCCTGGAGCTACAGATGCTGGACAAACAGGCCAGAACACAGGGAGCACAGGGGATGGGTGGGGGTGATGATGAGGAGGAGACCAGACTCAGCAAGGCATGCACCCATCCCCAGGGTCAGGCTGTCACAGTGGGCCCTCTGTGACACCCAGTTGGTACCTGAGTACCGGCTGGACAGGACGACCATCACTGAGCTGCTGGCTAGAATAGAAGAGGAAATCAGGAGCAGGATTAACATCCACACAGCTGTGCCCCCACTGGTCAAACTGGTGGCAGTCTTGCAGTTCCTGGGAAGGGACATTTTCCAGCACACTGTGGCCATGGTGCATGACACGGCCCAGGTAACATTCTGCGCAGTCCTGGGCCAGGTGTTGGATGCCCTGTGTTGCCATGACAACCAGCACATCGCACTGCCAACCACCCAGGCCCAGGTCAATGACATGAAGGCCCATTTTTATGCCACCACACAGCTGCCAAATGTCATCGCAGCCATCGACTGCTCCCATGTTGGCTTGGTGGTGCCCCAGTCCCATAAGTCAGTCTACAGGAACCGCAAACACTATCACTCCATGAATGTGCAGATGACCTGTGGCCCTAACCTCATCATCAGCCACTGCTGTGCCCATTACCCTGGATCCACCCACAGCTCCATGGTGCTATGGAACAGCACACTGTCAGGATACATGGAGCAGCACAGAGGACAACAGACCTGGATATTGGGTGAGTACAAACCCTGCCACAAATGCATGTTGAAGCACAAGTAAAAAAGGTGGCGGGGGATAGCCACAGGAAACATTGAAGATGAGGTACACATAGGAACAAGTGGTGAGAGTATTGAACTACCTACTTTTCAAATGTGTGAGTCAAATGATTCATTTGGGACTAAAAATGTAAATAGAATTCCCAGTGCAAGTATCCCATAAGCTTGCCAAAATATGTCTCAACTGTAATGTTGACGTTATAATAATTAATTTGCATCTAGTTAATCATGCACATGAAAATATAAATGCCTACTTCTGATCATGCAGTCATAATAGTAGCTCCTTCCTGTGGTACTACATGCACCACTGGTCCAAACATATCCATGGAGTGGTGCATATGGAAGCCGGGGCACAAGGTTTCATGTGTCCGCTTCCCAATTATTGTTGGGAGCATTCCAAATCCCCATATCAATTCAATGGGAGTATTTGACTATTCATAATGGGCAAAAGCTCCCAATACACCCTGTACCTGTAGGCCGTGTCCACCTGTGCCATGGCAGTCTTTGCATGTTCAGCCAACCATTAGCCGCCACAGGACAGCCGCCACAACAACACTGGGTACATGTACAAGACAAGTATTGCATGGCATGAAATACAAATTCTGAGTCAAACAGGCTTTAATGTTAATGATTTGAACCCCATCCCCCTGACCCCCACCCACCTCCAACACCCCAACACACAGTCCCCACTGTCCCTACCCTCCCTCAACCCACAGTCCCCCCACCCCCATCCAACAATGTGACCATGTGATAGGCCCTCAGGCCAACAGTGCACCAGTCCTTTCAAGAAGGCCGTGCCCGTTTTCCACGAGCCCCGGCATGTGGTGAGTGCTGTTGAAGCTGGCGCTGTGACCTCCGCCTTGGTGTTCCCTGTTGGGACTCCTCTGTGGGGTTGGTGGAGGACGAAGGTATAGAGGAAGCCAGTTGCAGCTGCTGGCGGAGGAGGGGATTTTTGTCACGCATTTGCTATGCAAAGGCAGAGAGCCTCTCACACAGTTCCAGACCCTCCTTGGAGGCCCCCCTAATCACCCAGCTGATGGCCTTCACATGTCTGTTGTGGGCAGTCACAAGGGCCTACATTTTGTGTTGACGTGCCTCGATGTCGAGACGTGCCATCACAGTGCCCAGGGGAGCAGTAGTGGGTGTTGGGGTGGGGGTATACTGCCTGGTGGGGCTGCACTGCCTGATGGGGCTGCTTGCTGGTGAAGCATATGAAGGGGTGTCCTCATCAGCCACTGGGGTGTGGGCCTGATGCCGTTGTGCCCGACCCAGTGGGCTAGAGCTGTGTGCCTCACCACGGTCAGGACTCTACAGTGGGGTGCGCAATTGCTGGTCTTGGCTTTCATCATGTGTCAGGGCCACAGCGGCTTGTCGTGGGTGG
The DNA here is from genome assembly GCF_040938575.1 of Ambystoma mexicanum. Lineage (NCBI taxonomy): Eukaryota > Metazoa > Chordata > Amphibia > Caudata > Ambystomatidae > Ambystoma > Ambystoma mexicanum. The sequence continues at coordinate 671,755,885 of NC_090934.1, forward strand.
TTGTAATTGGGGCTGTGCCTTCAGCCTCCTCCAGGTCTGCCCTGGTGGGTGGTGACCTTGGTGCTGGTGTGGCTCTGGTGGGTTGGCTTTTCCTGCAGGTGTGGCACTGCTGCACTGGGTAGTGGTGGGGTGTGTCCTTCGCCTCAGTGTGCCCTGATGACCCCTTCATGGGGTGGTGCTGCTGGTGGTGGCGTGGGTGAGTGCGCGATTTGGTGGCCCCACTTCGTCATCCTCCCCGGATGCCTCAGGTGATGCCTGTGTGCCTGTAGGAGACAAAGGGGATGGCATTACGACACATTCGCTCACATATTTTGGCATGCATGGCAGTAGTTACAAGGGAGGCCTGGCCTCCTTGTGTCTGGTAGTGGATTGGTAGATATGCGGACAGGTGCAGGAGGGTGATGGCACTTGGGGATGTGGGTTTCCTGTGGTGGGATGGCAGGCGTACTTTGGAGGCCTAGCCATTGCTTGTCTGCCATGCATGCGTAACACAGGTCGAGCTGGACTGTTGCACTCAGTGGTTGGGGGGGGCAGCTGCTTCACATGGCCAGCTGGCAATGGGGCACTGCTGTGCCCCCACCATGGCTGAGTGGTGCATGGCGCTTGGATGTGTCCCTTGGCTGCCCTCCGCTCTGCTCTGGCTCATAGGGGTGGCCTAGGTTCACAGGCACATAGGTGCTGATGTGGGTGCCTGTGGTGGCTCCCACACACTGCACCCAGTCACAATGCCTGGCTCATGGGTATTCACACTGGGGTATGATGTGGTGGGCTGTTGGTATTGCATTTGGTATTGGGGTGTGGAGTTCACTAACAATTGGCCTCCTGGGTGCCAGCACCTGCCTCCTCTCCTCCTACTCCCTCTATCCCTGCCATCCCAGCAGCACTCCTCCCATGGTGTGAGCTCCAGTGGTGGTGATCCTCCCCGATTGCCATGTAGTCTGTCCAGTGCTGGGCTAGGATGCTCCAGAGCTGGACCCACAGGTCGTTGAACCTCTCCCTGCAGTCTTCCCCATCCCTGGGGACACAGAAGACTGCAGACACCTTCTGGCTGATGGTGCCCCAGATGTTGGTGTGCCGCTGTGAAGAGGTCTTTTTCTGGCGGGCCCCATACATCACATCATGGTAGTCTATCACCTCCTCCACCAGGATGTTCAGCTCTGACTCTGTAAATGTTGGCTTACAGAGTCGATCCTGTGCTGCCTTGCCGCTTGCATGCTCCTGAGACCTGTTTGTTCTTCGGCTGTTCTGGATGGCTGCCAGGGGTTCCGATATTTAATGGACTGTGACTTTCAAAATGGGCGCTGCAGTGCTTCCTGTTTCACCGGCAACGCAGGCACTATTAGCTCCCGCTAAGAACGCACGGTGTTGCCTGCAGCCAGCAGGAGAGCTATTTACCCTGGGTAGCCTGGTTCAAGGCACTGTTGATGACGGACGCTATGAGCGTTAATGCCAGGCTGGTGTGCGTGTGCCAGCATACTTGTGATATGGCTTAATGCTATTACTGCCCCTTACCGCCCAACTCGTGATCAGGCCCTCAATGTAAGAAATTCTAAAGCTTTAAGAGCTTTCGTTGCACAGTGTAAGTGAGGTTAGTGTTCTCTATGGAGTGATTATGGGTTATTTGATATTGACCCAAGGATGTGCCTGCATTTTTATAATCGGCTGTGCCTTTGACCTTAGGATCCACAGAATACAGGAGTTGCTGGAGTGAAGGTTGCAATAGGCTAATAGGTAAATGTTTTTCAATCGTGGGAAATGGTGTACTTTTTGACAGCCAGACAAGTACTGGGGAGGTTGTATCATTCAACTTCATAGTCTTTCTCCGAGGAGTAGGATCTGGTCATGAATGCAGAACCCATTTACACATGGGTCATATCTGGCTTTGCGACTGTGGCCCTTGCTCTTTCAAGCAAGCAGGAGGCATGATCATATATTGCAACTTCAGATTCCCAAACATTTACTCATAGGCACAGTGAGCTTCCTTCTAATTCGGCCGGTGTGGTAAAAAAGATTCCGGTATTCGTCAATACCGGCACTTTACTGCACCGGCCGACTACCAGTTTGTCGGTGGTTCACCTAAATGCTGGAGGTAAGCCAGGAGCCCTCCAGGCAGAATAATCCTATATGACTCCATTCATGGGGATTAACACTGTTCCTTCGGCACCCATAATTCCGGTGCCGGAAATGTTAACTACATTTGCCAGTATCATGGTGGCTCTACCGCCAGGATACTGGCAAAGGTAGAATGAGGCCTAGTGTTTGGCGGTTGAACTCAGTATTAGCTTGCATTTCATCCGCTGATTTCAAAATTTGGCCTCTGACTGGTGCGCCATCTACTGCTGAATCACTGCTGATCCCACCCAGCAAAGACAGGTGAGTGTACCTCTCCCACAAGCAGCCCACAGGAATCCCAGCTCGTCCTACTCCTCCTGCCAGGTGTCACCTAGCATCTGGTGTCTTATCCACTCACTCCACAGGACGAACACTGACTGGTGTGTCACCTGCCTCTACTCATCTCTGGGGATGGCATTTGTGTTGATCACCAACTCCACTGAAAGTGTCACACAGTACTGCATAGTAAAACCAACCCCAAATCATGCTCTCCGACTGGGTCCCAGTCACTCACTACCTCTGTCATGTCGTCTTCTTACCAATAGACTGATTCATATAAAAAGTGCTAAACCTGCGCAAACTATTTTGCGCAAGAAAGATCATTGCGAAATCATTGCGCATAAGAAAAGTTCTGCACAGTGCGCTGACTCATGGATTACAAAGCGCTAAGTAACCTGCAGCACAAAGAAAAACGAGTTGCACCTGGAACACCCCAACATGCCCCCATGCAAGCAAGAACTAGTGATAGCAAACAACCTTTGCACCGGCCAACTGTGGCCATCCCCCGAAACGCTAAGCAGCACCATAGAGAAACAGCTGCCTGTTCCCAATAACTGAAAGCAGCAGCCCGGCAAAACTGCGACCGTCACCCCAATGTACAAGCGGCACTCAAACTGCGGACTGTCACCCTCAAGTCTAAGCGGCACCGAAACTACAGAGCCTCACCCCTAAGTCCAGGCAGTACCGAAACTGCAGACCATCACCCCTAAGTCCAAGCGGCACCCAGACTGGGGACCGTCACCCCTAAGTGCAAGCGGCACCCAAACTGTGGACCGTCACCCCTAAGTGCAAGCGGCACCCAAACTGTGCACTGTCACCCTGGAAGTCCAAGCAGCACCCACACTGAAGACTGTCACCCCTAAGTTGAAGTGACATCTGTGCAAAACTGTGGGCTGTCACCCCTAAGTCATAGCCCCCACAAGTCCTGACCCTTTCCCATCACCCCCACAAAACTCTGCCATCAACCCAGTCAGCCCCATCAAGTCCTTCCACTGCCCACCCCCCAATTACCTCCACTCCTAACCCCAGGCAACCTTCTCAAGTCATTCCACCTCTCACCATTCCACTGACCTCCACCCAACCCCCTCAAGCCACATGCCAGACTGCCCTTCTCCCACCACCCCCACAGACCTCCGCTGCCAAACCTAGGCAGCCCTCTCAAGTCCTTCCACCTCCCACCACCCCCACTGACCTCTGCCCCCAACCTCAAGCAGCTCCCTCAAGTCCTGCCACTTCCAACCACCCTCACTGACCTCCCCCCAATGTTCACAGGCCCCTTGCTAGGCTTCTCTTCACCCACCACCCCCACTGAACTCTGCTCCAACCCCCTCAAGCCCCTTGCTATTCCACTCTTCTCTCACCACCCCCACTGGCCTCTGCTCCAACTCATAGCAGCCCCCGTTAGTACACTCACCTACCACTCCAATGTGGAGCAACAACCTACCTCAACTTCTCCGGCCTGCCTCCACCATGAAGTACACCTACCACATAACCTCCTCCAACATGGACAACTGAGAGCACTGCATCTGAATCCAGGACTGTAGCTTCTTCCATGACTCCCTGGTAGACCACACTCAGCTGCACATCAACAGGACCTCATACTATTGCACGAGCTACACCTTGAAAACTCCATGTCCATGTGACAAAATAATGCAATGTCATGCAATGTGGCATTTGTATAGTACCTTTGTGCCATTGCAATGGCCTCAAAGTGCTGTTTATGAATGCCCTTGTAGGACTGAAGTCTGAGAAAGTGATTGGTTTGAGTGATTTTGAATGTGTGTGTGCATTTTAGCCCGAAGTAGGTAGGTAGGTAAGCAGGGGTGGCAAGGTCACTGCTAGTGACACAAGTAAAACAGGCTTGTGAAGGCTGTGATGTGAAGGCTGTGAGAGAGTGTGCGAGTCAAGGAGACGGATAATGTGTCCAGTTAGACAGATAAATCAATCATGTGAATCAGCAGTATTCGAGTGTCAGGTGCGAAGCACAATATGAGAGCAGGTGGTGGGTGATTGCAGATGTGGGTGGCCGTGCTTTGGGAGGGATACAGCAATCAAATATAGAGTGCACAAGTGATGAGTGTAGCCCACACATCCACAGGGAGGCCACATGCCTCCTCAACACCCACAATGCTAAATACCCATGCCAGTGGATGAAGTGTGGGCACATCTGCACTGACAAGCAAGTGCCAACAAAAGAGACCCGCCTACAGGCAAAGAATGCAGAGAGTGAGTCGGCCCTGGTGGAAGCATTGGCAGATGTTGGACAGGAGTAGCCTGCTGCCAGTGTATATAGTTGGATAATGTTAGGTTTCATTTTGGACATTTTTCTACTTTCATCCCTGGACATGTTTACCCTTCCCCTTATGTTAGGATTTAAGTGTAAATATCGTTAATACAAGTTTTCAGTCTCTTTGTCCATGTGCAAAATCATTTTTCCATGTTCTCCAAGTGCATTTGTTCTATGACTGTCATGTGGGTTGGGGCCTCAGTATGTGTGTCATATTGTTAATGTGATAAATAATTCTGAGTAAGGACCTCCGGACACTGGGTGACACCAATGGACTTCTCTGGCTCGAGATGTCCAGCACTCATCTTCTGGACTTCCAAGACCCCTTCTCTGGATGGCAGGCACACAGGACTGGCTTCCAGGGTACTTCGATGAAGAATAACAGTTTTCCACGATGGCCCCTCGTAGCTCGGGGAAAAGTCTCCTTTGCAGGTCCTCCCTGGATCAGTTTTCGGATTGGTGAAGAAATGCAGCAGCAGACTTATCTTCCAGCTGGGCTTCAAGAAGCAGCTTCTTCTTGCTAAGCTTCGACTTCAACTACTGAACAAATTGGTATGTGAGAGGTCCCCGTAAATACATATCTGTCTCTTATTCACTCTGGCTGAGCCAGGCTCAGTCAGCTAATCACACAGTAGGGCATTCATGCCGGCAGGCAGCCAATCAGGCTCACAGGCATTCAGGCCATTCACTCAACCGAGACACCCATAACAAAAGATGTGGATTGGGTCAAGTACCCAGGCTTTCAGCACAGTACACAGCATTCATGTCAGTTTCAGGCAGGGCTGTCTAATTCCATGTGTCACACATACAGAAACCAGACCCTCCATAACAGTGAATGTGAGTTTGCTTCAGACTCCATTCACACAGGTCCCACACCTAGGGTGTACCCATAACACACAACACCTGGGAAGGCTCCAGTCAGTCTGACAGGAGGCAGCCCCAGAGCCGTATATGGTATTTCCACCCAACATCCAGTCAGGGGAAAGGGAATAACTGAGACATATATGGTGTTTCCACCCACCAGCCATTCAAGAGGAAGGGACAGAATCAGGGCTTCCCAGGACTTTGGACATAAAAATCATTGGATTTCATACATATGACATTTTCTAAAAACACGTTAGACGCCTGTATAGTATTTCCCAGACTGAGGATTCTAGCACAACAACACAGAACTCAAAAGGTATTACCAGTACCAGCTCAAATGCATAAACTACATCAGATTCTCAGCTTTTTTGGCTAATTCTCGTTCAATAATTAGGAGAAAGTTTGTTAGACAAATAATAAGTGTTTCACTCCTTCCCCACATACATCTTTGCCAAAGAGTTTCCCTACTCATACTGCCATCAGTGTAGAGATAAGCGCCAAGGTACCGTTTTCGATCTAGTTCAAAGTACCTGCAATAGACCGTAAGGTGCTTCAGTGTTTCAATTATCGAGGGCAAATTACAGAATCTACATAGTCCTCTCAATGCCTTATGTTTATACCGCTGCCAAGACATGATCTTCTCATAAGTAAGAATCTGGTTCATGCGGAATCTTAAGTAGACCCTTCTCGAGTAATTGCATGGAAACACAATCTGGTACTTTGGGCGAAATCCCCATTGTCGTGTAAATTTGGAATACTCGCGATACGATTGATACCCGTTAATCTTTCCGATCAACAAACACCAATGATATCTGCAGTATTTAGTTTTACACGACGGTAGCCCCAACACCAAATCTTCACGGGAAATCATAGCACCTGTTAATAAATTCTCCATCTTATTCTTAAATATCAGGATGGACTGTGGATGTCCATTCTCAATCATTGCCGCAATTTCTTCATACAATGAGTTCTTAGGAGGAGCTAGCATTTTCCCATAGTTGGTAAGCATTCGCCAATGCCATTTGACTGATAGTGGAAATATTCCCAACTCATGGCAAACAATGGCGTTTGGTGTTGACAAGTCCAGGCCCAAAACACTTTTCAGCATTTTACCCTGGATCACATCCAAAATACCATCAATCTCATGCAGACAAAGATCCAGTGCATATAGCAAAATTGGTTTGATTTTTTGCAGGTAAAAAGTAAGCATTGGAACCATTGAGAATTTCCCCAGATGGTAATATACTAGTTTCAACTGTGCAGTGAGGGATTTCGCTTTGTTTTCTAAGAACGATCTCCAGCCATCCAGTGAATAAGTACATGCTAAATGATATCCTAATTAGCGCATGGAGGGCGACCTCGGAATCGGAATGCCGTTAATACACCAAGTAAATTTACTGGATCTTTTACGTCCTTCATGGAATGTAATAATGAAGGATTTTCCAGTATTGATCCGTAGATTGTGCTTACATGCAAACGTATAGAAGAGGCTCAACTTTGTCTGTAACCCAAAAGGGGTCCTGTCAAAGAACAGTAAATCATCAGCAAAGCTTAGCCAATTCAGTGCTATAATACCCAATTTAACCGGGAAGATCGTCGCCTCCTGTCACTGGTCATCCAAATCCAGTAGATAAAGATTGAACAGGACTGCAGCAAGGTTACAGCCCTGTTTCAATCCAATCTCAGTTGGAATGGATTCAGTGAGTGTGCCTGCCTTAGTAAGCCGGATGCGATAGGTTGTATGTTGATGCAAGGCAGCAATGATTGAAACCAGCTGAACCGAAAAACCAAATTTAATCAATTTTTTCCATAAAAGTTCTCTAATTACTGAGTCAAACGCAGCAGTGAGGTCCAAAGCTGCCATATAAACACATCCAGCATTCCTTAATTTAGTCTGCTGGTAAACATGGGCTATAATAGTTGCATTAAGTGAAAAACCCATGTACCGCCGAAAGCCAGATTGGAATCTAGATAATAAATTGGAAATATTAATGTGCTGGTTAATAAATTGTAATAAAAGATTCGTAAAATCTTGGCCGAAGCATCCATAAGTGCTATCGGCCTAAAGTTCACTGGATCGTTCATTGGTCCCTTTTTATAGATTGGAATGATTATCGCCGAGCACCAGGAAATAGGAATATGACCAAGATAGTAAATAGCATCAAATTTGATTTAAAAAATCGCCGCCCACAGTTCCGGATTAAGCTTAATGAGACATGGCGGGATGCCATCCGGTCCCGGCGCCCTTGATCCATTAGATTTTATGATGGCCATCTGTATTACCTCAATCGACCAAGGACATCCATAAGAGGTGGGACTAAATGGAATAATATCTTCCAATAAGCGAAAACTAATATGCTTAGCAAACTTTCTTTGATGTGAGTAACCCATGAAACCGCCGAGATAGCCGATTCTTCAATCCTCTCTGCGGTCCCAAATAAGGTACGCATCGTCGCCCATAAGTGTCTAGAGTTTTTAGTAATTAAAATAGCCATGAGATTCTGATTCTCAATATTATAGAGCTCATACTTCGACATTTTTATTTGTTTTTTATAGATCTTATTAATCCAGGCCTTAGCCTCAGCAAAATCACTGTCAGCCTGGTGTCGAGTACACAGTTTCCTAGTAAGGTGGCGTTTTTCTTTCCTTAGATCCACTATTGTTTGATTGTATTTATGGCGATGCATAATTCATCGCCTAGATTCAGTAGCTGTCTTCATGTGTGACGTATGCACTGCTATTCTGATCGAGTTCTGGACTTGCTGCAACACACAAGAAACGCCTGTACTCGTAGAGCTCACTGTAATCAAGGGATCCTCTAGAATAAAAGAGCTGAATAACTCGAACCTTCTAGAGGTCCACTTGACCGATAACCGAGGTCGGTCAAAGGCAATTGCCATTAATTTTAAATCTGCATCAAGGCACGATGTTTTCAAGATCAAATTAGTTTTCAAGGCAAAGTGGTCACCCCTAAATAAGTTGACAATCAAAATTGGGTCAGCAAGGTGTAACCATCCTGTGGACACAAAAATATAATTAATCATTGATGAATGTGAACCTCTTGACCATGTATATTGGTGGGTACCTAAATCAAAAGGGACCATTTGAATATCCCAAAGCATAAAAAACTCCATTCGCATATGATTTTTTTTTTTAGAGTCAAATTTACCTTAATTCTCTGCCATAAGTCCACCCACACAGGTACAATTAAAATCACCCCCAATAATCACATTAAAGCTTACTTTACTCCTGATTACCTCTTCAAAGAGAAAGTTTAAGCGATTGGTTAGGGTTTCAAAGGCGGTCGATCCATAATTATAAAACAAATTGACAACAATAAAATTCTGAAATAACAGCTCTTTGCATGAAATTTACACAACCAGCAAAGCCTCATCAGTCCACAGCAAGGAGGAGTTCACTTTCAACTTTTTATCAATTAAAATTGCTAGACCACCAGCTGGACGTCCTAACATCCCTTTAACTGCAGGCTGGTAAAAAGAATCAAAACCCTCCAGTACTACCTCACCCATGATCATAGTTTCTTGGATCAAGCAAAGTCCTGGATGAGAACCACTCCCAAGTACAGCATTCCATGCCCTCAAGTTGGAGCTCCCACACGAGTTCCATGACAGCAGAGACAAACCATTGTTATCCTCCTATTTTTTACCCATAACGGTTATCATTTTGGGAGAAGTAGAAGGACCCATCCCCATCATTCCTGATATTGAAGCAGCAAGGTTCATAAACTGTTTCAATACTTCTTCACTGATCAGCGGTAAAGATCCTGCTACAATAGTATTCTGTGGTTGCTCTGGGAGGGATGCAATAAAGATTTCTGCACATTCATCGGAATTAAATAGACAGGGAAATAGCCCCAATAACTCTAAGTCATCCCTCTGAGCCCAAATTAGTCTTGCAATGATATGCGATTGGTAACCACAAAGCATCCGAGTAGGGTTGTTGTGAGACAATCGCACCCAGGCAATATCATCGCTTCTTATGGTTCGTAGGGCTGGGATCGCCTGAAAGGCTTTCAACATGGCTGATCGATTTAAACTCATTTTCACAGAGGGTAATTGTTTAGTTTCCCAGCCCATGATAGATGGCATATCTGCTGTTAAAAACAGTGCCTCCGAGTTTGATACCGTTTCGTAGGCATTTGGGTATAATGTATGCTCTCTAGACTCTCCTTCTGAAATAGATCTATCTCTGGCCCTCGTTTTATTTATCTTACATGGTGGTGAACCAACACTTCCATTAGAACCCTGTTCTATAATTACCTTATGAACAGCTTCTATCACCTGGACATTTGCTATTGACTCCTGGTGGGAATCCTTTTTAGAAGGTTCTCCCTCCTGCCTATTTGATAGACTTGGGAGCGACTCACAGAGTTTAGTTGGTATTATTTTGTTGACACATGGTTTTTCGATGATTTACCAAAGCCTGCCTCCTTGATTTTATTCAAAGCCTTTTTCATATAAAGTGCCGGGAAAAAATGTAGTAGCTCAGTTTGCTTGTGTTTAACCAAAGACGGCTCCTCTGTCTGGTAAGACAGTTCCGACCCATTGCCCATCTTTTTTATCCCCTTCATTTTGGGCTTCGCAGTCAGGCTCTGATTATTCTCGATATTCAGTAGCGCTCTAGATTCAGGATTAAGTTGCAGGAGATCGATCTTTTCTTCTTCTATTGAATGATCCTTTATATCAACCTTTAGAGAATCTAGTAAGGACTTTGCCGTATCTTGTTTGGTGGGCAGCTTTACATTTTTCGCTTGTTTGCTTTTACGTTTTGTGGCTCTCAGTAGCAGTCTCTTCTGCTTCCTTGAAAGAACCGGCTCATGGCCTTGATCCTCAACCATAAGTGCCTTCTCTGCATCTATGGGGTTATGGACTTTCTGTACATCATCCTCCAAGTCAATTAAGTTAGTCAACATTGATGGGCTATCAGGTGACTCCTCTCTAGCTGAGCTAGGCAGCGGTCTTGGGGGGTCTTCCATCGCTTCAATAGTACCGAATTGCCCCTTTGGTGGTTGTTGAATAGAGCTCATCTTTTCTATCGTTAGGAGGATCTGTTTGATGGCCACTGCATTAGCCGCTACCAGCTCTGACACCTGATTAGGGGCAGCATTTTCAACCCCATCTGTTTTCCTCACGTCAGATACCGTAACTGCGGCAAAAGTGGGAATTGGCTGCAACCCCATTCTTGGATCAACCAGAGTTTGTGAGGCTTTAGTAAGAGACACCAGAGGAGTCATGGCTTTTAATCCCATACTTACATCCACTGTGGTTTGCAAGGCTTTGGAGCTCATTTTAGTGCATTCTCCTTGTTTTCCCTTAGTAAGGGCCGCCACCGCATCGCAGGTAAACAATAGCCCCTCAATTCTGTTGATTTTAACTGATAACTCAGTGATAATTTCATGCGAATACATAAATTGCGCATGCGTATAGCCGTGTCCTTTATCAAGCAAATTAAGTATTCTAGATATCACTGGAAACTCAACCCCAATATCTGAGGACTACATTAGATTGCGTTCAGCTTCCACTTCCAGTTGAGATAAACTTGTTTTGGGGTCAGCATGAAGTAGCGGCCCATCTGTTGCTCCAACTAAGTCCCCGGTGGTTACCATTCCCACAGGTGAGCTAGTCCCTTGATTGAGCACCCCCTTTTCATTCTCAATATTTGATGAATGATCATCAAAATAAGCATGAACCTGGGCTTGCGTCCCAGGCACATATCCTGGAGCAGAATGCACATGAACATCTTCCATGCAATATTTGTGAGCTTTGACCGGGGTAGAGGGCACTCTGGAAAAGCGCATTCTCTTATCCAGGAGTGCCGGCAATGATCGACACCTCAGAACAACTCGGTTTAGTTGATCTAATCCCCATTGTGGCTAATAAAGCATCTTTAGGGGGAATCGCCAAGCCCCCGCATATCGCCCGTTCTCATGATCTTGGTTCATTTCTTTAAACTTGTAAGTTTCTGGTAGCGGAGGAGCATTGGTAGAGATGATTGGTTGTAAGGGGCTCCCCTCATTGGTAGGGACCTTTATTTGGTCCCCCAAACCTTGGAATGGATGGTCACTCACATCACCCAGCAATTCTACACACACAGACGTTCCCACCTCATTTGAGCAGTTGGATTTCTCATTATCATCTGTGGGGATATCTGCCATGACCAAATGGTTACCCAATAATTAGTTCATCTCATTGGTCTTATCACCACGGATCTTCCTCCCACTACGAAGCCCATTTACCATAATGAATGCCTCTGCTTAATGTTAGAATCAGACTCGGATCTCGCAGCCCGCAACCCGCGCACCATGAACAGTAAACAGTACTTTTCGTACTTTCCACGGTGCGCGCGCGAGTGCACGGGCACAAGTCTTTTTATAGAAATAGAAGAGGGCGTCCTGGCACAACACAGGGGCGGGACCCAGGAAGGAGACCTTAGACAAAGGGAAAAAGAAGGGAAAATAAGGAACGGCGTTCAATTAATTCCGTTGATTCACCACTTTCAAACACACTCTTAATTACGCTGTGCCCGTTGTGCACCGCGTTTGCCCTACACACTACACGCTTAACGCTACACGCATACACGCTCACACAGTGGTCAGTCCAACTCGTTAGAGCAAAAAGTCACCTTCTTTGTGTTGCACTCAAACAGGAAGCCAGGCAACACTAGGTTTGCATCTAACGACGTCCTCCAGGTGTCGTTTCTGCAGCAATGCTCCGTCGGACAGCGGATAATCCAAACACTGCCAAACAATACTCCACAGCCTCAGTTAAGAACGGGGGCAGCACAACAGTCCAGTAAACAGTACTTTTCGTACTTTCCACGGTGCGCGCGCGAGTGCGCGGGCACAAGTCTTTTTATAGAAATAGAAGAGGGCGTCCTGGCACAACACAGGGGCGGGACCCAGGAAGGAGACCTTCTTTGTGTTGCACTCAAACAGGAAGCCAGGCAACACTAGGGTTGCATCTAACGACGTCCTCCAGGCGTCGTTTCTGCAGCAATGCTCCATCGGACAGCGGATAATCCAAACACTGCCAAACAATACTCCACGGCCTCAGTTAAGAACGGGGGCAGCACAACAGTCCAGTAAACAGTACTTTTCGTACTTTCCACGGTAAGACAATGACCTTCTGCTTCTCTGAAATCTCCATGAGTCTGAATGGCAGCTCCAAGAATATGTCCCTCGATAAACCATCTGGACAAACTTCAGACAACCCTTTCCAAATGTCTGTCCAAGGCTCATGCTTGATGAGTCATCCAAAATCCAGGTGATTTGTCTTTGTTGCAGGAAGGTTTGGCGAGGCCTACTTGAGGGGATCCATGTAGTCAAGAGTACAGATTAACACAGCATTACATTGAATACATGTATAACCACATCAAGGTTTTATGAAAATATACTTTCTATCTCATGCAATGGAAGTACTTTGGTGATGCATGTCTGAGGGGGAAAAACTGTTTAAGAACGTCTTTAAGAGCTTATGCTGCACACTATGGAGCCATTATTGGTAATTAACAAATGGAGATCGTTATTGACCTCCTCACAGTTAATCAGAATGTTCATAGTACAGTCAATAACTACTGGTATTGACTGCATTCTGAGCATTCTGTGCTCAAATGAAAACAGGGAAACAACAATGTCATTTTCCAGGAAAATATTTTGTTTTAAAAAAGACGCTTTTTTCCTGCAACTTACTATTAAACTCAACTAAGTGAAAGCTAACACCTGGGAACATGCTTTCATTTTCATATAGAGACATTCTTTACTTTGATATGATACCTAGTGCATGTTCATGGTAAACCTGCTGCTGTGTAAGAAAGTTGCAATTGAACTGCTTAACTTATGAAGACAATCTTATTTAAATACTACAAAATAAAAACACATTTAATTTACTAACTCAGTTTGTCCACTTACATTACGCACTATTTACGAATGTTTTCACTTCACCACCAAACCTCCAAAAGATATACTGCTGTCTCTATGTGCAAATAGCCTTATAGACTTCAGAAGGGCCATTATCACTTGGGATAATGACCTCCCCCAATTTATGGCCAGAGGCGAAGCAGGTCAGTATCCTGGGATAATGACCCCTCCCTTGGTCCAAATGGTTATATATGACGTTGACCCAAAGATGTTCCTGCATTTGTGCGCTTCTGACCCATATATGGAAACACCCACTCATTTCCTCATATGCATAATTGTCTGGCTGTTGCATTCAACGCCTGGTTTACAGTGACTTTTCCTCTTGGTATGCCCGGTGGGTACAGCAGACTGCTCTCTGCTAGAACCACATAAAGGCTCCTACAAACTAGAAGAATCCAAATGGCTAGCTGTGTAAGGGGACTTGTAGTGGGAAAACAGGGTACATTGAGGGATTCAAAACCAAGACCCACAGGGCCCCCGAGAAGGCACAATTGGTGATGTTGTCCCCAATGATATGATGGATTAAAAGGAAAAAGTGATGTGAACCAAGTGGTGGAAAGTCAAAAATGCTAATTAGTGCATAATTGCTAATAAATCGTATCAACGCCAAACGTTAGATTTCCTGTTATTCTCTATGTATGAGTGGGTTCAATGCTATTACTCTTTGATTTGCCTTGTTTCCTCCTCTATGTGTAGTTTGCTGCTTTCAATAGCAAAGGCCCACAGTGCAATCGAAATAAACTGTAAGCAAATTAAAGTAATTATGCTTTATGACTTAAGCTTAATTTATTAAATGTGTCCATTCTGTGGTCATTCGATCAAATATCCGAACTTGATCTTAAAGGTTTCAAATAACATTGAAATCCTGAATATTTTAATTGTATTGGATGGTATTCATTCTGGACACATTAACAGTGTTCTTTGAAACAAGCCAATTGCTTTCGGCTGTTCGTAAATGTGCAACGTAGCCTCTCTCTGACTCCTTTCACCCACAAGATCTAACATTCCATTCAAGCAGAGCTTGAAAACAGTCCCAGTCCCTGCCTCGTTTTCTTAGCAAACATATATGTTTGGGAATTCTGCGCCATGCGAGGAGTGGTTGAAAAAGTCCCATTGAACTTCCAATAAAACAAGTTGAGGAAAACGTTGGTAACAGCGATGTGGAGTAACTTAAAAAAACATGCATGCTATCTTTTTAGGTTGGGGCTTTCAGTCATGTCAGAAAAATGTACAGATGCATTTCCAATGCAAATAAGCCTTGACAACGTGCATGCGGCTGTAAAACAAACAGGTTCCCGGGGCCAAATGTCTTAGTGGTAACCTACATGCCGGCTGCGAGCTCATAAATCAAAACCTTGTCTGTCTCCCATATGTGGCAACCACTTCTTTAAAAATCCGAATGGGAGATATTTTCCGGATGTGTTTAAACATTCCAATGAAACGCATGGCCACCTGAAAGAAAGCTTTATATGAAACTAAGTTGGGAAAGGCGAAGATACTTAAAACTATTAAGGAAGTGCTTCCAACAACCTAGTGCAGAATTATTTTAGACAAAGTTTAAAGTGGGAACATTTTACTAACCAGCAGTGTTAGCTATTGTTTGTTGAAAACATGTTCTGAGTACAAGCAGACAGACTCACTTAAAAAGATTAGGGATGAGTCAAGGGGAAAGCAGGAGGATGAAGAAAGGGAGCAGGAAGGTGAATGGATGACTACGAAAGTGAGGATAAATGGATGAATGAGAGTGAGAGAGGGTGTCTGGATGAATAATTATGAGGATAGATGAATAAGTAGGGATGTTTTCCCCAGAGAGATGAATGGATGATTTTAAAGATGGATGAATTCATGTTTAAGAGCATATGATAGTGCGATGATGCCTGCATGGATAATGGGTAGTGGCAGATGCAAGTCTGAATGAAACCACACCCATATTGGTAATGTGTCATTACGTTATTTTCTAAATTTGATAGAAAGAGTCCCAAATGTCCAAGGTTAGATATAATATGGATTGCTTTGCTCTGCTTGTTTTTGCTTGAATGGCATGTCTGTTTTGACTAAAATAATTTAATGGAACAGAGCATTGCCCCACATTCCACATTGCTGCCTCCCTTTTTTGCTCATCTGTGGAGAGACACACTATCTAGTCATGCTAGATGGCCATGACACAGGAGAAATACTGGCTAGGCTATGATCACATCTTGGCTAGTAACAGGGTAGGGTTCCATGGCTTGTTGCTGGTCACCCTGAAGTAGGTGGTACAGAAGACTCAGAGAAACGTATTGTCGAGGGTCGATACGGTTAGGGTGCTGAATAACAAGACAAGCAGTCATTTTGAATTAGGAGGAATCAATCTGTAATTGTTCTTTTTCTTCTTTTCCCTTACTTCAATCTAGTGTGATGTGGCTCTTTGGTTCGTATATCTTGTAATTTAACATAACTCTGACTGACTATTGTAACTATGTCATGTGGTTATTCTTCTTTTTAATGTGTATCAATGTATCATGGGTCATTTTATTTATATGCAAATATTTCATTTTATGCATTCATGATGCTGATATGAAAAACATCATCACATGTTTGTGTGATTGATGACAGCAATTTTTGTAAAATTGTAGATTGTTTGTTAGCATTGCAGCCCTGGGGACAACCTGGTTGTGAAGGTCGGAACAGTGTTGGCAAACCATTGGCATACTAGTAAAATAACAATTATATAATCAACTGAATTGTCAATCTTTTCTAATATATTAATACTTCGGTTGGCACAACTGGTCTAGTTCACCATTTAAACTTAAAAAAATGTGATTGCAATTCATCGTAATTGTATAACATCTGACAATATCTATAGATGGATAGATATTTGGACATGTCCTATTTACGGCAAACACCCTACCATGCATCCAGGTTTCACTGACCGCTTTCCATCTTAACAACCTTCCATTTGTCTCTGTTAGTGTGTCATAATCACAGACTTTATTAGTCACCTTCCCCTCCCAGGCCCATATAAGGGACACAGAATTGTGATGGCATTGACACCTCTTCAAAATTTCGAAACTATGGATACCACTCCACCACTTCCTAGGAATCAAAAGATAATCAATTATGCTACAGAACCTCCCCTTATCAAAAGTGAAATTATCAGTTGTTTCCGAGTTATATCTGACATTTACAGTTATATGGTCAGTTTCCATACACAAATCCACAGAACTAAAGCATTGTATGTAGTTGCAGGATCAGCCAGAGCTGGTTTAGGGAAATATAGAGCCCTCTACTCTTTATTATGAACAAATAAATTACTCATGCCTAGTCTGAGATTCAGGTCCCCCACAATGAAAGGTATATTGCATCCTAGCTGGTCATGATTATCTATCCTAAATCTTTTAAGCTTTTGAAGCACAGTTACAGATCCTTTCCCAATTTTATTATGATAAAATTGAACCAGGCCAAGAATCTTGTATCCCGAATCATCACTGTCAAGAAAAGGATATTGGCATCCAACTCAGCAGATTGTGTGGTTATGTATCCCAGATTTATCAAACTATAGACAGCCAAGCATCCAGATGACCGTCCTTTAGAGCCAGACCTTACAGCTGGCACATAAAACAAAGTAAAACCATGATGATGGATAGGTTCCATCAACCAGGTCTCCTAGAAGTTAAGGACTATTAAATGATGGGACTTTATTCCCACTAATGTCTTTTTATATGTATCATTACTACTCACTATATTTACCTGCACAACATTCCCTACTCTGTATGTCTACTGCCTGGACTTGCCCCTCTCATTTACTACCCATAAAATATCACCAGACACTTGCACTTCAGAGGCCACAGTTGGCATTTCCTTACCACCCATGACCTATATGGAATCCCTGCCAGGATAGGTGGAGTGCCTTGGATGAATGATTAGAGTTATAGTGATTGAGTCACAGGGAAACATCTTATCTCAATCAACCCATCCCGAGTCCTAAGTAAATTAACACCACATATATTAAGGATGAAATGTGTCACCTTATTCATTAATGAAATGACACCCTCCTCACCCAAAACCCCAAGCTTCAGAACCTTAGCCAATACCAAAACTAGGGTTGCCGCCTTCTGTGGAAGTTCCAAACAGAAATTAGAACTATCTCCTAGTAAATCATTTCTAGCCCCTTCATTCTAGGGGGAAGATCCCCCTTCCTCTTTAGATTTCAACAGCCTTAGCACCACTTCTGCTTAACCTTGTCACTGATTTGGTAAGATCCACAATATCTGTGGTTGTACCAAATGCTTGAAGAGCCAACTGGCTCTTGATATTAATACTAGATCCTTTTTTTCCATTGCTGTCCCTACCCTTTCTCTTGTCTTTTCCCACATCACCTTTGTCTTTATCACATGTGTCTTTATCTTTGCTTGTTGCTTTATTTCCGTTCAAACAGCCAGGTGCCACTTTGTGGGTCCTTTACAATTACCCTAGGTGATTGTGTTAGTAGCAGCCTCTCCCCATAAATATATCCTGTTTGCTTTCTAATCTTAACAGAGCCTCATGGATGTTCAGTACTTGATTTTCCATAATCACCAACCCTTTTTTTCCAAAGGTATATTCAGGAGATGTTCCCTTCACATTTTATCTTTTAGTATGATTATCACTAGAGCTGTGGACAGCTTACAACTTGTCCTCAATGTGACCATTGCCAGCAACACCTGTTTGTTTTCACCTGGCTGACAGATACGCCCTGCATGCAGTTATGGATCAAACTTGCATTGCACAATACAGGACCACTGTTTATCTCCACCTGATGTATAATTTCCTCCAAATCATCAGGGAGTTCACAAGTACTCACCAGACCCGAACAACTCCACCTCCTAAATGAATATCAGTCAGCGTCCCGCCCAGAGTGTAGCATTGAGACAGCCACCATCCAGGTGGTGGATGCTCTCCAAGTTATGGATGAGGGAGACTCATGCCTCCTCACCCCCATTGACCTCTCGGCTGCATTCGACACCATCAACCACCAAATCCTTCTTTCCATCCTTGCTGACAGGATGAGATTCTTTAGCACTGTCCTGAATTGGTTTACCTCCTACCTTTCTGGCAGACAACAGGCTGTCCAGATGAACTTATTGCGTTCTAACCAACTGGATATTGACTGCCTACATCAAACTAAACCCATCCAAGACTGAATTTGTCCTCCGCGGTCTGCCCACTAAAAAACAACTTGTCCAACAAAGGCTCAATGTTATGCACCTAGAAGGATTTGAGCCACAACTCTCAGGCTCAGCAAAATCCTTACATTTCATGATTGACAGCATCATCTGTCCTTCCAGAAACACAAAGCCAAGAAGGCCCAAAATAGCCTGGCTCAGAATCTCTACCCTTCAGAAAATCAAACCCTTCATCCCGCCGCAGGACTTCCAGACCGTAGTGCAGGTCCCTGTGATCTCGCACATCGATTGGGGAAATACTTTCCTGACAGGGCTCCTAGCTGCTCACTTGGCTCCCCTAAAAGCAGTCTACCATGCTGCAGCACGTCTTATTACAGGCGCACAGACATTTGACCGAATTACCCCCATCCTATGGGAACTACATTGGCTTCCACTCCAAGCCAGGGTACTGTTCAAGACTGCATGTATCATCTAAAAAGCAGTCACGAGTAACACACCAGCATACCTCGTGGCTGATTTCCACATATCTGGGGACACACGCTCCTTGCACAGCAAATCCACCAACTGGGTTGAATCACAACTCGTCTACAAAGAGAGGACCTACAAACAATCCTTCTCTTGTCATGCACCCACCCTCTGGAACTCTATCCCGGTGTCAGCTCGGAATGCCCCCACAATTCCCCAATTTCGCAAATCTCTCAAAACATGGCTCTTTCAACAACACCTGGTCAAGGACTAATTCCCATGTACGCACATACCGACACACAGACCTCACAGTACTGTGCTACTGTTAAAAGATGCCAGCCCAAATACCGACTACCCACACTATGTACAGCCTCTGCAGCTCTCGAGCTAGGTCTGTGCTTTAAACAATAAAATAAAAAGAGTGAGTATAGCTAAACTATTCTCTTTCATCTGCTTCTCACTGGGAGTGAGGGCTTGTTTCCACCCTCCTGGCCATCTGTTGTTCTCCTGCACATGTGGAGTTTGTGCCTGGCTGCTGACCATTGCATTAGGTAGGTGCACTTTCTGTGCATTACTGCACCTCCTGGGGAATTATTGAACCTGAAAAATCGAAATTTGAAAAAAAAGAAGAAAAAGAAAAATAGAGGAAATTTGCATAATATTTTTGGAAAGGACTGTTTTATTTGGCATTTTCATCGTGCAGCCATTTTTTTTAGCTTTTTGCATTGCTATTTTGAAAGCACTAGTTGTTTCCTCCTATTGCTGCTTATTTGACTGTTTTTGGCCCTTTCAAGATGGCCGCCGTGGTTTTCTTTGTTGTGTAGACAGGCTGTTCTGAATCACCTCCCCCTGTGCTGCACTCCCATTGGTTGCTGAGTGTTTTCTTCCATCCAATCAGGGACCGGCAGGCTTCAGCCGGCCCTCTCAGCAAAGGCCCACTTCCAAGGCCCCTGTCTGCTCCCTGTCCACTTCCGGAATGCTAATTGGGGTCCTCCCTGCACCTTAACCACAATGATGCAGCCACCTCTCTCCTCTAAGAAATCCGTACTGCCTTGGCTTTGACACCTCCAGAACTATGGGTTAGTTCCCTCCTTATGGACTCACTTCTACTGCCTTTGACCATCAATGTTCTTTCTGCTTGTTGCTCCCATGTTGTCATCCTGCTGCACAGTGCTTCCTAAAACCCTTTGCCAACATCCGATTCCAAGATTGAAAAAGTCAAATCTTGCTGTTTTTGCTCTGTGCTAAAAAGTCAAATGTTGCCGTTTCTGCTTTGTGCTAAAAAGTCAAATCTTGCTGTTTTTGCTTTGTGCTAAAAAGTCAAATCTTGCTGTTTCTGCTTTGCTCTTAAAAGTCAAATCTTGCTGTTTTTGCTTTGTGCTAAAAAGTCAAATCTTGCGGTTTTTGCTTTGTGCTAAAAAGTCAAATCTTGCTGCCCATTGCAAAATTCTCTGTATTTTGCTTGTATACTGTTTCTTCTCTGTAACTTGCCAGCCCAGTGACCTCACCACTCTCTTTTGTCTCACACCTACCTGCCTTAGCCCCCCCAGTATCTCCATCCTCTCCTTACTTCCACCCCAATGGCACTTTCTGTTTCTCCTATCTTCTCCAACTACTTCTCCATTGACTGTCCTTCTCTTCTCACTAAGTCTGGTAGGAAGAAGTTCAAAAAGGATATCTTGGCCTCTAATCCTGGTCTTCCTATCGCTGACACCTACTACAATGCTTCCGCCAGACAGACCCTTACCGACATCCTCTTTGTCGTTCCTTCACCAGATCTATGGACTCCTCATATAGGCTCTGTGCTCAGCCCTATCTCCTCCTCTCCCATTAATGGTTGCACTCGCTGGGAAGTTCTCATGGCTTCCTTCGACTCATCTAAAGTCATCATTAATGTCTACCTAAATGGCACTGTCATGGTCCAAGGCCCTCAGGCCAATCTCCTCCTCTTAGATAGGCACTTCCCTCGCCTCATCAATTTCCTCTCATCTCCTGCTGTCCCCTCTTCTCCCCCCTTGGCTACCTTGCCCTCTCTCTCCTCCTCCTCCTCCTCCTCCTCTGCCCCTCCTAGGGCTCTTTCTCCTCAGCAGGGCGTACCTCTGATCTGTACCCCTCCCCGGAAGGTCTTTAAGGCTGGCAACCTTCTTCATATTGCCACTCTCAACTCTCGCTCTGCCGTCAAACACTCCTCTGACATCTGCCACCTCCTTGAAGAACTAGACCTTGATGTCCTTGGTCTTACTGAGACATGGTTCACAGCCAGCTCTGTTATGAGCTTTGACACACTCCTCCCTGATGGCTACAAAATCCTCTCAGCACCCAGATCCTCCCGGTCTGGTGGGGGGGGGGTAGCCCTGATCTTTCCTGAGTGGATTCCTGCCTCTATCATTCCCACTCAGACCTACTTCTCTTTTGAATGCCTTGTCTGTAGGCTTTCTCTCTCGCCTACGTATTAACTTACTGTGGTTACCATCTACCGGCCTCCTGGTCAAATCACCTCATTTCTCTCTGAGTGGTCAGACCTCTCCTCCTCCCTCCTGGCCTCTACCACTCAACTCCTCCTCCTCTGTGACCTAAATATACATTTAGACTCTCCTTGCTCCTCCTCTGTCCATCCTCCCCTCTGGCCCGACTCACTCTGCAGGGCACACACTCGATGTCTTGATCTCCTCTGACCTCCCCCTCTCCATCCCTCTGACCACTCCTCTCTCCTGGAACGATCACTCCCTCCTCTCATCTCATCTCTCCCTCTCTTCCCCCCAAGCCAAGCCTACCCCAACACTGCCACCTACCTTCTCGGACATCTGGCCCATGAAGCGTGTGTCAGTTAAGGCTTTTGCCGCCACTTTCTCTCCCCCGCCTCCACCTTTGGCTGTCTCTCATCCTGATACAGCCCTGTCTCTGCTCTACTCTTCAATTTCTGATACGCTTGATGTTCTTGCCCCTGTCATGAGGATCCGTTTGAAGTCCAAAGCCAAGTGCAATTCCTGCAATGATTCTGACCTAGCTACACTTAAACATAAGTGTAGGGTAGCTGAGAGAAAATAAAGGACTTCCTGTTCATCCTCTGACAAACTGGCCTGCTGCCTGCTACAAAGGCAATACCGTCTCTCTGTCCTCACCAAGAAGAGAGACCACATTCAAGCTCGTGTCTCTGCGGCATCTAACAACTCGGCTGAACTTTTTAAAATCTGCAAGGAGCTGCCCAACCCTGCTGCAGTCTCTACCCCTCCTGTTACCTCCCAGGCTCTTTGCAATGCCCTTGCCTCTCACTTCATTTAAAAAACCCAGGACATCCTGTCCACCCTCTCCACCCACACTCCTCCTCTTCCCTCTCCATCTGTGCTTGCTGACCCTCCTTTAGCCACCCTCCCACCATCATTCTCGTCCTTTCCTCTTTTCACCCCTGACGAGGTTGCTAGACAAGTGCGATCTATGAAAGCCTCTTCAAAACAGGTTCATCCCTGTTCCTCTAAAACCATCAAGGACCACATTGACACCCTCACTCCGGCCTTTGCTGATTTTTGCAACCATTCCTTTGCCTCTGGATCCTTCCCCTCCCCTGTGAAGCACTCCTTTGTGCATACTCTTCTCAAGAAACCCACAGCTGATCCTTCTTGTCCAGCTAACTATTGCCCAATTTCCATTACTCCCTTTCTTGGCAAACTCCTGGAAAAGTTGGCCATATCTCATTCCAATTCTGTTGGCTGTCTCCATGACCACCAGTCTGGCTTCAGAGCTGCCAGAAGCACGGAAACTGCTCTCCTAAACATCCGTGAAGATCTGCTCACCAACCTTGACTCTAACATTCCCTCTGTCCTCATCCTCCTCGATCTCTCTTCTGCCTTCGACACGGTCAACCATACCATCCTGCTAAACCATCTCAGTGAAAACCTGGGTATCACTGATCAGGCTCTGGCCTGGCTGACCTCTTTCCTCTCAGATCGACCCTCCCAGGTCCAACTTGGGTCCTTCCTTTCATCTATCTTCCTCTCTACCTGTGGTGTTCCCAGGTAGAGAGTAACCTCTCGCCCTGGCTTTTCAACCAATACCTGGCAACTCTCACCCACTGCATTGCCATTTTCTGCTCACATTTCCAGTGCTACGCTGACGACACTCAACTCATTTTCAGGCTACCCTCTGCCACCTCCTCTCCCTCTCTCATCTCTGATTGCCTAACTGCCATTCAAGATTGGTGTGCCGCCAATGATCTTTGTCTGAATGCCAGCAAGACGGAGATCATCCTCATCGGCACACCTTCACCATCCTTTCCCCTCACTCTCTGGCCGGCCTCCCTTGGCCCTCCTCCTACCCTCACCTGCGAGGCTAAGAACCTCGGGGTCATCTTTGACTCCACCCTTTCCTTGTCCGCCCACATCTCTGAGGTCTCTAAAAAGTAAAATTTCCGACTGCACCTCCTCAGAGGTACTCTGCCTTTCCTCTCCTTCCCCCAGAAGCTCATGGTATCTCAAGCTCTGGTTCTCTCTAGCTTGGCATATTGTAACAGCCTCTTTCTAAATCTACCTGCCTCTACTCTCCACCCTCTGCAACTAATCCAGAACAGGACTGAGAGGCTTGTCCTTGGCCTTAAGCCCTGGGATCGTATCTCTCCAGCTCTGAAATCTCTTCACTGGCTCCCAGTGGATGCAAGGATTAAATTCAACACCCTCTGCCTTGTCCACAAGGCTTTCTGGGGCCTGGGTCCAAAATACCTTCAGCTATCCCTCCGCAAATACCTCCCCTCTCGAGCTCTTCGCTCCTCTACCTCCAACTCACTCAGGATCAGTCGTTTTTCTAAAAAACGAGCTGGGGGTAGATCTCTGTCTTCGGCTGGGGCCTCCCTCTGGAACAGCCTCCCTGCCACTCTAAAACTTGAGGAGAATCATCTCCCGCACCTCAAGACCTTCCTCTTTTCTTCTGCCTTTGCTCCCCCTCTCCCCTGCTTATCTGTTCTCTCTTGGCACCGTGCACCTGGCCACCCTCTGTCTTTTGGGCCCAGGTACCTGCTCATCCTGCCACCCTCCCGCACTGCCTCCGGGCCACCCCTTGTACTGGGGTCTGTATCTGTACCCATACAGCCCCCCCTTTTTCTTCCTACACTTATCGGACCTACCTTGTCTGCTGCCTTAAACCTAGCACTTGCAAATTGCTGGCTGCATTACCACTGTTTGTTGCCTTTATTATTTATTTATTGTTATTTATCTGTTTCTCCTCTGCTTTGCACTTTCCACCTCTCCCCCCTTCCATGCACTTTTCCCCTCCCCCCCTCTCCCATGCACTTGCGCGTTCTCAATGTCACTGGGCCTAGTAAAATCGCTGTTTTGTTCTCCCCTGTTCCCCTCCCTTGCCTTGTCGCGCTCTGAAACACTTGTGTACGAGCGCGATAGAAATAAATTATCAATCAACCCACAGTCTTTTCAGCCAATGTAATCTTTTTGTCTAGTATCTGACCTTCTGCTAGATATCATACTTATGGCCCATAACTGCCCATTTTAAATCCTTGAAGTTGTTTGTTTCTTGTGCTCTAATGCCCAAAGATTGGAACCCATCTGATATGTGGCTTTGTGTTTTCAAAAACAGCAGAAACTTCCTGCTCCCCATCCCCACTCTACTCTACTCCTTAATACATGCTCAGCTTTCCACACTATGCAATTCTGCCTGGGACCACCTGTCTCCCACCACAGGCACCTATTGCATCGATTCCTTTTTAATTTTTCTTTTATTGTTATTGGTTAAAAAAGAAAACCTTTAACAAATTCAAATTCAGCGTCAAACCTGTATACAAAATGTCATCACTATATGAAACCAATAGATAGAGAAAACACACATCTCAATAGAAATACAGAATTCATACAATATTAATAGAAATATTTAAAATCCTCGTCAATTTCACTGCTCCAACTGAATTTTGTTTGTTAGCTGTTTTTACTCTAATTTTAAGTTCAAATCTAGATGTTTTCACTGCTCCAACTGCATTTTCTTTGTCAAATTGTATTGGTTACTTTCTACTGTGTTATTTGAAACTCAAATCTGTGCTGCATTTTAATATCTTGAATTTGAACTTTCTGTAATTGCTGTGACAGTGTTATAATTTAGGTCTTTCACCTGACTCCCACCATCCCATTCATGTTGTGATACTACTGCTTGATACAACTTAAGCCTTTTCGCCTTCACTTCTGACTTACTGTACTTCTGTTTCATCTCCCCTCTATTGGCTGCTAGGCATCATGGTGGATTCCTCTTGCACAGTGCAGTCTCTCTCCCTGAACCACCCACCCTCCCTCCCTGTACTCATGCTGCTTTCTGTCTCCCCTATCTACTATAACTGTTACTCTATCATCCATGCTACCTCTCTCTCGAAGTCTGTATGGAAAAAGATTAAGAAAGTACTCCTTGCCTCCAACCCAGGCCTCCTCATTGCTGATGCTTACGCCATGCTTCTTCCAGACAATCGCTGGCATCCTCTTCACTGTCCCTTCTCCTGACCTATGGACTCCCCATATGGTCTCTATCCTATCCCCTTTTTCTTCCGCTCCCATGTACGGTGGAACCAGATGGGAAGTTCTCTTGGCATACCTCTCATCTTCTAAATTCATTATTATTGTCTAATGGCACTAACATGGCCCACGGCCCTCAACCCAACCTCCTTCTTCTGGATTGGTGTCTCCGATCTCTCTTTAACTTCCTCCCCTCTCTTGCCACTCCTCTGTCTGTCACTCCTCTGGCCCCTCCGCCCCATCAACGAGTGTACCACGTCCATGTACCCCACCTCAGAAGGTGGCAACCAGATTCACTTAGCTATCCTCAATTCTCACTCTACTGTTAAACACTTCTACAACCTCTGTCCACTCCTTGAAGACTTTGACCTTAACATCCTCACACTCACCAAGATGTGGTTTATGCCAGCTCTGTCACTGCTTTTCACACTCTCCTTCCTGAGGGCTACACGATCCTCTCCAAGCCCAGGAGAAACCGATCTGGAGAGGAGTTGCCCTTGTCTTCCCTGAATGGGTCCCTGCTGCTATCATTCACACTCAATCTTAGTCTTCCTTCGATTGCCTTATCTGTAGGCTGGGTGTCTCTCCCACCCTCTCCCTCACTCTCGCCACTTTCTATAGACCCCTTGGACCTACCCCCCTTTTCCTCTGTGAATGAGCTGACCTTTCCTCCTATCTCCTGAACTCCTCCCCAAACTTCTCTTCCTTGGTGACTTTAATATTCATCTAGACTCTCCGGATGTGGCCACTGTACTTTTCCGTGACCCCTGTGACTCTCTTTCCCTCACAATTCTTCCCTCCGGCCCAGCCCACTCTGCTGGACGCAACTTGGATGCTCTTATCTCAGCAGATATCACTCTCTCCAATCCTCGAACTACCCCTCTCTCCAGGTCTGACCACTCTCTCCATTCCTCCTAACTGGAGCTCCCTGCCCCCTCCCGGCGATGCCTCTGCCTGCACTGCTAGTATCCTGCGCCATTCGACTGATTAAGCGTGTGTCAGTTGTTGCATTTGCTGCCACCTTCATTCCTCCTGCCACCCAGCTTTTGCCTCTCATATTGACTCTGCACTGGCTAAACTCCATCTCCAACACTCTGGACATCCTTACCCCTGTCATGAGGATCTGCATGAATCCTGCCTCCAAGTGCAACTCTTGGTATGACTCTGACTTGGCTGCTCTGAAACGCAAGTGCAGAGCTGCTGAATGGAAGTGGCAGGCCTCAAGCACATCCTCTGAAAAACTGGCCTGCAGCCTGCTCCAAAGGCAATATCGACTCTCCATCCACTCTAAGAAGGGGGATCATTTCCAAGCCCACATTTCTCGGGCCACCAATAACACGGCCAAGCTTTTAAAAATCTGCAAGGAACTTGCCAATCCTACTGCAGTCTCCTCTTCTCCTCTTCCCTCCCAGGCACTCTGCACTGCACTGGCCTCCCACTTCAACACTAGAACTCAGGATATCCTGTCCTCACACTGCTCTAATCCACCCCACCCTCGGTTCAGTTTATTCTAATTGTTCATTTATAGTGCACTTAATACCATGAGTGGTTTCTAAGTGCGGAATCGAGATTCAAACCTGTGTTCTGCTGTGTTGTCTTGCCACCATGGCTAACGTGCTGCCCCTGAGCTATCTATCCCTTCTCCCCTTTTGCCTCACTTGGTCCCCCTCTCACCCAGCCCCATCCTCTCTTCCTTCTCTCCCCTTGCACCGGATGAGGTCTCTATAGCAGTCAGCTCTATGAAAGTCTCCTCTAAACAAGTGCTCCCCTGCTCTTCCAGAACTATCATGGACAACATATTCTCTCTTGCCCCTCCCTTGACTGACTTCTGTAACCATTCCTTTCCCACAACCCCTCAAGCACTCCCTAGTGCACCCTCTCCTAAAAAACAGATATTCTGACTCTTCCTGCCCATCTATGACCCTACCTCCATCAGCCCTTTCCTGTGCAAATTCCTGGAGAAGTTGGTCATCCCCCAACTGATCCACCACACCGAATCTGCTGGCTGTCTACATGACCACCAGGTTGGCTTCAGAGCATCCAGAGGCACAAGAACTGCTCTCATGAACACCTCTGATGACCTGTTCTCTAATCTTGATTCTAACTCTTCCTCCGTTCTGATCCTTCTCAATCTTTCCTCTGCCTTTGACACAGTCAATCATGCCATCCTCATAAATTGTCTCTGTGATACCCTGGGCACCACAGACCGGGCACTGGCCTGGTTGACCTTCCTTTCAAACAGACCTTCCCAATTGTAACTGGTTCCTTTCCTATCCTCCACCTAACTTTCTACCTGTGGCATTCCTCAAGGCTCTAGGCTATCCCGTGGCTTTTTAATATTTACCTTGACCCTCTGGCCCACGTGATGTCCACCTTCTCTCCTCACTTCCAGTGTTGTGCTGATGACACACAGCTCTCTTTTAAGCTTTGCTCCTCTGCCTTCTCTTCTTCCTCTCTCATACATGACTGCCTGACTGTTATTCAGTCATGGTGCTCTGCTAATGATTTCTGCCTTAATGCCAGTAAGACTGATATCCTTCTCATTGGGTTGCCTGCTCCCTGTTTCCCTCCCACTCTCTGGCCACCCTCCGTAGGCCCCCTTTTGTCACCCTCTTGTGAGGCAAAAAGTCTTGGGGTCATCATCAACTCCTCTCTCTCCTTCTCCCCTCACATCACAGACCTTACCAAGAAATCCAACTCTCTGCTCCCCCTCCTCAGATACATTCTCCCTTTCCTCGCCTTTCCCCAGATGCTCAATGTCTCCAAAGCTCTGGTTCTCTCTAGGCTGAACTACTGCGACTGCCTCTTCCTCAAACTACCTCTTTCCTCCCTTCGTCCTCTTCAACTAATCCAGAATAGGGCTGTGAGACTTATCCTTGGCCTCAAGCCCAGGAACCACATCTTTCCAGCCCTAAAATCTCTCCACTGACTCCCGGGGGCTGCAACGATCAAAATCAAGACCCTCTTCATCGTCCACAAGGCTTTCTGGGGCCTGCGACCTGCTAAATCCAACTCTCTCTCTCTAAATACCTCCCTGCTAGAATCATTCAGCCCCCTAGCTCCAACTCTCTGCAGATAAGCCTTTTCACTAAGCAGAGACTGGTGGGTAGATCTTTTTCTTTGGTAGGAGTCTCTCTCTCCTTCTCCCCTCAATTCACAGACCTTGCCAAGAAATCCAACTTTCTGCTCCACCTCCTCAGAGGCATTCTCCCATTCCTTGCCTTTCCCCAGATGCTCAATGTCTCCAAAGCGCTGGTTCTCTCTTGGCTGAAATACTGCGACTGCCTCTTCCTTAAACTACCTCTTTCCTCCCTTCACACTCTTCAACTAATCCAGAATAGGGCTGTGAGACTTATCCTTGGCCTCAAGCCCAGGAACCGCATCTCACAAGCCCTAAAATCTCGTCACTGACTCCCAGTGGCTGCAAGAATCAAAATCAAGACTCTCTGCATCATCCAAAATGGCTTTCTGGGGCCTGGGACCCACAAAATCCAACTTTCTCTCTCTAAATACCTCCCTGCTAGAATCATTCAGCCCCCTAGCTCCAACTCTCTGCAGATAAGCCGTTTCACTAAGCAGAGAGTGGGTGGTAGAACCCTTTCTTCAGTAGCAGTCTCCCTTTGGAACGGGCTACCTGCCTATCTCAGACTTGAGCCAGATCGCCTTAAGTTCCAGAAAATTCTCAAGATTTTCCTTTTTTTCTCCTCCTTCCCTCTCCCCCTCCCTTGTTAATGTCCCCCTGCCATGCGACTGGTGCCTCTTCCCTTATGTGCCATACAGGGGCCAGACCCTCCTTACCCAGTCTACTCCAGCGCCCCTTAACCAGCACATGCCCTTGGGCACCCTTCCCTGACTTGCCTGCCACACCACCCTGGCACCTGCTGACCCTTAACCCTGGTTCCCCATGGCACTTACGCTGCTTGGCCCCCTCAGCACTTTTCCAGACTCTGGGCCCTCCTCCTGCACTCCTCCCTCTCCCTTTCCTTTATCCCAGTCTTTCTGCCCTGAACCCCCCCACCCCGCCCTCACTGCCACTGCACTTGCATGGTCCTAAAATCACAAGCCCTAGTAGGGCCATTTTACTGTTATTGTTTTCTCCTCTGCCTCCGCCCACCCCTCAATGTCTTGTGGCGCCTGGAAACACTTGTATATAGGCACCTTGCAAATGTCCAATAAATAAATAAACCTGGAAAGGTTTTTTCCAAAGGACTCTTACTTAGGTGGAAGACTGCCCCACTTCATACCTGAGGAAAGCTGCTGGGACACTCACCCCTCTACCCCCCCATAGAGAGTTTCAAAACTTTCCGCCAGAAACAACCCTCAAGTTTGGACAATTTAGTTGATACACAGGGGAGCAAGGTTCCTTCGCTGTAGGTAATCATAGGTAACACCATCTTCTTATAGAACTGTATCACCGGGGACAGAGATAAATAACCGTTTACAACTTGAACAGTCAAAGCAGTTGTTTTTGACGTTTGATAGGAGAAAACCTCATTATGATTAACAGTCTTAAATTGATAAAAACTAAAATATATAAAATTAGAGACACAATGAAGTTCGATCTTACCCAGAAACCACTTTAAATTATTATAGCAGAGTTTGCTACCTGTTTTGAGTCGAAAAACAATTGGTCTGGTTCACATTAATAATCAAGAAGTTACTTTTAGTATATGTTTCCAATGCTGCAAGTTGATATTGTAAACCGATAGGCGTGTAATCCAATAAAACCATGTCATCGGCATATAAAAGTTAATTCATGGATTTGTCAACTAACTGGGAGGAAAACATCGAACTAGATGAAATACAAAACCGGTGCCCTAAATAAATAGACTAAAAAGTAGTGGGGCTAAGATGCAGCCTTGTTTAAGACCATGCCTTGTTTCGATTGGTGTTGAAAGTATACCCTGTCTGATCAATCTCACTTTTATAGAGGAACCAAAATGTAGGGCAATAATCATGTGTAACAGCCCGGCCCTGCACCCCTACACCTGTCATTTTACCCAGTGCCTATTCATATCAATGCTATCAAAAGCCATGGGGAAGTCAATAAAAGTGATGTAAACAAGTTTGAACTTCTCTATGGCTTCCCTCTTAAGCAGCCAAGGAATAAAACTATTTGTATTCATTCCTGTCCCCTTCACAAAGTCAGTTTTATAGAGGTCCAGTCTCTTAGCCCCCCAAGCCCATGCTAGTAGCGCCCTCAATAACAAAGATGTAAAGATGTTGGAGAGAACGTCAAGCAGAGCTATAGGTCTATAGTTAGACGGGATATCCCGAGACCCTTTTTATAGATCGGGACAGTTATGCAATCAGACCAGGAATGTTCTTGGTTGCAAGAACACCCGAAAGATTGCCAACAGGATACTAGCCCAAAGGTCTATATTACCCTTCAGGACCAAGTTAGGCAATCTTTCAGGCCTTGGTGACCTGGAGTTTTTACTGTGAGCAATCAATGACCAAATAGATTCAAAATCACATTAAAGAGGCCAAGGTTCTTCCGTAAACATAATCGTTTGGTGAGGATCACTATCTCCAACATCATATATATTCCGAAAGTGCTCAATCCATTTGGTCTCTGGGATCGGACTGACTTGTGAATAGTTGTGGGGCTTTAAGTCTTCATTTAGTAGTCTCCAAAATTCCCTGGTATCCCTGATCACTATTATTTCTATCATTTTCTTTGAGTCTTTAATCAGATGTTTATATCAATGAACGCAGGACCAATTTTTATAAGCATTCTTAATTTCCCTATGTTCGGCTACATCATCTCCTGAGAGCCTATGCAGAGCAGTACGTAGTTCCCTTCCTTTATGTTGCACTTCAGGATCATATGCATGCTTATGGCCTACCAAAGGCTTGTTTTTGGGATACAACATTTGATCATAGACCCTTTTCAATAAAATAGTATACAGAACATTACCCAACAATGCATACAAATCATTGTCAGAATACATATTCATCAATACATTATTTAAAGTCCTTATGTTAAAACTCTTCAAAGATAAACAGTTCCCCCTTGATTTAAAACCAGTTCCATGGGGTATATCAGTGGGTCGACACCCTTGGTCACTACCATCCATTTTAGGTAGAGTGGCAGGTGATCGTTGGATGCAGTCGGCATCACAATCAGGAACACAATATTTTAAAAGACTTCCTCTGAAACAAAAAAGTAGTCCAACATATTGGTATGGGATCCTCTAACCCAAGTGTAATGAGGGGGATCATCCCCCAACGTGTTTCCATTTACAATGCAAAATCCCCACACATCCATAAGCGTCAGCCATGAACTACCACGCTTTGTCACTACTTTATCAGTCACACCCGGTACATCACCACCAAGAATTGGAATGCATATGGCATTAAGGTCACCACAGATAAGAATTAAGGGAGAGTTTCTCAAAAATTGGCAAATATAAATCAAGTTTTCAATTGCATCAAAGAAATCATTCGGCAATACCTTTGCCGGGTTCCAATAAAGGTTTAGTAGCAATATATAATCGGATCCTGGGTAAACTGAAGCATCCCACTTAAGCTTCACTGCCTGTACAAAAGCGTTCAGTTGAGCATAAGCGGTGGGAAAAACAGAAATGTCATTATGAATCTCAAATAGCAGACCAGAGGCAGGGTACTCCTTATCATCTTCATAAACTGGGTTTAGCAAAAGAGTGAAGCTGTCTACAGTAGGCACTTACTGAAGCCAGGTCTCCTGTAGACAAAAGACTTCAAAAGAAGTTAAGTCCACTCTTTCTTTACAAAACAAATGCACAAAACTCCTGCAATTCCAAGAAATGTGTTTGATTTTTTTACATTTACCCTGGATACTCGGTATCAGCTATTGGTCGGAATGGGAACCCAAAGTGGCTGCCAGTCAACAACTATCTCATTGATTTGAGTTGGGAGCTTTTTTATTTACGATTAGGACATTCGGAGAAAACATTGCAGCATCAAATCCCCAAGCCCTGTAGTAATCAGATGCCATGACTACTCGATACAAGACTAAATGTGAGTAGAAGTGAATAATGACTGAATAATGTTCTGGTCATTTCAAAATTCTCCCTTAGCGATGTCTTTGGAATTAATACGAGACAATGCTTGTAGCATCTTTAAAAGACACAAGACATAGCCCCTATTCAAAATGATACGTTCCTGGTCCAGTGGAAGTTTCTCAAGGATTAGGCAGTTGATGGAGCCAGTACAGAACACACACTGTCATTCCCACAAGAATTATTGGAGAATTGGACATTGGCATTATAACTGTTGTTTCGGAGCCGTAGAGAGGGGGAGATAATGCTGTGTTGAAGCTTTTGGCATCAGGGCAATTAATATTAACAGGGACCCTTACAGAATCATTTTTACCCGCATCTCAAGGCTGTCCCCTGTTTCTCTCAACCATAGTTATTTGACCAGGCAAACCTGTCTGGGTTGAAGCACACGTTGGTTGTCTCAGAGGATTAGGTGGAGAGAGGGCAGTCCCAAAAGTCACCCCCTCTTCACGGTCAAATTCTTGTATGCTTATCTCCCCTGTATGAGGACCATGGTTTGGCTCTCATGTGGACACCCTAGTGGTTGGTTCACTAATATGCAGCGTCACTGTTTTTTTTACAAGTCCCCAAGGCACACCACATGGAGGGTCAAAAGCGTCCGTTAGGTGATTCCAGTTGGGTATTGAGACGTACGGTTGCGAGAAAGAGAAACAGATTCAAACCAATTACAAGTCTTTCACAAATCGGGGAGAGGTTTAAGTGATTTTCACAGGACGTCTCTACTATTGAATATTTGGCAGTGAGAAATCGAGAGTTTTGCCCTATCACGATGGTGACAATGGAATGAGAGATCTGAGTCTACTTCGAAGACACTCCCACCGGACCGTTGATTGTTCAATTATTAAGTACCATCACGCATATGGACGGAACACCTGAATATTGATTTTAACTTTTGAAGATGGAGTGTGTACTATTATGCATAAACATTGGGTTCCCCTGATGAAGTTCTTGTGGATTGTGTGTTAGCAACGGAAGAACGAAACATGTTGGGTTTAATATAGATATTAATATATTTTAGAATCTTTTTGAGTATTAAAGGATTCGCCCACGTGTCTACATATATGAGAGAGTACAGTAACCATTAATGAAATTGGCTTCCTATCCGCGATCCAACGATATCTAAAAGTAGCACACCAGAACTGGCTTTAGTCAGCCAGTAGTGGTTAGATGTGTTTATTTTAAACTTCTACGTAGCTTTGCACTTTGTGATTTGCACTGCACTTGTCACTTTGCTCAAGTTGTGTTTATTGTTTACTAGAATGTATGTGTTTTTATCTCAATGATATATGTTTATTAATGAAATGTAATGTATTCTAATGATGCAGTTGTAAATTATACAGTTCTTTATTTGTTGTATGAACTGTTGTTTATTTTTTGTTCATGGTAAGAAGAGACAGCACAAAGGCGGTGGGGTTCTGTAGTCATGAAGTATGCATATAGTTTTCATGGGGATTAATCCCTTTTCTGTTAACTTTCCCCACGTCTCTGTATGGTTTGTGGGTTAAAAGCAGCAGCCATTGTGGGTGTTAGTGGAGTAGAGAGGCTACGCACATATTTTCTTGAACTCTTTCAGACACTCTTTCGTTCCGCCTTTTAGTTTTTAGTTTCTTTAGATTTATTAGTATCCCAATTATTACCATCACCCTTCTTACCCTCATTACCCTTCCCTGATTTTTCCTGCTGAAAAAATTTCAAAATGAGCTTGCTCCCCCACAACATTCCCCACCACTACCACACTCATCTCACCACTCTCAGTCATCAACCCCTCCGCTGTCTGCACCACACTCATGCGTAGCATAGGGGAGACAGCCTGACCCCAGATAGTTGTCAGTCGATGAAGAAACTCAAATTTAAATGGGGAAGAGAGCACAAAAACCTAACTTCCTCATTTATGTCTTCATCCATCTGCATTTCTGAGTTATTATAAACCAAGCCCTCATCATTCTGGACAGCCACATCCCTTCCGAAGCCATCATAACTGGTCCATAATCTCTGTAAGCAGTTCTCTGCTCACATAGAGTAATGCCAGGAATTATTCATCGGAGCTCTCCAGGGCTGGTGCAGAAAATGACAAGTGCTTCCCTGGCGCCCGAAGCTCCATGACTGGTTTCCCATCCCTATAAAAATGGGCTGAGTCTCAGGCTTTTTTTTCTCTGTTTGTCACCAAAGTAAAAGACCTCAGTGTTCTTTTGATAGGCCAAGATAGCAGGTGGTGCAGATTTAGGAAGCTGATATCAGAACACACAGGCTTATACCGCAGATGCATGTAAGTGCACCATCTTTTTTTGAGAAAATAATGGTGGGGCAATTGAAACGGGTGGCACGTCTACATCCACAACCTCCCAGAGAGCTGGAACAGGCACTGTCATCTCAGTTGGACTTACAAAGTCAGACCTAATTATCCCATTAGCACTCACACCCGCAACCGCACCTGCTCCTATTCCCACTCCCCTGAGATGTACCCCGGGGTGTGGACGGAGCCCCCTGATTTCGAAGGCCATTCTTGGACATCGAAGCACAAGCAGAGGCAGGCGGGAAGCAAAATCTGATTTATGACATCCTGACCAGAGGCAAGAAGGGGTACGCAGAGAGAGAACTGTGTTGTTTTCATGAGAAGTTAAGTTGAGAATGAAGCAGGGGTAATCTTCATGTCAAGACCAGAGGTGAGCATTATGCTTGTTCAAAGCTTCTCATTACTGTTGCTGCCATTGATTGAATAGGCTTGAAGTAAAATGTTCTAAAGGTGTTCTCGCTAGCCCAATCGGCCACTTGCATGATGTCTTGCAGCTTCGCTTCTTGCGCTAGCACCTTTGAGGCCATTGCTCCTCTCACTGAATGTGCTGCAAATGTATCTATTCCTGCTGATTGCATTACTTCGTGCACACATCTGGCTATGGTAGCTGACACAACTGCTTTGTGCAGCTTCCTATGCGCTATTAGTAATTATTTGGTAGCTGCTGCTCGCATTTCTGCTGTCCTATTCTCGTATTCTTGTACGCATGCTGCTACACACCATTTGGGATGGTCGTGCAGGTAGGGGTAAGATATTGAGGTGGAACACATCTTAGCCCTCCTGGCCAGTGTGAAGGTAACCCCTTTGGGTCCATACGTCTTTCTGTGGACATCTAATGCTTTCACGTCTGCTACTCTTCTGCATGATATCAGAGATAGGAACATAGCAAGCTTCCCTGACAGCTGTTTCAAGGACAGATATGTATTTCCTGGCCATCTGGTGAGGAGTTTTAGTACTAGTGTCACGTCCCATAAATGTACGTATTTCGGCTCAGGGGGTTTTCTGAAGCGGACTCCCTTAATGAGTCTAACTACTGCAGCCTTTTCCCGTATGGGGATTCCGTCGACGGGCAGATGTCCTGCTGATATGGAATATCTGAATACACCAATTGTCTGAAATGCTTTCCCGTCCTGCAGCAGGTCTGGTAAGAGGGTCAGGACCGCTACTATAAGGGCAGAAACAGGATGGACATTTCGCCTCTTGCACCACTGTGACCATCTACTCCAAGCTGCGTCATAGCTCCGTCTAGTGGACGGGGCCCATGATTCTGCAATGAATCTCGCAGCTTGTGACGAAGTGCCTGGGAGCGCCCAGTGTCTCTTGCTATCTTGCACGTCCCTCTCACTCTCAGAGGATGAAATTACCCAATTGGGTCTGTGAGCAGGTGTTCCCCTGCTGGCAGTATTCTTGGGTGGTCTGTCAGTAACTCCATCAGTGTCAGGAACCACACTTGAGATTTCCATATCGGAGCCACTATGATCAGGCGCGCTGTCTCCCTACGAACATTCGGCAGTACTCTACTCATCATTATGACCGGGGGGAACGCATAGTGCAAGTTTCCCTCCCAGTCTTGGAGGAAGGTGCCTGCTCCCTCCACAGTCGGATCTAGTCTCCAACTGAAGTATCTGCTCTTCTGTGCGTTCAGTCTAGATTCAAATAAGTCTGTATGAAACAGGCCCCATAGCTTCTCTATCCACTGTAATACTCGTACATCTAGTTCCCAATCACTGGAATTGAATAAATGTCTGGAGTTCCAGTCTGCCACTACATTAATTGATCCTGGGAGATACTCTGCTGTTACTGAGGTCTGTAGACAATAGTGCCAGAAGTCCTTGGCTAGCTCTGCTAGGATCCTGTATTTCATTCCACCTAGGAGGTTGATGTACCTAACTGCTGATATGTTGTCCATCTTCAGTAGGATACATACCTTCACTCTGTCCTTCGTGACGGCTTTGATCGTGAAGGATCCCGCCAGCAGTTTTAGACAGTTTATGTGAAGGCGGAGTTCCTCCGTACTCCATCTGCCTCCTGTTTCCAGCTCTACGGAACGGGCTCCCCAGCCTGCTCTGCTGGCATCCGACTCTATTATTAGGTCGGGTCGGTCTCCGAACATGGCTTTACCATTCCAGGCGTCCATATTGTGTAGCCACCATACTAGCTCTGTTCTGGATTCTTTGTCTAGGGGTACTAGAAATATCTCAACCCTTGTTGTAGGTGTTTTATCTTTAATCTTTGCAGGGCCCAATAATGAAGGGGCCCTTTAAATTTCACTTGGTTTGATGCCGCTAGTAGCACCACGATCCTCGCTATCGTCCTCAGAGATACTGTACTCTTGTCTAGGCAATTCCTTATTTCCCTTTTGATATCTCTCACTTTCCTGGCTGGTAGTTCTAGTGTAGCTGTCTTGGTGTCTATGACGAAGCCTAGAAAGTCTATTCGCCTTGCTGGAGTCGTGTCTGACTTGTCTAAGTTCACTGGGAAACAGCGACAAGAGGCGGTTTGTTACTCACCAGTTGCTGAATTGGTCGGAGTGGTGCTCAACCTTGGGATATAAACGAAGAGAGAGCAGCTCCAGTAATTGTTCAGTCTAAGCTGGAATGTACAAAAGGTACGATCCAGAACCAGACCTCCTCAACTCGAGGACCTCTTTAAGGCAACATACCCCTTTGCTGTATAGCAGAACAGTCAGAGGAATTGGTTACCCAAAAGAGCGGGAAGTCCACACAGCCAAACCCAGGCTTTAGGAAATAAACAAAAGCACAATTATAAGTCACTGATAGTTGACATTACTGTTTAAATCAAGATCAGGCCAAAGACAATACCTAAAAAAAGGCTTGAAAGGGCTCTAAGGCAACTACGGATGGATTGTCTAGGACCAAGAATACTGGGAATAAAGAAAGGATAATTAAGAAGAGTAACCTATTGATTCCCAAGGAAAATGCATCAATAACCAAAGGCTTACCCAATCGGTGTTCAGGCAAGGAGAGAATTTCAACGGAAGGAAAAAATAACAAACAGGAAGGTTAGTATAGGAAGGCTACCCCAAACGGCACGAGGGTCGCAACTAGGACCGGGATGGTGCACTGTTACGGGAGAGCATTCAGAAAGTGCACAGTTGCTGTTCAATTTGCCAAATTGTCCCAAACACAATAGTTCCCAGGGAAGATGGTGGTGGTCACGGTAGCAGAATACAGGCAGTTCACTAGTTCAAAACATTCCCCATTAACAAATAAGGGACTTACAGGAATGAAGTCTGTAGCAGGCTGCGTGAGAAGTAGCAGAGCTAAATGGTATGCTCCCAGTTCTCCCAAAATAGAAGTGTTAGAAATCCTGCTTTGAAAGGCTTCGGTGCGGGTTTGCTGAGCAGTACAGAGGCTCGGCAGACCGTTGGGACAGCTGCCGAAGGAGTTGTTGGTGAGGAGAGGCGAGCCGGCAGGATGACTTGCCTGAGTGAATGAAGGCAGCACAGGGGCTCGGCAGGCAGGCGGAACAGCTGCAGTGGAAGCCGCTGCAAGGTGCGGTGAGCCGACAGGACGGCTAGCCGAAAGTCTGGTTCAATATCCAAGGGATAATCCAATAGAATGGTCAAACAACGTTCCGAGTTCAAAGAAGAAGAACGTCTGGATAAGTAGAATTGATGGACAAAAACTAATTAGAAGCAGCGTATCAACTTTGGGCAATCGTATTTAAACGCAGGGGCGGAGCCCGTTTTGCCGTACGCGTGGAACACGTAACTGCCGGGTCAAGTGACTACCTGAAACACGGGCAGCAGAGAGACCACGTCTCCATGGTAACCTCCAGCGTTGCCAGAATGGAGATGCTTGGAAACGGGAAACGCAGCGATTCATAACACGGTTCTTCGCCCATTTCGTCTGAGAAAGTAGAACCTCTCTGTTGTCTGCCATGAGTAGGATATCGTCTAGGTAGATAATCATACAAATCCCTTTCTTCCTGATTGCTGCCGCTATCGGTCTCATGAGTTTCATGAAGGCCCACTGCACTGATGCTGGGCCAAATGGCATTGTCATGAATTACCAATATTGTTCGTCCCAGACGAATGCTAGAAAGGGACGGTATTGCTCTTGAACTGGGATCGCGAGATATGCGTCTTTCAAGTCTATTCTTGTGAGCCAATCTGCTTCCCTTGGCGTGTCTCACTGCTGGTGGATCCCCTCCATCTTGAAGTGGTGATAAACCACCTAGCTGTTCAATTCCCTTAAGTTTATTACAAGCCTCACTTTTTCTTTCCTGTGTACTTGGAACATGTTGCTGATGGAGCTTGGTGAGTCGGAGCATGGCTCGAAAGCTCTCTTCAGCACGAGGCGCTGAAGTTCGCTGTGCAGGCTTTTTCTCTCTGATTGGTCCATGTGTATTGGAGGGGGAGTTTGCGCTTGGTGTGGCACTTGTATAAATTCCAGCTGCAGTCCTTTGACTGGCTGTAGTACCCATCCATCATTGGAAAGCATGTGCCAGTTAGCCAAAATTGTTGCATCCTCCATCCTACTGGTGGGTATGCAGTATGTCTCACCTGTGGGGAAGTTTTGTCCTCTTCCCAGTCTTCTACCTCATCGTCCTGTCGGGAATTGTCCTCTTGCAAGAAATAAGGTATCTTGTTGTTATGTTATGTTATGTTATGTTATGTTATGTTATGTTATGTTATGTTATGTTATGTTATGTTATGTTATGTTATGGGTGCTTATAAAGTGCCGGCAGCCCGCAGGCATCAGGGCGCTGATAACAAAAAACATGTAATGGTCACATTTGGAATTAACGTCTGTCTCACCGGGTTCTTATTTTGCTAAGCATTAAAGTTTACTTGAAGGGGCAAGTCTTCAAGCTTTCCTAAACATTTGATAGTTCTTTTCCAACCGCAATTTAGGAGGTACTTTGTTCCACTGTTGCGCCATGCAAATAGTGAAGGATCTGCCCATACCTGCTTTGAGCTTGTATCGTGGCACGTTTAGCAGTCCTTTATCCGCTGAGCGTAGTTGTCTCGAGGGGCTATATCTTGTAAATTGTTTCTTGAAGTATAGCGGGGCCTCTCCAAAGATACACCTGTGAATGATTGTCATTGACTTGAAGTTCACTCTGTCCACAACTATTAGCCAATGCAATGATTTCCTTGCCTATGTTGTGTGCTCCCTAGTTTTTAGTTTCTTCACTAGACAAACCGCGTCCTTTTCCATGACTTGACATCTGGCAATGTCTTTTTTTGTTGCTCCCAACAACAATGTATTTCCATAGTCTAGCCTGGATAGTACTATTGCTCTAGCTATAGTTGCAGAATTATCTTCGCTCAGATAGGGTCTAATGGCTTTAATGAGGCATATATAGTATGAATTGTTTTTGTGTAATTAGTTGACCTGAGCCTCAGAGCTCACCTGGGCATCTACCATCATCCCCAGGGTCTTAACCTTGCCCGAGACTTGGATTTTGGCCTCTTTGATAGAGAAGAATTATACTCCTCTCCCAGTTTGGCTCTGGCTGCGCTGGTTACAAAGATCAAGAGCTCTGTCTTTGTGTTATTTAGGCACATCCAGCCAGTTTTACTGCATCCACTGGTCTATTATGTGGTAGATTTCCGCTATTTTCTCTTGTGTGATCGCCCTCTAGTTCTAATACCAGTTGCGTATCGTCGGCGTAATTTGTGACAAAGACGCCAACGTCGTCCAACAGATCACAGAGACTTCTCATATATATGTTGAACAACAACGGAAATGGGCTAGCTCCCTGCAGTAGACCGAAAATAATTGAGATAGCCCCGAAAACATTTCCCCCCAGTGTACTCTGGCTTGACGCTCCGAAAGAAAGGATATGAGCCAGTCCAAGGCAATAGGGGAGCATCCCGCTATTTCTTTAAGCGCTTTTACTAGGAGCTGGTGATTTACCAGGTCGAAGGCTGAGCTGAGGTCCAACAGCATCAACATCCCAGTTTTGCCTCTGTCCACTAACTCGAGCACATGGCTTTGCAAGTCTAACATGGCCGTTTCTGTACTATGGACTGCCCTGAAGCCAGATTGTTGTTGATGAAGTACTGCTTGCTCCTCTATATGTTTCTGTACTTGGATCGTAGCTATTTTGTCCAATATTTTAAGGACAAAGTTAGCATTAGCAATGGGACGTAGATTACCTGGGTCCTTGGGGTCAAGACCAAACTTTTTAACCAAAGGCGTAATTGTGACTTTTTAAATTTTCTTTGGTACTGAACCTTCTTTAAAAGATGTGTTAATTATTTAACCCAAAACAGGTGTGAATATTTCCTTATTTTGTAGTATAATTTTTGAAAGAAGTATATTTTCGGCACATGATGTTGGTTTCATTTTGTTTAGTACCACCAGCAGTTCTGCTTCTAAGACTGATGTGAAATTAAAGGAATCAGTGACTCCCTGATTAAAACAATCTTTCTTTGACATGACTTCTGCTGATTGTTCTCTGGCTTTAACTATGTTGTCTCTTGCCTTTTGTGTTTTTGCTGCAAAGGCATTTTGAACTATATCGCAGTCTTCCTTAGATGGTGAAAAGGGCAGAGTAAGGACTTTAGGTTTTCCTATGCTTTTTAATATTTCAAATATTTTGCTTGTAGCATTTGATGCTGCTGCTATTTCTTTATTGTAATGATTAGCCTTAGCTTCTCTAATGCTTTCCCTGTATTTTTTATTGGCTTGACTCCAGTTGTCTTTCTTTTCCTTGGAGCAATTTTGGTGCCATTTTCTTTCTAGCGCTCTTTTTTCTACTTTCTGTTTGTTTAGTTCTTCACTGAACCACTTCTGTTGATTACTATTTTTCTTCGCTATTTTAGGTTTCATGAGGGCTTCCTCTTCCACAGATTCTGAATCTGTGCAATGTATTTGTCTAGCATTATTTCACAACTGTCTTGCTCTTGGAAGGATTTCAGGATTCTTGTGATACAGAGTTTGAGTTGTTCTGGTCCCAAATTTTAAAAATGTCTACTCTGTACTTTTATATGAGGATTATGATGCTGTTTGGTGTTAGCCAATAATACCTCAAAAGACATCAGATAGTGATCACTCCAAATACATGGTTCTGTGATGACCCTCTGAGTCTGCAGGTTGTGCGTTAAGGCCCAGTCCAGTTGGTTGCCTTGGGGGGTTGTAGGTTGGTTGTTAATAACAACGTAA
Organism: Ambystoma mexicanum; assembly: GCF_040938575.1. Taxonomy (NCBI): domain Eukaryota; kingdom Metazoa; phylum Chordata; class Amphibia; order Caudata; family Ambystomatidae; genus Ambystoma; species Ambystoma mexicanum. The sequence goes on from NC_090934.1 coordinate 671,797,944, forward strand.
TCAAGATTTGTTAAGGTCTTCTCGAGAGAGATGGCTTCTTTATTCACCTTATTACCTCTCCAGTGGTTAAAGTCTCCTAATGTGGATGAATTAGGTGATTTTAAGTTTATGAGTTGTGAGCTAAGCTCATTTGCAAAGTCTGAGACTAACGGTGGAGGTCTATAAATGCCTATTATGTTTATGCAGTCGTTAGGTGTAAACGTTAATTTGAGCTGTAGGGTTTCACATCCGTGACAACTGAAATTTGCTTTGAATAGTTTCAACGATTCTCTCGCTACAATAGCCACTCCCTGGCTACCTTCGCTGTTAGTATTATACACTGTGTATCCCTCTGGTACAGCAATGTCACAGGTGGTTCCTATTGGGTCTTTAAGCCATGGTTCAGTAATACAAAGTAGATCAATTTCTTTCTCCGTGATCAGCTCATGTATGCTGAGTGCGTGTTTGCACATGGATCTGGTGTTTAGCAATCCTACCTTAATTGTATGGTGTAGCAGGGTGTGGGATGAAATGCCCTCGGGAGGATCATCTCTCTCCCTTTGTTTAAGGTCCCAGTTCCCCTTAGACAGCTCACCGTTTATATTGTTGTCCAGGAGCAACATTAATTATGGATGTAAAAGGCTTTTCTGTCCAGAATACAGCAGACGTGTAGCTGCTCCTCCACTCCTTCCACAGACTGTAGCAGACTGTGCCTGCCGGATTTGGTGGGAAGTAGCTGCCTAGGACTACAATCCTTCTGGGGAATGTAGTTCTTGCCTATAGTCACATGTGCAGAGAGGGAACTCTCTGATTCAAATCGCGTAGACTGTCGAAAGCACTGCAATTAATCGAGCCGGGTATTATTTTCAGTGAGTTTCAACAGCACCACAAGCAAGAATGGAAGTTACAGGCACAATATTAAGGTACAATGTTTAAAAAGTGCAAGCTGCAATATTAAAATACAATGTTTTTAAAACAGTGCAAGTTGCAATTACAATGTTAAAAGAGGTACTAACTGAGTCTTCCTGGCACTCTGCTTTAAATACTGTAGCAGACTGTGCCTGCCAGGTTTGGGGGAAGTAGCTGCCTAAAACTACAATCCTTCTGGGGATTGTAGTTCTTTCCTATAGTCACACGTGCAGAGAGGAAACTCTCTGATTCAAATCGTGTAGACTGTCAAAAGCACTGACATTCAATTTCAATCGAGCCAGATATCATTTTCACTGAGTTTAAACAGCACCACAAGCAAGAATGGAAGTTACAGGCACAATATTAAGGTACAATGTTTAAAAAGCGCAAGCTGCAACATTAAACAGCGCAGTTTCCAATTACAATGTTAAAAGCGGTACTAACCAAGTCTTCCTGGCACTCTGTTGTCCATTGCCCCAGTAGCCCTGTTCGTTTGAGGTCTTCTTGTGCCCTGGAAGCGACCGGACGCTCGACCTATGCAGCGCCCAGTCCCAGCGAAAACCCTGCCTGGGAATATTTTCCGAGTGGATGCCTGGGCTTTCTCCAGTTAGGTATATGTCCCCACAAATGTGCCCATTTCTTTGCCAAATGTTTTGCCAAATAAGAGTCCTTGGGCTGCTTCGCCTGCCTCGTATGAGGCCAGGTCTCCAAGCTTGGGGTCTATTTTTAATAGTAGACCTCACCTCCTCGCTGAGGAAATAGCACAGTTGGCATTGCACAGTAGGCACACAGTCCTGTGGCACCATTTTGCTACTTCCTCTCCTGTATCCCGAGACCGCTCAGCCAGGTCCATGATTTTGGACACTGGCCCTGCCCTGCCAGGTCGAGGACCTTGTCCTGGCAAGTCCTCCAGGTCCTGTCTATACCCTTCCTGGGGTCTCTGGACGATTTTGATCCGAAGGCTAGCATCTTGGGATCCAGTTCTGGTGCCTCAGCTACTTGACCTGGTAGTTCTGGTCTGGGACATTTTGCCCTCATGTGCTGCCTTGCTTCCTTCTCAAGAGCCTTCCGCAGCCTCTGGGTCATATATTTGGTCCCCGGTGGTGACGGCTGCCAGTCTCAAGACTTGGGGTTCTTGATATATTCGTGTTCGAACATGTCTGATATTTCATTGGTGTCCTCAATATTCTTCTCCTTCCGCGATCTCTTCCTTGCGGGGGTTGTGGGTCATCCTCTCCTGCCCCATCTCTTTCTGTCTGGGAGGAGCGTGGTGACTCCGGTGGCTCTCCCTCAGAGTCTCGCCCTTCATTACCCATACTATCTTCCCCTGAGTCGGGGGTCGTGAGGTTTGGCACTACCGAGCTGTGCAGGAATGCGTCTTTGAGCTTCTTGAAAGCATCGGTAGCCTCTGGCGCCTCTGAGTCTACCCCTTCAAGTTGACCCGGGGGTCAGAAGAGGCCTTCCTCTTCCGGGTCTTGTTACAACCCTGCAGACCCACTGGCGTGGCCGTTGTGGACGTGCTTTTCTGTTTTTCTGTGCTTGTCTTCTGGCTTAAAATCTTTTCAATTGTAGCCAGCCTGTCTTGCAGGGGTCTGACCCCTTGTGCCACTGTCTCCACCAGTGATTTCCCCAGCACTTCCCTGAAGCTGTAGGCCAGGTCTTCTTCCTGTTCCTCTTCGCTCCACTCAAATTCTGCCATGCTCCTGGGGTGCTTCTGCCTTAGTTACCTTATTTCAGATGCATGTGGCATATCCACTCTGAGCAGTGGATAACTTAGTGTGACTTGGACCTGTTGCTCTGTGCTGTTGAGCTGTAGTCTCGCTGTGCAAGTTAATGTTATGCAGCTGATCCTGCTGTGCTCATGGGTGGCATGCCCATGAGTTTATCAGCCTAAATTGGCTGTCTTATCTGTGTGCGACCTCTCCCTGCTTTGAGGGAGTCTTGCTGTCGCTCGGCGCATTGTGCTCTCTTATCTCACCTAGCGGGGTCAACAAAACGTTCTGGCGTGTGCAAGAGCTTCTCGTATGCCGGTATCTTTCTCTCACTCTTTCAGTACTATTGCGCGCATTGTATGGTTCCGCCCCCACAAGGGTGGCCGCTGCTTTGCTTTTTCGCTCGACTAATGAGCGTTGTTGTGGCTTGTGAGTATGCCACGTGACTATTAGCTACTCCTCATGTGAGTGCTCTGCTTAGGCTCTGCCTCCTCGATGGAGGTGGCCTTTGCTGTGTGTACACAGAGGTTGCTAGGCCCCCGAGCATGCCGATAGTGCGGCAGGGGCTGAGCCACCCCTGGCTACAAAAGAACTGTGAAAAAACTCTAATTTAAATATTTTGATTTGACACAAACTTTCTGTTAACGCTGCAGCACTCCTTTGAATATATAAACACATGCTGCTTGCGCTAGCTTCAGTTATGTTACATTATGTTCTTTTATATTTGCGCATATCGCAGCTAGGATGTAAAGGTACTTATCTGCTTGACGAGCTTGAAAAGAAGACGAGGAAGGAAGGAACAGAAAGGACTATGAGCATGTGACAGGGATCAGAAAGAACTACAGAAAGGACTAGATTTGAAGGGAAATGTTGTTTTAAAAAAATGTTTGAACATGGAAAATGTTGAATTTGTTGAACCTGCTGGAGACAGGAATAAATAAGAAGTTGAAGCATAATGCTTGCCTCTGGTCTTGACATAGAATGCGTCACTGTTATGGTAATGATAATGGGATATGCAAGTGTAGCACATTATGGCACAGTACCTCATGTAAAGAAAAGTATAGCTTGGCGTACGACAGTGTAACTCAAGCAATGTGCACTTTCCACAACTGATATTGTCAATGTACCTCATTGCTTTTAGCGATGTGTTTGCTTCTTATTCTCTGTGCAATTGGTGCATTCCCAGTCACAGCTACTAGTTGTAATCACTATCATCAAGGCAGAGTGCCAGGGTGCCCGACCGTCAGATTGCTGATACTGCCCTCCTCTGTTGCTGCGCTATATCGTGCGATGACAAGGGATGGCGTAAACGCCCCTCCTCCTATGGGCTACAAACAACTACAGGGTCAAGACTGTCCTCTTCTGCTGCTGTGCTACAGCGTGAGGTGACACAAGAAGGCATCGGCAAGCTCCTCCTCCTACAAGCTACACACCACTACAGGGCATAGCCTGCCCTGCTCTGCAAGATCCTCCTCCTATGTGCTCCACAACGCTCCAGGGCAGAGACTGCTGAGGCAGCCCTGCCCTCCTCTCCACATAATATCCTATGAAGATCATTACCTTACCAATGCTATCATTTCACCAATATTTTTCAGAAAATATATTTACATACAAATTATTCAAACCACTTAGAAATTAAAAACACCCAAAGATGTATTACTGTATACCTCATTATCAACTTTAAGAAATCGGAACTCAGTTTTGTTACCTCTTTACCATTCCATACATTTATCAGTCATTTTGATATTTTACAAACGGTTGTTAACAACCCTTAAAAAAGGGTTCTGGGTATTATGATCCCATAAATCTTTTCCCACAATCTGAAAGGCCATTAAAATGTTTTAAATAGAGGTTTGTATAATAAATAATGCTGCCATGGTCTCTGTTGAACCCACCTGATGTTGTTTAGAGAAGATAAATCAAATGTGTTCTCTTTTACATACCTTTATTTAGGTATCCTTTCTCAAAAGATGCAGGTACATGTTTAATAGCAATAAAATCAGTCAAAATCAGTTGTTTGATATTTTCACTTGAATTCTTCTCTTTCCAACACAAAGTCAGTGGTTGCCTAATGTCCATATTTTAAGCACATGCAGATGTCCACCCACACTAATTCTTAATTTTGCAGATGATGATTCCCACATACAATGTATTGCAAATAAATACAACATACAAACAACAAACATTGGGCCTCATTACAAGTTTGCCGGTATTCCATCGGTAAATACACTGGAATACCGGCAAACGGAATTGGCGTTACTGGAACTTGGTATGCCGGCATTACTGGCACAGTAGAAGTGCCGGTAAGGGCAGTAAATTCCCATTCTACGGAGTCCCATACTCCATGGGGGGTGATTGCCGCAATTACCGGTTGTGCTGGTAATAAAGCAGTTTTCTGCTAGTAGTGGGCAGATTTACCTCCAGCTCCTAACTGGAGGTAAATCCTTAACCCATACAGGCAAAGTTGTAGTCGGCCGGTCCGGTAAATGTGCTGATAAATGTTATTACCTGCACTTTTACAGTGTACCGGCCAATTCGGAGTGAGGTCCATTGTCAGTCAATATTATTTTAATGCATCAATTTAGTGGGAGCTTGGTACTAACAGTAATGTTTTAGCTTTTGTACATATATTTATCGGTGTAGCCTCTCTGAATTCCTAAATGTCTTTAACCAACGTTAAGATGTGCATCTATAGCAGTTTGTTTATTAGCATTTGAATATCCAGTGACGCAAATTTCCATCTTTATTTTTTATGTTGAATTTTAGATTTAATATTCAAAAGAGTGCTATGTTCGCTTTTATTTGCCTCAATCATGGCCTTTTGCAGTGTCACTTTTTTGTAACCTCTTCGTTCAAATGTATCTTGGAGGAACCCTGTTTGTTCCTCACTCCAATTTTGCTTAGCACTTAGTAGTACACCCAAAATATTGTTATTGAAAGTACTTCTCTCATTTGTGCAGACATTCTATGGATCTTGCTGTGCAATACACATTTTGCACACTAACGTTAAGGAAAGTCATGATTCTATTAAAGACAGGAAGGAAAAGTATTATGCTTTCTCTGTCTTTAATGGCAGAAACAGCATCAAATAAATCAAACAAAATCCCCAATTAACTCCTCTTCCATAAACCCCTGAAGGAGTAGTCCTATTAAACAGAAAATCACATGATCTAGTAACCAATCACAATTCTTTAACATATCCATAACATATTGTAGCTGGATCCTTCTTCCTCTTCTTTGATTTGAAGAACAGACTTTGACTTGCTCCCACTACATTAACTTCAACTAACTGGACAACTTTTATTTAAACTGAACTCTCATACACGTCTACGTCATCTTAACCACTGCTCCTGAAAGAAAAGAAAGCGGAAATACTCTTGTTAAGCATTCGTTGTGCAATCGCGTTTCAACAAATTGAAGTTCGCATTGCACCTTCAGAACATAACATCAATTGTTGCTCTGTATATTATCAACTCTTAGCTTACGCAGACTCATCTCCTGTGGTGTGGAAGGTTGTCCAGAGCAATGCCAGTGCTTCATTAATTTGAAATCTTCATCACTCTTTTGGTTTTAGTTTGTCTCCCTATGTGAGAGAGGCTTTTCTCAGACATGGGTCCCTTGCTCGCTGCGCATAGGGAACCAAGCTGCACCTCATTGAGGAGGCCCAACAAAGCCAAAACACATATGGTATTGTTTGTGTTTCTGTAAAGAGGCGACCAGACCTAGCAGTTTGGGCAGGGCTGCTCCCATTGGTGGCAGTATCTGCCTGATTTACATATGGCTGGGCCATTTTTGCAATGGCGCAGACAGGCTAAGAAACAGTGGTGTGGAAGGTTGCCCAGAGCAATGCCAGTGTTTCAGATGAATTCAAAACCTTCCACCCATCACTTTTTTGGTTTTAGTTTGTCTCCATATGTGAGAGAGGGTATGCCCAGACGTGGGTCCCTTGCTCGCTGCCCCATAGGGAACCAAGATGCACCTCATTGAGGAGGCTCAACAAGGCCGAATATGTCTGGGGTGTTTTGTGTTTCCGTGCAGAGGTACCTCGCCTAGCAGTTTGGGTAGGGCTGCTCCCACTGGTGGCAGTACCTAACTTATTTGCATATGGGTGGACCCCTTCTGCAATGGTGTAGAGGGGCTAAAAAACTGTGGTGTGGAAGGTTGTCCAGAGCAATGCCAGCGGTTCATATTGATTCAAAACCTTCTACCCATCACTTTTTTGCTTTTAGTTCATCTCCTGTATTATTCACAACACTTATAGCTCATTCAATTTAGCTTTGCCCAAAACAATATAAATATTCTCCAGTTAGCGAAGTACCACCCCTTTCCCTGTCCAAGCAACAAGCCGAAGGGTAGGATAATACTTTGCCTCCATGTCTTGAATAGAATCATGACTTTCCATAACGTTAGTGTGAAAAATCTGTATTCTATGTCAAACAAGGAGGCTCTTATTATGCTTCTTCAAAGCGTACTTACTACCAACTAAGCTACTTGGTCAATCGGTTTAAAGTAGAAGATCTTGAACACCAATTCTCCTGGCCAGTCCGCTGCCTTAATAATGTCCCCCAACCTGGTGTCTTCCGTGAAGGATTTCGAGGCAATACCATCCCTGGATAAATGTGCGCCCAATCCCATGTATATTGCTGTTTGCTCTATGGCCCCCCTTAACCTATCTCACACGGGTGGCAAAGGAAACCGCTTTGAGGGGGTTTGTGAGACTTATCAGTACTTGGGTTCCTTGACCAGCCGAAGGTGCAACATTACTGCCTCATAAATTCTGAAGCACCATACTACACACAGCTTAGGCTGATATTTAAAAGCAGGGTAATGCGGCATTGTGATCTCGGTAGTCGTCCTCCTTGAAATATGGAAGGTGACCCCTTTATGGTACAAAACTCCTGTTTTTCACTTCATGTCAGACACTCTCTTAAAAGAGATAAGGTAGAGATGCATGGTCAATTTAGCAGATGAGGCCTTCCTGGATAGATGATCTTCATCGGGCCAAAGTAGGAAAAAACATAGAACTTTGTTAACATCCCATAATTTGGAGTACTTGGGGACCAGAAACTTCACTTGTTTGATCCCCTTCAACAATCATTTGATGAGAGGGTGTTCACCGATAGCTGTGCCATCTACTAACACATGTCTAGCTGGAATTGCTGACCTGAAAACCTTGAACCATCCTGTATGCTATGCCCTCTATGACTACATCTTATAAGAAATTGGCCATCGCTAGCACATTTGCATCAATGGGATCATAATCCTTTTCCATGCACCAGCGGTGCAAATGTTCCAAGCAGCCTTGTATGACTGTGTGAGCCCATGAGCTACGGAAGAAACTTCCAGCTTGTCAAAATGTTCTGGCTTTTCCCAACTACTCTGGAAATCATCCATGCCACTAGAATGAGTGAACCGTCTAGCACCATTGGGTGAAAATTCCCCACTGGGTCTCGGAGTATATGAAGTATCTGAGGGAGGAGTACTGTGGTTCTCGTCGTCAGATCTAAGAGGTTTGAGAAACAATCTTCCGGGCTCCTGGTGTGTGCCAGAATATGCGTCATCATTGTGAATAGGTGAAATGCGTTCTCTGTTCCTGGTCCACAATGCTGGATGAATGCGTCCGAGGCCATTGCCAAGTGAAGAATCGCTCCAGTTGTTGATTGGTCTTCGAAGTGAAAAGACCTATTGAGCATTGCCCCACATGTTCATAAGTTCCTGAAAGACTTCTATGTGCCGCTAACCATCACTGGGTGTCCTTCAGATACCTTGAATTCCAGTTTGCAACTGTGTTTAACAGTCCTGGCAGGTGCTCACTGAGATGTTCCTTGCCAGGCAGTAATGGCAAACATCTTTGCTAACTTCGTGCCACTGAGGCAATTGATATACATCACTTCTGTGATATAATCGTTCTTAAGCAGAATGCAGCATTTTACTGCTTTTATGACAAATGAGCCTGCTAGAAGATCCACACAATGTATGTGATACTTGAGCTCCTCCAGGACCCATCTGCCTCCAGTTGTGATAGTTCCACACCAATCTCCCCAGCTTGTCCTGCTGGCATCCGATTCTATTACTACATTTGGTGGAGCTTATAAAAATCACTGTCCCAATCCAAGCTTCGACTTGATCCAGCCAACAGCACATTTTTGTCTTGTCTTTGCTGGTGATGGGACCTACTTGGTCGTATCCCAGGCCTTTGCAAAGATGCTGGATTTTCTTAGCCTCTAAAGGGCCTGTTAGTGCAGAGGCCCTGGTAATATTGCTTGAACAGAGGAGGTTAACAGACCTACTATTCTTATTAGGGCTTCGAGAGATGTAGTGTCTTTTGTCAGCATCTGAGCAATCCACCTGCAAACCGTCTGCATCTTGTGAGATGGCAGGCTGAACAAAGTCCAAAACCCATTGAGAAATGAAGGAACTCCATTATCCGAGCTGGCTCCAGTACTCACTTCTCCAAGTTCACTATGAATCCCAGGACCTGTAGCAGAGTCACTGCTGCCCCCACCTGGGTAGATAGCAAGTCTCTGTCCTGTGGCATGTAGATCATATTGTCCAGGTAAATAATCATTCTTATTCCATGTTCACAGAGGGGTTGATTCATGGAATTGAGTGCCGTAAAACGGGGATTTGTGCGCCATTCTGCCCGCAAATCTCTGTTTAACAAATGGGGATTTGTGGGCAGAATGGCGCACAAATCCCTGTTTTTCAGCACACAAATTCCTTGAATGAGCCCCAGAGTCTGGCCACCACTGACCTCAAGGGTTTTGTGAAGCACCAGTAGGCTGATGATAAGCTAAATGTCAGACACATGAACTCCCACGGCTGACCCACCCAGAGGAATCGGAGAAAATGTCAGTGGGGGTAAAGGGGTCTTTGAGATCCATTCAGGCTAACCAATCTCCTGGTTGTAGAAGATCCCTGAGACGATGTCTTGAAATGTTTCTATGGGGAGGAATTTATTGAGAACTTTTAAAATGTCTTTTCTCTGCACCAGAAAATTGTTGCTGATGAACTTGTCTTGCTGGGGGCACACTGCCACTATGGCATTTTTTTCTGACTAGCTGGTTGACTTCTTGGTTCAGCGTCTGAACCTCGTCTAACGCAAAGCAGATTGGGTTTCATAACTGTGTAGGGGCTGAAAGAAGTTCTAGATAAAACCTATGTACTGCTTGTAATACCTATGCGCCCCCACTAAGCTGACATTCAATTTGCTCCACTGTGGGGGCTGGCAGCTGTCACTGACCTCATCTCCACCCTCTTCCTCTACGCCTCTCCCACTTGTTGGAAAGAAGGTGTGAAATCGAGTGTCTGTGCATTTGCTGAACCTTCCGCAAACTCCATGGGATCTTTGTTGCATGCCACGGCTAGGCGAGCAGCGCCGGCCTCACCCAGCATTACAAAAAAAAACGTACGACCAAACACTTTTTTCCGATAATTTTTGGCTTTGTCCAGCGCTGCATGTGTCCCAAGGAACCTGGACATTTCGTTTGCTAAGGAGTACCCAAATCGGAGCTCCTCTGCATTTTTCACTCCCAGCAGATGTAGCAAGCTCTGCTAGCTTTGGATCTATGTCCATGAGAGTTCTCATGCACCTCTCTATAGAAATGGCACCGTTTGCCTTTCCCAGAAGACCATAAACACTTCTGGGTTAAGAGAAACCTTCAGTATTTTAGCCAGGGACTCTGCCATGTCCAGTAACATGTCCTGACAGCTCTGCCAGGACCTTCAAGGCCCTGTTTGGTGTCTTTTCCCACTTTCCCTTTCATCTTCGGGTCCAAAACAGTAGTCGCAGCAACCTTCTTACTAAGAAGCAGCTGAGGGCATTCCGCCCTTAGGTTATTCATGGCCTACTTGTCCAACGGTGTTCTAAACCTTCAGCAATGATAATAAGCTACTATTGCTATCGGTTCCCATTCCGCCAGGGATGGATCAGGGGTTCAGGGTCAAAATCTTCCCCTTCTCCTGTCGCTTTTGTTGCAATAGGGTCAACACCTGTATTAGAACTTGCTGTGCCCAGCTGCTTCTTCATCCTCCCTTTCCTCTCACTCAGAAGATGGAGGCTGGGACGCTATTTTTCTCTTTTCTCCCGCAACTGTGTCTTTAGAGGTGTCATGTTTGCCTCTTTTCTCTGTTGCTCTCTTTTACCTTCGGTCATTGCTGCTACCCTCAGAGGGGCTAGTCAGCCAGGCCTCTAGTTGCGCTAACTTCTTGTGCACTGGTTTCTTTCCCGCACTCACAGCTTGTCAAACAGGCTTGTCCATGCAGGTACCCAGTACTTTCTGGAAGCTGAGCAACATCAGGATGTCCACAGAGACAAACCCCTGATCTGCAGACTCTGAGCCTGGCATTCTTCTTTTAATTATGTGCAAGTATGTACATTATTCGTATCTCTGATAGGTGAGCCTGCAGTGCTGGACCTTGGGCCCCTGTTGCCCGTCAAACACAGCAGAGCTGTGGGGATCTTTAGGGCTTGAGCTTGGGCTTCTACTTGCCCGTCAGGAGCAGTTTTTTACCTGCTTGTCTGAAGCCTTCAATGTTGTATACAAACTCAAATTATTATGAGAGATCAGCAAATGTTGCTTATCCTGGCTGTGAATTAATCGTATAGCTCGAGCGCCCTCCAGTGGCTGCAGTGTAACTGCACTTAGTATCAATATTCTTGGAATGGGTAGCTCTTCTGGTGTCCACCTACTGGTGAGCGATGCGCAGTGGAGTAACTTTGCTGAAAATGTTGGGGGGGCATGACATCTGAAGAAAAGGTGCCCCAGCCAAATAAATGGGAACAAAATGGTGTGCCATGAAAATTGGGGGGGACAAACACCCCCGCCCCCCCTAAAATTACGCCCATGGCGATGCAGGTGTGCTAAAGGATGAGGAGGGACGATTAAAGCAATCCAGCAACTAGTTGGAGACTGTAATGCCGCTTTCTCCATAGGTGTAATGTCATGGGTGAAGCCAGCATGTAGGAGCCACTTGACAGGGAAGGGAACCGGAAGGCACAAGGTGTGGGGCGGGCAGATAGGGAGGAGTTGGGGAAAACGTTAAGGCAGTTTTATAGCTGGCACTGGATGAATAAAGTTGTGTTGAGCCAGCTCCCAGTAGGTCCGCACCTAATTGCTATCTGCAGTTGGGCCGCCTTGTGCTCAGCATAATGGTGCCATCATGCGATGTGCATTGTGGAGCGCAGCCAGCGTGGAGAGAAGCTCTGTCGCGGCCTGACCCGGAGCACCCACCACAAGGTCCCGCCTACCACAGAGCGTGGTCCGTGCTATGTAGAACCAGAGGAACCTGTCTACAGTAGAGGGTGCATCCAGGTACAGAAAGCTCGCTCCACATGGGATGGTGAGCGAGTGCACAGGGAGGTGCCCGGTAAGGCAGGACACACATGCATACCCACGTACAGCACCTACAGCGTCAGAGGCCTGCCCCTGGAAGCCACATACTGGTGCAAAAATGCTGGGTAAAGGGTGAACGTTCCCAGCCTGTTTAGGGTGGCTAGGAAGCCCAGCAGCATCATTGCCCAAAGGAAAGGAACAAATCAGAGGTGCACGTGCAGGAAGGGGCACGTAGCCACTCACAGGGAAGGCAACAGTGCATGAGACCAGCATACTGACTGATAATGAAGACATACATGATTCACCACAGCCACAAGTGATCAGGTCAGATCTCAGCCGTGTTTCAAAACCTTACTGTGCATGTCACGCCACCAGGGGTTTTGCCCTCGAGACTAAAGGACCATCTTCCATTGCAAATCATTGTGATCTCTCCGAGATCAGCAACCTGGAACCCAGGTGGAGACGGTGGGCGAGGGACTTTGATGTATATATCAGGGCCATAGGTCCCCTGTATGATGAAAAAGCACAGCCTCCTGATGCTGGCCATATGGCCAAATGTGCGCGACATTGTGGACTAGTTTCCTGCAGGATCAACCGACTCATATGCAGGTTTAACAGCTGCCCTCATAGAATATTTCACACCTCACATCAATGTGGCCTATGAACATCATGGGCCTCATTCCAACTTTGGAGGTAACCACGCTGCTATTTGCGGCAAGGCTGCCTCCAAAATCGTTCCGACTCTGCCCTGGTGAATGGAGTAATTACCGGTCCATTCCAAGGTTGGAGGGACCGGTAATTCCCCATTCACCAGGGCCCTTCCCCATTCCCATTTGAGCCCCCATAGGGCTCAATGGGTATGGGGAAGGTGCTAATAACGGTACCGTAAATTACGGTACCGTTATTAGCTCTAAAGCCCCTTAACGGGTCCCTTCCATAACGCCTGGTAAAACCAGGCGTTAAGGAAGGGACCCGCTAAGGGACCTCGTAGTAGGGCGCTAAGGGTTTAACGGCACCGGTCTCGTTACCGTGACCGTGAACCCTTACCGCCCTACTCAGAATGAGGCCCCATATATTTCACACAAGCAAACGAATCAAAGGTGACTGAATGGACACTTTCGTGATGCGACTCCGCATTTGCCTCAAACATTGTGACTTTAATGACTACTCTAACAAGGAGGCCCTGCAATCTCAAATCATAACAGGATGTGAGTGTGCTGACTTCAGGGAAAGATTGATTCAAATGTCTCACTGGAGGAAATACTGCGCCTAGCAAGATTGGACATGGCGCTAGCACTGCAGGTGGAAGCCATGAGCAACGTCAAAGTCTCAAATGGGCCATCAGAGATGATCAACAAGATGGAGGCCACACCACCCCAAAGACAACAGAGAACCCTTTTGCTACTAATGTGGATACACATTCCCCCATGAAGGAGCCTGCCCCGCTCTGGGCCAACAGTGCTCTGTGTGTGGGGAAGACAGCCATTTAAAAGCAGTTTGCTGCATCTCCTGCAGTCAAGCATGAGAGAGCAACCCCAGGGAGCTCAAGCAGGGGCTTGTCAATTCTATGAACCACCACCTTGAAAACACTGGGAGCTGAAGGATGAAGGGAGGGTATAGGAAAGAGCGCCACGAGAATGGCAGTCAAGGCGATCATCTATGTCACGACCCAAGAGAAGGCCCAGGAGATATGTCTGCTACCTGGTAGATCAGTCCCAATCGGACAGTGAGTTCAGCCAATCGCCGGCAGAAGATCCAAGAAAGAAAGGATATCTCTGCGCCCTGTGGAATCCCACTGTGAAGGAACAGAGCCCCATACTGCCATTCCAGGTGAATAATATGCCAGCTGAGTTCCTGGTCGACACAAGAGCTACAGTAAATGTCATTAGTAAGGAGGTCTATGGCAACCTTCCACATGCCCCGAAACTCAGACCAGAGGATGTGAACATTTACCCTTATGGGTCAAAGACCCCACTACCATGGAAAGGATACTTCATGGCACACTGTAAATACAAGACTCAATCCAAAAGGATACACATGCACGTGCTGGAGGCCGCCACAGATAGCCAGCAAAAATTGAACAACTCTTCCCACGCTCTTTAAAGGTCTAGGTAAGCTAAAGGACAAACAGATCACTCTACATATCAATCCAGAGGTACGCCCAGTGGCCCAACACTACTGAAGAATCCCGGTGAACATACAGAGGCAGGTAGTAGAGGAACTGCACAAGCTTCTGGAGCAGGGCATTATCGAATCGGTGATAGGGTCCACCCCGTGGGTGTCACCAATAGACCCGGTCCCCAAGAAGGACTCAAATGCCATCAGACTATGAGTGGACATGCGCCACCCAAACAAGGCCATCATTAGAGAACAGCACCAAGCCCCGAGGATCACAGACATGGTCCATCTGCTGAATTGGGCCACCATATTTTCCAAGCTGGATTTAAACAAAGGCTACCACCAGCTAGAACTTAGTGAACAGTCCATGTACATACCAACCTTCATCACTCACCTGTCCCTTTACAGATATAAGCGCCTCAGCTTTGTGGTATCCTCGACTGCAGAAATCTTCCAAGCCGACATCCATGATGTCATTAAGCATATCCCCATTTGTCTCAACTACAGTGACGATACACTGGTGTTTGGGAAAGACCAAGAGCAATAAGACAACATGCTGGTGAGGGTGTGATTGGTGCTGGAAGTGGCCCACCTCACACTCAACAGGGAGAGATGCAAGTTCAGGAAAGTCACCCTCCAATTTTTTGGGCACGTGTTCTCGGCTCAGGGCATGATACCAGACCCTGAAAAGGTAGCTTTGCTCAACAGCGCAAAACTCCCATCCAACGTGTTGGCCTGTGCTCGTTCTTAGGGTCTACCAGCTACTGCAACCGTTACATTCAAGACGTTGCTTCGTGAGCGAGCCGTTGATAGATCTCATGAAGAAACAAGCTCTGTTTGTAAGGCCTAAGTCCTGCCAGCAAGCATTTGAGACCATTTGACAGCGCATTTGTGGGATGTATTTACCCATGCATCCGAGCCGTACCTCAAAACTGTGCAGTACTGACATGGAAAACCTCATGATGGCCAGAGCTTCCCAGAAAATGCACAGGGAAATGCATGAAGAATAGGCTGCCATTCATTTTTGCCGATGTTATGGGCACAGAAGGAAACTGCCTAAAACCACCATTGGACTACCCACACAGTAGTCTGAAACCATTGGGAATGGCAATGCTGATTGCCAAATGCAACCTAGAATTGTTGGGAATTCATTTTCTTAAATCCCAAAAATGGGTGCAGTACCAGTACTCACCACTATCCAAAAGCCGGCAATTTAAAACAACACCAGATTTTACTATTTTGTGTAAAAATGAATGAACCCAAAGCAGGCCAAAGAAAGACTTACTGAGAGGTGGATACAATGTAAAGTGATATTCTGAAGTGACTTGAAGGTTTATAACAAGACTGGCTGCGCTGTGGATTTCAGCAGTTTAAGTAAATTTGGACTGAAAGACACTAAAAAAAATCTAAATGTTTAAATTGACTGAGTGACCTACTTTTGAGTGTCACATAGGTTGCAATTGTTTAAATGTCATAGTTTTAAACTTGGAATCAGCCTTCCAGCTGCATATGTGAAAATGTTTAGTTTTATTTGAATGCAGAAACTGGGGAACAGAAATGACAGCTTAAAGAGATTCCAATTTGCCTGGCAACTACCCCCATCAGGAGTGAAACTTGAGTCACAGCTGTGTTCCCAGGCCTAGCTGCCCTTTTGCTGCTCACACTAAGGATATGCCATCTATCTGATAATTGAATTACCTGTGCTCTGCAGGAGAGTGAACAATGCAACTCCCTTCACCCAGGCAGAGGGTTTATTGAGAGGATCATAAATGGCTTCCTCTTGAACAATGAGCCTCTCCTGACTCAGGCAAAGGTTTTATTACAGCAGTCGTAAAATGTAGCTTCCTCTTGGCAGAAGCTGGGAGGAGCACTGCCTGTGAGAGCAAGCTGGCTTGGCAGAACTGGAAAAACCAGTATTTCTACCTTGTGCTGAGAGGAAACCACACCCCTTTGGAGCCAGAACATAACTCTAAAAAGATGAATAACTCATAGAGCGGACATGTGAAAATTTTATAAATGATACCATAATTCTTGTGATTTTTCTGCCCACAGTTTAAGAGGTTTTGAGAACCGGTGGTATGTTCAGGAGGGTTTTAGCGGAAAAGTGGATATTACTCTAAATGTGTGCATGTTAAAAATCTGAAACTTCATCAGTTAATGTCCATACTCCCTGCGCACATGTATGTAAAGTTGGGTCAATGTCAGAAATTGAAAAATCAGTTAAAAAGTCAATTATGTGCCATTTCTGAATGCAAGCTCTTAGAAACAGCAGATTTGGACAGAGACATGGCTAAATTCAGCCACACCATGTATATGTAATTTCAAGCAACTGTGTAACTGTGAAATATGTCTTTTATTATCAAATATAGAATGTGTGCAATCTGACAGAGGAGTGTCCTATCTGCAAGCCATAAAATGACATCCCTCTGACTCACAGTTCATTCCCCAATCAAGTGGGGAATGGAAATTTGACCAATGACAAGTGAGAGGGGCGAGTTTAGTTATGACCAAACACACACACCCACTTGCAGAACATATAAATGGACCACTGAAACTTAGGTAGAGACCTTCAATTCCATTTGCTGCAACGCGCTCTGCCGGACCATACAACATCCAGAGATCCAGACTTCAAATTCATCAACCTCCAGAAAGCCAAACTAGAGACCAGACCAGAGAGAGAAAGCAGTGCTGTACCCAGAGAGAAAGCAGTGCTGTGCCCAGAGAGAGACCCGAGCCCAGTCCAAAACCCTGACCAGATCCGTGACGAGGCCCATTTAATTCAAGAATATAGTGTGAGTACATAGCAAAACTGTGCAGAACCAATCTCTTAGTTAAAATAATATAATTCAATCCTATTTTAATCTAAGTAGAACTGTCTCCTAACTGTCAACTGTCATTTGTAAAGCTGTCACTTGTCATTTTCTAGTTGCAAGCTGCACTTGTCTTTTTGAACTTTAAAATCTCAAATCTGAAAAACAACCTTTACTAAATCGCTCATAACTCTGTAACCGTTTGGGCTAGAGACTTGCAGTAACTTTTATCTGAAAGCTTAGAATCGTGGCTTTCCTACGAACCTAGAACCGCATTCCTACCCCTTATAGTTTTACCGCAATCGCGGAACACGCATCCGTGAATTTTGCCGCGATTTGCAAATTTCTTCACGTGTAAAAAGACAGCAGTTTTGCCTTCCATTTGCCAGAAATTCGTTTAACCTGCTAACTATCCCTGCATCATTGCTAGTGTGAGCCTGGACTAATATTAACTAGATACCACTCACCCTGAACCTCTGAAAGGGAATTAAAAGCATTTCCAGCATATTTCTCATCCATTGCTAGCACATATCAAAGCATTTGGGCCTGTGTTTTCAAAACTCCTATCTGTTTTCTGTAAGCTTGCTGGGATTGAACTGAATCACATTTGATTGCATTTCTGAGAACTGTGTACTTCCTTCCATTTCCTTGCATTGCATCAAGGGGGGGAGGGGATTGCCAGAGAAAAGTGATTACCTTGTTTGTTGAAATCATATTGAGTATTTTCTGTATTGCATTTTCATTCAACATTACATCCAGTTGAACTCTATAAAGCATTCTCTACCACATTATACTTCTGTACCTATTTACCAGTGTGCTATCTTATCCATTTCATGTCAACTCATTAGTGATTATAAAGAAGTGTGCTAGTGCCAGATTCTCCATTGTTAATCTTTATCATATCAGATTAAGGGTGATATTCAATTATTAATTTATTATAAAGTGGGATATATATACCTATTGTTTAAATTATCAAATAAACCTTTTAACTTGCAAAACAGAACTACTTCTTGGCTCAGTGGGGTCAGGGGGATTCCAAGAGAGGGGTGTGATATAGGGGTAGTCATCCAGAACGCATGAACTGGACCTAAAGATATATCAATAAGGGTTTTCATTCACTATTATAGACTAGGCGTTGACTTAGCTGTAGTGTTGAATTGAATCCTCTTACAAATTGGGGGCTCGAGCCGAGACGTTGGGTTAGATTTACCACTTGTGCAGCTTAATACAGTGTGCTAACTGACGGGATACATACATCCGGTCGGATCACCACGCTGCATTACGCTGTGAAGCATTCCTCAAAAGGGACACTCCAAGAAAAGTTCTGTTCTGCAAAAATAAAATACAAACTTCTGTAAGTCAGGACAGAGACCAATCTCTAGAATGACGACCTTGGTAGATTTGAAAATAGCCAGAGAGCACTTCTTACATAAATTATTTGTGAGAGGTGAATGGGCTGAGCAGGGCCAGGATGCCTGGTTGCAGGCCATCACGCGACAGGTCACTGAAACAGGGTCAGACTTATGGAGAGATCAGGGTCCATTACATGTGGCCCTGAGTGAACTATATATGGCTCCTAAGGCCAAAGATGAACACGACAAGATTGTTAGGATAGCGGCATATTTATATTTATATATGGGAGCCATACAGAATAAATGTGCTGAAGGCCATGATTTGGCAAAAAGGCAACAGATGGCGTTAGAGAAGGCCCAATTTGATCTGGACTCTTCTGAGCAAAGGCTGCACAGAAGCCAGGAGTCAGAAAATGAGACCAGACAGTACATCACTAAAATAAAGGAGGATATGGATGTGCTGCAAAAGGAAAAGTCAGAACAGGATACCAGATTTCTGGCCTTGCAGAAGGAGTACCAAGAAGGTTTGGACTCCCTACTGCAAAGCCAGAAAAAGCTGGAGCAACAGCTAGACTTCAATAGGGCATGTGCTGAGCAGGTAGTCACCCTGCAAAGCCACCTAGATAGGGAGAAGGCAGAGAGCAATAAACTGATTCTGAAAGACCTGGATACCCAGACAGAGTTTGGCCAGGAGCGCCAGAAAGCTGGTACCTTCCAAAGGCAGAGGGACGACCTGGCGGCACAAATGCAGGCTCTTAGTCAGGAAAGAGACGCCATAGGCCAGGAAGTCTGCCATCTAAAAAGAAAAATGGAAGAAAATCACCTGGCCCACCAGGGACTGGGTGACCTCCAAAAAGAACACCAGAACTTGTTAGAGCACACCAGGAGGGTGGAGGATGCTCTAGCAAGAAAGGAGCAGGCCAATAGGGACACAGCTCAGGAGGTAACCCTCCTGCAGCAAAGACTGGCCCAGTGCTCCAGGACCAATCAGGAAACACAGAGAGAGAATGAAGCTCTCTGCCAGCACAATGATAGGCTCCAACAGCAGGTAGCGATGCAGGAGAGACTGATAGAGTCGAGTAAGGCCTTAACTGAGGAACTGAAGGCACAAATGCAGGCTCTTGCATTGCAACAGGGAGCAGGGGCGGATAGAGATGAGGTTCGCTGGGAAAGGGAAACTCCGGAGCATAACCTCAGGAGCCCTAGTACCAGAGGCCCTCATACCTCTCAGTCCCTGGACTCTGCCACCCCCATGTTCCCTGGCGCACATGAGCACAGGGCCACAGGGATGGCAGATTACTATCCAGCTAAGAGTATGGGGCTCATAGGCCAGTACCACTCAGGAATGGAGGGGTGGGCATCCGGGTATGGGCACCCAAGTACAGTACAGTTCAGTGGGAAACCCCAGGAGAGTAGGCCCCTTAAGGGCATCCTGAAAACCTCTGCCCAGTTAGGTCGGTGGGGGGGGTACCCATCAAATCCTGGCAGCAAGGAGGAATCTGAAGACTCCTCTGAACTGCGCAGGACACAGGAGACCAGGTCCCCACATTCTGCCAGCCATTCCCAGGCTCGCAGAATCCGGGAAAACCTGGAAGAGCAGACAGGAACCTCTGGGAGCAGTGCCTCTGAGTCCGAGGACGATTGGACCAGGGTTACCCGGACCAAAAGGGCCAATAAGACAAAAAGGGCCTTGCTTAAGGACCCTTTAAAGCAGATGAAGGCGATCAGGAGCGTCATCACGCCTTACCATAAGAACGCTAAGTATTCTGTTTGGGAGCACTTAGAGTTGTTTGAGCAAATGATGGAGACTTTCCATATGAAGGACAGCCAAAGCTGTATTCAATATGTAAAGTGGACCTTCTCCCCGGAATACTCCAGTTTCTTTGCGGGGCTGGAGGACCAAAATCATTTAAGATGGTCCACCTATAAGGCGGCCATCTTGAAACATTTTTCCATTCATAGAAATCCTCAAGAGGCTCGCAAGGCAGCCTACAATTTACAATGTGGGGAGGATCAGGCCCCACAAGAATTTGTGCAGGAACTGAAACGTGCTTTTGCGCAGACCACCAGAAGGGTGCGCACGGATAGCAGAGAATTTATAAATACGTTTTTCCATGCCTTGCCCAAATATATCATGACCCAGCTCGTGAGGGATTTTCACGAGAAAAGATCTTTAGACTGGGTCATTGAACAGGCTACCCGGATCTATGAGGTGCAGAAACCGGTAGATAGCAAAAGTAATGCCCAGAAAAACCCCAAAGCCAACAGCACCCCTGCTGCTGCCAAGGTGGCAGAGGTAAAGGTCACCCCTGTTTTGGATTTGGAGATAGGGGGGCCTAAAAACCTACCTGCACCTAATAATGCTAGGCCCAGAAGGTCCTCGGGCCAGTCACAGACAGGGAGCCAGGGAGGCAGCCCCACAAATGGGGTCCCTCGCTCTCCTGATTATGTAAGTCCCCGTTACAAGGGAAACAGACCCATCCTGGGTTATGTGTGGACTCCTCCAGCCCAAGGGGGGGGATCCAGCCAAGCACCTAACCCAGGGAACTTCCCTCCAAACTTCCCACAGGAGGGCAGAAATTTACCAAACCCTGGGCAGAACTTTTTCCCCAGATATCCACCCGACTTCCAACCCCAAAATCATCCATCCTTCTTTCCCCAATTCCCTGAGCCCAGACCACTGAATCCGGGAGAGGGGAGGCCAAGGGTGGAGGGGTACCCAAATCTTCCCAACCAGGGGTACTACCAAAGAAGGGATAGCTACCCTTCCCGGGATCAGCCCAGGGGAGAAAACAGGGCCCCGTATCAGCCTGAGCGGGTTTCCCAGTTAGAGCGCCAGGTTCAAAACATGGCGCGGGATATGGGTCACATACTGAGGGCTCAGCAGAACCCTCAGATGGGCGTGCCGGCGCAGAACACACCCAACTCTGGGCCTGGTGCTCCAGAACAATGACGGGGGCAGCACCCCGATAACTCACCGGTTCCCAGGGAGGAGGCACAAAGGGAAGGGGGGTGTAAAGCCTTGGAGGAAGCTTCCTTCCTCACTTGTAAACAGCCCCTGGAAACCCAGGAACCGGAAACAAAATCTCTTGCCCCTGAAAGTCTGCCTCCTAAGGAGCAGAGGGGGGGTAGGAGAAACAAAAGACCCAAACAGACTCAGTTTGAGGAGGAGGTACAGATCTTCCAATTTGAGGGAGAGGGATCCTCAGAGGATCCTGGGAAAAGGATCTTCTCCTTCAGAGAGGGGGGAACTCCTCCCAAAGAAAAATGGGTCCCTAGGGATGCAAATCCAGACTGGGGAGATGTGGAGACTGAGCTACCGCCGCCCACCATCTCATCCCAGAACCAACAGCAAGAAAATCCCCTGGTTCAAACCCATCCTGGGGACTGCCTCCAAAAAGGGGGGGGGGGGCGGCCCAGAACCGGAACCAGGGGAACCCACAATGGCTCTGATCTCCAGTTGCCAACTTTTTCTTTCAGATTCCCAAGACTCTCCACAGAATTCTGCCCAAATCTCTTCGCTAGCAATGTCCAAAACCAGAAAGTTAGCCCACCAGTTGTCCAAAAATGTACATTACCTGTGCCCCCTTGAGGAGAAGGAGGGAAGATATTATGCCCCGGTACAAGTACAGGGGCAGGGTACAATCTCGGCACTGGTGGACACTGGATCTCAAGCTACCCTTCTGTCCAGAAGGGCCTTTGATGAACTGAATGCAGGAAGGGGAGAGAATTACCAAATTCCTCTCACCTCTCTTCCGGGACAACTACAGAACTTTGACGGGAAGGAAATTCCCGTTGAGGGGACTGCAGACTTGGACATTAAAATTGGGCGACATAAGTTGAAACACCCGGTCATAGTTGTGACCCCGGAGGGCACCCCTTGTTTACTAGGGAATGACCTCCTGAGAAGGTTGTCACCCCTAATAGATTGCATAAACAAGGTCCTCTGGACTCAGACTAGCCGACCCATAAAATTAAAACAGAGTGTCAACCATGTTAGTTTAAACGGCACATGCCACATGGTTGAACAAAAATCTGACCAAGTAGAATTTCACTTCCAGAACAACCAAATTCCAGACGTGACAGTAATAGCAGTAGGACAACAGACTGGTGATGGGGGGTCCTCTCTATTTCTGAAAATCAATCTTCCTTCCAGTTTAAGGTGGTATTCCACACTGGAAGGAAACACTTTGAAATTCTATACTAATCCACAATCAGAAACTCCCACTCCTATAGTCCAGAAAGATGTGAAATCAGCTCAGGGTCTGGCTGATATTCAGCAAAATGGAGAGCAGCTGTTCATCCCTGTTCAGTTAAATGATGGGAAGGACTCTGTTCTCGCTCGAGTGTGTGTGAACAAGGGGAAGAGCTTCATCAGCGAAGCCATGTTTCGCCAACTCCCAAAAGATCCAGCCGTTCCCACCTTCAAACTGATAGACAAATGGGAAATGGACCTGGAAGCACCTAATTCCAAACATCTCCTGCCAAGCAGGTGTATGCTCAAAATCTCCATTGGCAACAAGAGCATAGTCCATAATTGTTGGGTCGTGCGAGACGTCACTGCCGCCTTTTACTTAGGCAGTGACATTCTCAATCGCTTTGCCATTAGTTTGGACCTAATAAACTTCAAAGCTTGGTCCCGATTAGCGGATAATCCCATGGGCTTTGATGATCCAGAAAAAGCATTTAGGTCAGCTCAATTGCTACCGTATGCAGTTGAAATTCAGGTTAAAGAGGAAGTCACCATCCCAGAAAGGACCCGACAATTCTCCCTGGAAGTGAAAGTTAAAAGGGGACACGAGTTGAAAAACCCTGATGCTTACATACATCTAAATGCTTCTCTCCAACAGCAAGGGTTGGGGGTAAACCCAACTCCATTAGTCAACATAGAACATGACACCATTCTAATAGAGGTGGATAACAGCGACTTAAAGAGTATTACTCTAGCCGCAGGCACCATTATTGGAATGGCGGTTGATGACCGACATTTCTCCATTGATCTTGTAAATGAACTGTTAGGGCCAATCCCCAAGGACTGCGTTGACAGTGACAGTGATGACAATACAACACCAGACAGGATTTTTACCCGGCATGGGGGGAACTTCCTGGTGTACACTTCTTGCCCTTATGGTAAGGAAGATGTGACTTGTGACTTCAGGAGGGATGAGGTGATTTTCCAGGTCCATGAGGGCTGCCTTTCCCACCTGAAGCCTCCGGTCCAAATCAGCACTCTGACCAGGGACTTCTCCACCCAGCTGGAGGAGTCCGCGGAGATAGCCAAACCAGAAGTCTTTCCAGGCTTCAGGCAGATGGTGGAAGAGAGAGTCAACCTAGCTGATGCCTGTGTGACTCTGGAACAAAAGCAAAAGTTGAAACAAGTTTTCTTGGATTTCCAAGATCTCTTTGCGGTAGACTCATATGACTGTGGCCGCACCAACATCCACACAACCACAATCCCCACGGACCCTGGCATGACTCCTGTGTTTGTGAAGCAATATCGCTTGCCTCTCGCATCAATGGAGTCCCTTACTGAAATAATTAAGAACCTTGAGTCCCGGGGAATAATCCGTCCAGTCCACAGCACCTTCAATAATCCGGTGCTGGGGATATTAAAGCCAAACGGCCAGTGGAGACTCTGCGCCGACCTTAGGGAGCTCAACAAACGGGTCCATACTTCCCGATGGCCTCTGCCCTACATTGACCAAGGGCTGGCCCAGATCCAGGGGTCACAGGTATTCACTGCAATAGACCTGACCAATGGATACTGGACCGTGCCTGTCAGCAGGGAGGACCAATACAAACTGGCTTTTACCTTTGGGGGCCAGCAGTACACATGGACCCGGACTCCCTTCGGATACCTCAACTCCGGCAATGAATTCAACATTTTCCTACATAAGGCCATGCCCGACCTGGGTGCGAGGGGTAACCTGGCTTATGTAGATGATGTCCTCATCAAAAGTTCATCTGTGGAGGAACACATAGCGGAGATCCGTTATGTTCTGAAACAGTTGAGGGCCGCCGGAGCAAAACTTTCCTTTCAGAAAGCACAGTGGTGTAGAACCCGTGTTAATTTCTTGGGGCATGAGATTACTCCTCAGGGTCTCTGTCCCCAGGAAAAGAAAGTGGAAGCACTTCAGAAACTGAAAGACCCCACAACTCTGCGAGAACTAAGGAGCCTCCTTGGACTGACTAATTACAGCAGAAAGTTCATTGAGGGCTACGCAGAGATCACCAGACCCCTGATTCATCTCCTAAAGGGGGGGGTCAAGTGGGAATGGGGTCCAGAACAATCCGAGGCAGTAAGACAACTCAAGAGAAGCCTCTCACAAGCGCCTTGCCTAGCTTACCCTGTCAGAAACAAGGAGTTCTTCCTGGAGACAGGGTTCTCTAATACGTGCTTGACGGCCGTATTATACCAAAAGCATGACAAGGTCAATAAAGTAATCTCCTATGCGAGCAAAACTTTATCCTCTGTGGAGGAAAAATTCAACGATTGTGAGAAGGCACTCCTGGCAACGGTGTGGGCATTGAAGAATTACCGCCCGTTTATCCAGGGGGAACACATCATAGTGGAGACTCCACACCAGCCTCTGCAATATCTCCAAAGTGACAGAATCCGGGCCGGAAATGTGAGTAATTCCCGAATTACTTCCTGGATTCTGTCAATGCAAGGCTTTCCGGTGGAGGTCAGATATGGCCAAAACAAGAAGAGTCCCCTCGCGCAAGGTCTGGCTGACTTGCATGATTGTGCCAGAGAAAACTGTCTCGAGGACGAAAGTCTAAAAATAAAGGACAACATGGAGGCATACCTTAATTCCCCCCACAAAGTCTTTGAAGAAGACAAGTGTGAGGGAATGCCCACTGTGTATGTGGATGGATGCTCTTACCATGTTGACAACAACGGGGAGAAAGAACTGGTGGCTGGCGTAGGGAATGCATGGGTGAATGAGTCCCCAGAACCCTCCGCTGGATACAAAATTGGTCCCCGAAGTAGTCAGGTGGCAGAATTGATGGCTGTGCATCATGCCATCCTCACTGCTGTCCAGCATCAACTCCACGAACTGGTCATAATCACAGATTCGGATTATGTACGGAACGGGTTCGTGGAGCACCTGGTTAATTGGAAAACCAGAGGCATGTTATGTGCTAACAACAAACCCTTGAAACATGGGAAGTTGATCCAAAACATTGATGATCTGGTCACATCGAATGGGATGACCATCTACTGGAAAAAGATCAAGGGTCATTCCAAAGTAGAGGGACCAGACAAAACTGGAAATGACTTAGCTGATCAGCTGGCCAAAACCGGGGCCATCCAAGGGGATCTAATTGAGATTGAGTCCCTGTTGGGGGAAATCCAGGTCACTGCCATCACGAGGTCCCAGACAAATGCTCACAACGACCTTTCAATTGCACAATGGAGTAAGGAGACCCCTGATGCTGATTTGATTACTGCTCAGAAGGGGGATCCAATAATTGGTAAATTTTACCAGCACCTTGAGGACCCTGAGAACTTTCCCCTGACGGATACCGATTACATTGGGAAAGAGGACCTAAGAGTGTTGATGAAATGTCCAAAAATGTTCCGAATCCAAGACGGTTTGTTGGTAAGGAAATCCAAAGCTGGCCACGATCAGTGGGTGGTTCCTACCTCATTCCGAAGCCTGATGTTAAGTCACGCCCATGATGCGGCCACCGCCGGTCATAGGGGGTTTCACACAACATTGGAAATCTTAAGAGAGGTTGCATACTGGCCACACATGGGGCAGGACCTCGACCAATACTTGAAGGGGTGTCTTGTGTGTGCACAATTTCAGCCATCATCCCTCACGCACCGTGCGCCTCTTCAAAAGAGGGGGATGACACTGCCATGGTCAGATTTACAAATCGACTTTGTAGGCCCCGTGATTCGCTCGGCTAGGGGGAATAAGTACATGTTGACTGTGACATGCTTGTTTACCAAGTGGGTGGAATGTCTCCCAGCCCCAAATTGCAAGGCAGAAACTGCAGCTGCCTTGATGATTAACCACATCTTTTCCCGTTTTGGTCTACCTCAAAGGATTGAGTCAGACAGAGGTAGCCACTTCACCAGTGAAGTAATGACAAAGATGTGGGAGATACTGGGGGTCAAGAGAAAGCTGCATATTGCTTATAGACCAGCTTCTTCTGGGGCAGTAGAGAGATATAACCGGACAATTGTGAGCATCTTAAAAAAGTTTGTGGCAGATTCTGGGCCAAGTTGGGATATCCGATTACCTCTGGTCCTAATGGCCATCAGATCTACCCCTTCATCTGCAATCAAAATGTCACCATTTGAGTTGATGACTGGGCGCAAGATGGTGCTTCCTCAGCATTTACTCTACAGGACCCAAGAGCAGACACTGATAAATGCCTCCACTACTCATGAGTATGTAGAGAATTTAAGGAAACACCTCCAACATGCTTTTGCTTATGCTCAGCGGAATCTAGAAAGATCAGCTGATAGCATGAAGACCCATTATGACCTGAAAACTTCCAGGAAGGAATATCAGGTGGGAGACCGGGTCTATCTATACAACTTCCAAAGGAACCAGGCCAAGCAGCGCAAATTTTTGCCTACATGGAAGGGACCATTCGAGATCATAGACAAAATCTCCCCTGTGGCCTACAAAATCCACATCCCCAAAGGTCCTTTGGCAGAGGGAGAAGACAAGTGGGTACACATAAACCAGTTGAAATGTTGCCATCCCAGGCACACTCTGCAACAACTGGAGGAATCCTCTGGAATCCTAGCGGGTACTGTCTCAGACTAATTCTGTTCCAATCATAAAACATACCACATCTAGTCTCTAAAATATTGTGATTTGCATGAAACTGTCTCTTAGTCATACTGTTTTTATTAAAATAAGAATGTAATGTTTTGTGATGATAAAATGCATATGCTGCCCCACTATCTCAACAGTGGTGGAAAAAAAAAATCGTCTATGAGTAGATATTGCCGCTTTTGCTTTATCATCCTAGGAGAGATGAAACCATGGAGAATGACCAAGGAGGACGATCCGGAGACCGCGAGCAGAGACGCAACGGGCCCGGGGTACCGCCCAATATTCCCATCAGGACCGGCGAGGAGAACCGATCGATCAGTACCGGATGGAGGAAAAGATGCTGAACTGTGCCATCTATTGGAAGAAGATGAGGAAACATCCCAGGTCTTGCGAGTCCCATTCGTGAAATAGAATGGCCATCGCAAGAGGGGGGCTTGTGGGATGTATTTACCCATGCATCCGAGCCGTACCTCAAAACTGTGCAGTACTGACATGGAAAACCTCATGATGGCCAGAGCTTCCCAGAAAATGCACAGGGAAATGCATGAAGAATAGGCTGCCATTCATTTTTGCCGATGTTATGGGCACAGAAGGAAACTGCCTAAAACCACCATTGGACTACCCACACAGTAGTCTGAAACCATTGGGAATGGCAATGCTGATTGCCAAATGCAACCTAGAATTGTTGGGAATTCATTTTCTTGAATCCCAAAAATGGGTGCAGTACCAGTACTCACCACTATCCAAAAGCCGGCAATTTAAAACAACACCAGATTTTACTTTTTTGTGTAAAAATGAATGAACCCAAAGCAGGCCAAAGAAAGACTTACTGAGAGGTGGATACAATGTAAAGTGATATTCTGAAGTGACTTGAAGGTTTATAACAAGACTGGCTGCGCTGTGGATTTCAGCAGTTTAAGTAAATTTGGACTGAAAGACACTAAAAAAAATCTAAATGTTTAAATTGACTGAGTGACCTACTTTTGAGTGTCACATAGGTTGCAATTGTTTAAATGTCATAGTTTTAAACTTGGAATCAGCCTTCTAGCTGCATATGTGAAAATGTTTAGTTTTATTTGAATGCAGAAACTGGGGAACAGAAATGACAGCTTAAAGAGATTCCAATTTGCCTGGCAACTACCCCCATCAGGAGTGAAACTTGAGTCACAGCTGTGTTCCCAGGCCTAGCTGCCCTTTTGCTGCTCACACTAAGGATATGCCATCTATCTGATAATTGAATTACCTGTGCTCTGCAGGAGAGTGAACAATGCAACTCCCTTCACCCAGGCAGAGGGTTTATTGAGAGGATCATAAATGGCTTCCTCTTGAACAATGAGCCTCTCCTGACTCAGGCAAAGGTTTTATTACAGCAGTCGTAAAATGTAGCTTCCTCTTGGCAGAAGCTGGGAGGAGCACTGCCTGTGAGAGCAAGCTGGCTTGGCAGAACTGGAAAAACCAGTATTTCTACCTTGTGCTGAGAGGAAACCACACCCCTTTAGAGCCAGAACATAACTCTAAAAAGATGAATAACTCATAGAGCGGACATGTGAAAATTTTATAAATGATACCATAATTCTTGTGATTTTTCTGCCCACAGTTTAAGAGGTTTTGAGAACCGGTGGTATGTTCAGGAGGGTTTTAGCGGAAAAGTGGATATTACTCTAAATGTGTGCATGTTAAAAATCTGAAACTTCATCAGTTAATGTCCATACTCCCTGCGCACATGTATGTAAAGTTGGGTCAATGTCAGAAATTGAAAAATCAGTTAAAAAGTCAATTATGTGCCATTTCTGAATGCAAGCTCTTAGAAACAGCAGATTTGGACAGAGACATGGCTAAATTCAGCCACACCATGTATATGTAATTTCAAGCAACTGTGTAACTGTGAAATATGTCTTTTATTATCAAATATAGAATGTGTGCAATCTGACAGAGGAGTGTCCTATCTGCAAGCCATAAAATGACATCCCTCTGACTCACAGTTCATTCCCCAATCAAGTGGGGAATGGAAATTTGACCAATGACAAGTGAGAGGGGCGAGTTTAGTTATGACCAAACACACACACCCACTTGCAGAACATATAAATGGACCACTGAAACTTAGGTAGAGACCTTCAATTCCATTTGCTGCAACGCGCTCTGCCGGACCATACAACATCCAGAGATCCAGACTTCAAATTCATCAACCTCCAGAAAGCCAAACTAGAGACCAGACCAGAGAGAGAAAGCAGTGCTGTACCCAGAGAGAAAGCAGTGCTGTGCCCAGAGAGAGACCCGAGCCCAGTCCAAAACCCTGACCAGATCCGTGACAAGGCCCATTTAATTCAAGAATATAGTGTGAGTACATAGCAAAACTGTGCAGAACCAATCTCTTAGTTAAAATAATATAATTCAATCCTATTTTAATCTAAGTAGAACTGTCTCCTAACTGTCAACTGTCATTTGTAAAGCTGTCACTTGTCATTTTCTAGTTGCAAGCTGCACTTGTCTTTTTGAACTTTAAAATCTCAAATCTGAAAAACAACCTTTACTAAATCGCTCATAACTCTGTAACCGTTTGGGCTAGAGACTTGCAGTAACTTTTATCTGAGAGCTTAGAATCGTGGCTTTCCTACGAACCTAGAACCGCATTCCTACCCCTTATAGTTTTACCGCAATCGCGGAACACGCATCCGCGAATTTTGCCGCGATTTGCAAATTTCTTCACGTGTAAAAAGACAGCAGTTTTGCCTTCCATTTGCCAGAAATTCGTTTAACCTGCTAACTATCCCTGCATCATTGCTAGTGTGAGCCTGGACTAATATTAACTAGATACCACTCACCCTGAACCTCTGAAAGGGAATTAAAAGCATTTCCAGCATATTTCTCATCCATTGCTAGCACATATCAAAGCATTTGGGCCTGTGTTTTCAAAACTCCTATCTGTTTTTTGTAAGCTTGCTGGGATTGAACTGAATCACATTTGATTGCATTTCTGAGAACTGTGTGCTTCCTTCCATTTCCTTGCATTGCATCAAGGGGGGGAGGGGATTGCCAGAGAAAAGTGATTACCTTGTTTGTTGAAATCATATTGAGTGTTTTCTGTATTGCATTTTCATTCAACATTACATCCAGTTGAACTCTATAAAGCATTCTCTACCACATTATACTTCTGTACCTATTTACCAGTGTGCTATCTTATCCATTTCATGTCAACTCATTAGTGATTATAAAGAAGTGTGCTAGTGCCAGATTCTCCATTGTTAATCTTTATCATATCAGATTAAGGGTGATATTCAATTATTAATTTATTATAAAGTGGGATATATATACCTATTGTTTAAATTATCAAATAAACCTTTTAACTTGCAAAACAGAACTACTTCTTGGCTCAGTGGGGTCAGGGGGATTCCAAGAGAGGGGTGTGATATAGGGGTAGTCATCCAGAACGCATGAACTGGACCTAAAGATATATCAATAAGGGTTTTCATTCACTGACTTAGCTGTAGTGTTGAATTGAATCCTCTTACAAATTGGGGGCTCGAGCCGAGACGTTGGGTTAGATTTACCACTTGTGCAGCTTAATACAGTGTGCTAACTGACGGGATACATACATCCGGTCGGATCACCACGCTGCATTACGCTGTGAAGCATTCCTCAAAAGGGACACTCCAAGAAAAGTTCTGTTCTGCAAAAATAAAATACAAACTTCTGTAAGTCAGGACAGAGACCAATCTCTAGAATGACGACCTTGGTAGATTTGAAAATAGCCAGAGAGCACTTCTTACATAAATTATTTGTGAGAGGTGAATGGGCTGAGCAGGGCCAGGATGCCTGGTTGCAGGCCATCACGCGACAGGTCACTGAAACAGGGTCAGACTTATGGAGAGATCAGGGTCCATTACATGTGGCCCTGAGTGAACTATATATGGCTCCTAAGGCCAAAGATGAACACGACAAGATTGTTAGGATAGCGGCATATTTATATTTATATATGGGAGCCATACAGAATAAATGTGCTGAAGGCCATGATTTGGCAAAAAGGCAACAGATGGCGTTAGAGAAGGCCCAATCTGATCTGGACTCTTCTGAGCAAAGGCTGCACAGAAGCCAGGAGTCAGAAAATGAGACCAGACAGTACATCACTAAAATAAAGGAGGATATGGATGTGCTGCAAAAGGAAAAGTCAGAACAGGATACCAGATTTCTGGCCTTGCAGAAGGAGTACCAAGAAGGTTTGGACTCCCTACTGCAAAGCCAGAAAAAGCTGGAGCAACAGCTAGACTTCAATAGGGCATGTGCTGAGCAGGTAGTCACCCTGCAAAGCCACCTAGATAGGGAGAAGGCAGAGAGCAATAAACTGATTCTGAAAGACCTGGATACCCAGACAGAGTTTGGCCAGGAGCGCCAGAAAGCTGGTACCTTCCAAAGGCAGAGGGACGACCTGGCGGCACAAATGCAGGCTCTTAGTCAGGAAAGAGACGCCATAGGCCAGGAAGTCTGCCATCTAAAAAGAAAAATGGAAGAAAATCACCTGGCCCACCAGGGACTGGGTGACCTCCAAAAAGAACACCAGAACTTGTTAGAGCACACCAGGAGGGTGGAGGATGCTCTAGCAAGAAAGGAGCAGGCCAATAGGGACACAGCTCAGGAGGTAACCCTCCTGCAGCAAAGACTGGCCCAGTGCTCCAGGACCAATCAGGAAACACAGAGAGAGAATGAAGCTCTCTGCCAGCACAATGATAGGCTCCAACAGCAGGTAGCGATGCAGGAGAGACTGATAGAGTCGAGTAAGGCCTTAACTGAGGAACTGAAGGCACAAATGCAGGCTCTTGCATTGCAACAGGGAGCAGGGGCGGATAGAGATGAGGTTCGCTGGGAAAGGGAAACTCCGGAGCATAACCTCAGGAGCCCTAGTACCAGAGGCCCTCATACCTCTCAGTCCCTGGACTCTGCCACCCCCATGTTCCCTGGCGCACATGAGCACAGGGCCACAGGGATGGCAGATTACTATCCAGCTAAGAGTATGGGGCTCATAGGCCAGTACCACTCAGGAATGGAGGGGTGGGCATCCGGGTATGGGCACCCAAGTACAGTACAGTTCAGTGGGAAACCCCAGGAGAGTAGGCCCCTTAAGGGCATCCTGAAAACCTCTGCCCAGTTAGGTCGGTGGGGGGGGTACCCATCAAATCCTGGCAGCAAGGAGGAATCTGAAGACTCCCCTGAACTGCGCAGGACACAGGAGACCAGGTCCCCACATTCTGCCAGCCATTCCCAGGCTCGCAGAATCCGGGAAAACCTGGAAGA
Organism: Ambystoma mexicanum; assembly: GCF_040938575.1. Lineage (NCBI taxonomy): Eukaryota > Metazoa > Chordata > Amphibia > Caudata > Ambystomatidae > Ambystoma > Ambystoma mexicanum. The sequence continues at coordinate 671,830,249 of NC_090934.1, forward strand.
GCAGACAGGAACCTCTGGGAGCAGTGCCTCTGAGTCCGAGGACGATTGGACCAGGGTTACCCGGACCAAAAGGGCCAATAAGACAAAAAGGGCCTTGCTTAAGGACCCTTTAAAGCAGATGAAGGCGATCAGGAGCGTCATCACGCCTTACCATAAGAACGCTAAGTATTCTGTTTGGGAGCACTTAGAGTTGTTTGAGCAAATGATGGAGACTTTCCATATGAAGGACAGCCAAAGCTGTATTCAATATGTAAAGTGGACCTTCTCCCCGGAATACTCCAGTTTCTTTGCGGGGCTGGAGGACCAAAATCATTTAAGATGGTCCACCTATAAGGCGGCCATCTTGAAACATTTTTCCATTCATAGAAATCCTCAAGAGGCTCGCAAGGCAGCCTACAATTTACAATGTGGGGAGGATCAGGCCCCACAAGAATTTGTGCAGGAACTGAAACGTGCTTTTGCGCAGACCACCAGAAGGGTGCGCACGGATAGCAGAGAATTTATAAATACGTTTTTCCATGCCTTGCCCAAATATATCATGACCCAACTCGTGAGGGATTTTCACGAGAAAAGATCTTTAGACTGGGTCATTGAACAGGCTACCCGGATCTATGAGGTGCAGAAACCGGTAGATAGCAAAAGTAATGCCCAGAAAAACCCCAAAGCCAACAGCACCCCTGCTGCTGCCAAGGTGGCAGAGGTAAAGGTCACCCCTGTTTTGGATTTGGAGATAGGGGGGCCTAAAAACCTACCTGCACCTAATAATGCTAGGCCCAGAAGGTCCTCGGGCCAGTCACAGACAGGGAGCCAGGGAGGCAGCCCCACAAATGGGGTCCCTCGCTCTCCTGATTATGTAAGTCCCCGTTACAAGGGAAACAGACCCATCCTGGGTTATGTGTGGACTCCTCCAGCCCAAGGGGGGGGATCCAGCCAAGCACCTAACCCAGGGAACTTCCCTCCAAACTTCCCACAGGAGGGCAGAAATTTACCAAACCCTGGGCAGAACTTTTTCCCCAGATATCCACCCGACTTCCAACCCCAAAATCATCCATCCTTCTTTCCCCAATTCCCTGAGCCCAGACCACTGAATCCGGGAGAGGGGAGGCCAAGGGTGGAGGGGTACCCAAATCTTCCCAACCAGGGGTACTACCAAAGAAGGGATAGCTACCCTTCCCGGGATCAGCCCAGGGGAGAAAACAGGGCCCCGTATCAGCCTGAGCGGGTTTCCCAGTTAGAGCGCCAGGTTCAAAACATGGCGCGGGATATGGGTCACATACTGAGGGCTCAGCAGAACCCTCAGATGGGCGTGCCGGCGCAGAACACACCCAACTCTGGGCCTGGTGCTCCAGAACAATGACGGGGGCAGCACCCCGATAACTCACCGGTTCCCAGGGAGGAGGCACAAAGGGAAGGGGGGTGTAAAGCCTTGGAGGAAGCTTCCTTCCTCACTTGTAAACAGCCCCTGGAAACCCAGGAACCGGAAACAAAATCTCTTGCCCCTGAAAGTCTGCCTCCTAAGGAGCAGAGGGGGGGTAGGAGAAACAAAAGACCCAAACAGACTCAGTTTGAGGAGGAGGTACAGATCTTCCAATTTGAGGGAGAGGGATCCTCAGAGGATCCTGGGAAAAGGATCTTCTCCTTCAGAGAGGGGGGAACTCCTCCCAAAGAAAAATGGGTCCCTAGGGATGCAAATCCAGACTGGGGAGATGTGGAGACTGAGCTACCGCCGCCCACCATCTCATCCCAGAACCAACAGCAAGAAAATCCCCTGGTTCAAACCCATCCTGGGGACTGCCTCCAAAAAGGGGGGGGGCGGCCCAGAACCGGAACCAGGGGAACCCACAATGGCTCTGATCTCCAGTTGCCAACTTTTTCTTTCAGATTCCCAAGACTCTCCACAGAATTCTGCCCAAATCTCTTCGCTAGCAATGTCCAAAACCAGAAAGTTAGCCCACCAGTTGTCCAAAAATGTACATTACCTGTGCCCCCTTGAGGAGAAGGAGGGAAGATATTATGCCCCGGTACAAGTACAGGGGCAGGGTACAATCTCGGCACTGGTGGACACTGGATCTCAAGCTACCCTTCTGTCCAGAAGGGCCTTTGACGAACTGAATGCAGGAAGGGGAGAGAATTACCAAATTCCTCTCACCTCTCTTCCGGGACAACTACAGAACTTTGACGGGAAGGAAATTCCCGTTGAGGGGACTGCAGACTTGGACATTAAAATTGGGCGACATAAGTTGAAACACCCGGTCATAGTTGTGACCCCGGAGGGCACCCCTTGTTTACTAGGGAATGACCTCCTGAGAAGGTTGTCACCCCTAATAGATTGCGTAAACAAGGTCCTCTGGACTCAGACTAGCCGACCCATAAAATTAAAACAGAGTGTCAACCATGTTAGTTTAAACGGCACATGCCACATGGTTGAACAAAAATCTGACCAAGTAGAATTTCACTTCCAGAACAACCAAATTCCAGACGTGACAGTAATAGCAGTAGGACAACAGACTGGTGATGGGGGGTCCTCTCTATTTCTGAAAATCAATCTTCCTTCCAGTTTAAGGTGGTATTCCACACTGGAAGGAAACACTTTGAAATTCTATACTAATCCACAATCAGAAACTCCCACTCCTATAGTCCAGAAAGATGTGAAATCAGCTCAGGGTCTGGCTGATATTCAGCAAAATGGAGAGCAGCTGTTCATCCCTGTTCAGTTAAATGATGGGAAGGACTCTGTTCTCGCTCGAGTGTGTGTGAACAAGGGGAAGAGCTTCATCAGCGAAGCCATGTTTCGCCAACTCCCAAAAGATCCAGCCGTTCCCACCTTCAAACTGATAGACAAATGGGAAATGGACCTGGAAGCACCTAATTCCAAACATCTCCTGCCAAGCAGGTGTATGCTCAAAATCTCCATTGGCAACAAGAGCATAGTCCATAATTGTTGGGTCGTGCGAGACGTCACTGCCGCCTTTTACTTAGGCAGTGACATTCTCAATCGCTTTGCCATTAGTTTGGACCTAATAAACTTCAAAGCTTGGTCCCGATTAGCGGATAATCCCATGGGCTTTGATGATCCAGAAAAAGCATTTAGGTCAGCTCAATTGCTACCGTATGCAGTTGAAATTCAGGTTAAAGAGGAAGTCACCATCCCAGAAAGGACCCGACAATTCTCCCTGGAAGTGAAAGTTAAAAGGGGACAAGAGTTGAAAAACCCTGATGCTTACATACATCTAAATGCTTCTCTCCAACAGCAAGGGTTGGGGGTAAACCCAACTCCATTAGTCAACATAGAACATGACACCATTCTAATAGAGGTGGATAACAGCGATTTAAAGAGTATTACTCTAGCCGCAGGCACCATTATTGGAATGGCGGTTGATGACCGACATTTCTCCATTGATCTTGTAAATGAACTGTTAGGGCCAATCCCCAAGGACTGCGTTGACAGTGACAGTGATGACAATACAACACCAGACAGGATTTTTACCCGGCATGGGGGGAACTTCCTGGTGTACACTTCTTGCCCTTATGGTAAGGAAGATGTGACTTGTGACTTCAGGAGGGATGAGGTGATTTTCCAGGTCCATGAGGGCTGCCTTTCCCACCTGAAGCCTCCGGTCCAAATCAGCACTCTGACCAGGGACTTCTCCACCCAGCTGGAGGAGTCCGCGGAGATAGCCAAACCAGAAGTCTTTCCAGGCTTCAGGCAGATGGTGGAAGAGAGAGTCAACCTAGCTGATGCCTGTGTGACTCTGGAACAAAAGCAAAAGTTGAAACAAGTTTTCTTGGATTTCCAAGATCTCTTTGCGGTAGACTCATATGACTGTGGCCGCACCAACATCCACACAACCTCAATCCCCACGGACCCTGGCATGACTCCTGTGTTTGTGAAGCAATATCGCTTGCCTCTCGCATCAATGGAGTCCCTTACTGAAATAATTAAGAACCTTGAGTCCCGGGGAATAATCCGTCCAGTCCACAGCACCTTCAATAATCCGGTGCTGGGGATATTAAAGCCAAACGGCCAGTGGAGACTCTGCGCCGACCTTAGGGAACTCAACAAACGGGTCCATACTTCCCGATGGCCTCTGCCCTACATTGACCAAGGGCTGGCCCAGATCCAGGGGTCACAGGTATTCACTGCAATAGACCTGACCAATGGATACTGGACCGTGCCTGTCAGCAGGGAGGACCAATACAAACTGGCTTTTACCTTTGGGGGCCAGCAGTACACATGGACCCGGACTCCCTTCGGAAACCTCAACTCCGGCAATGAATTCAACATTTTCCTACATAAGGCCATGCCCGACCTGGGTGCGAGGGGTAACCTGGCTTATGTAGATGATGTCCTCATCAAAAGTTCATCTGTGGAGGAACACATAGCGGAGATCCGTTATGTTCTGAAACAGTTGAGGGCCGCCGGAGCAAAACTTTCCTTTCAGAAAGCACAGTGGTGTAGAACCCGTGTTAATTTCTTGGGGCATGAGATTACTCCTCAGGGTCTCTGTCCCCAGGAAAAGAAAGTGGAAGCACTTCAGAAACTGAAAGACCCCACAACTCTGCGAGAACTAAGGAGCCTCCTTGGACTGACTAATTACAGCAGAAAGTTCATTGAGGGCTACGCAGAGATCACCAGACCCCTGATTCATCTCCTAAAGGGGGGGGTCAAGTGGGAATGGGGTCCAGAACAATCCGAGGCAGTAAGACAACTCAAGAGAAGCCTCTCACAAGCGCCTTGCCTAGCTTACCCTGTCAGAAACAAGGAGTTCTTCCTGGAGACAGGGTTCTCTAATACGTGCTTGACGGCCGTATTATACCAAAAGCATGACAAGGTCAATAAAGTAATCTCCTATGCGAGCAAAACTTTATCCTCTGTGGAGGAAAAATTCAACGATTGTGAGAAGGCACTCCTGGCAACGGTGTGGGCATTGAAGAATTACCGCCCGTTTATCCAGGGGGAACACATCATAGTGGAGACTCCACACCAGCCTCTGCAATATCTCCAAAGTGACAGAATCCGGGCCGGAAATGTGAGTAATTCCCGAATTACTTCCTGGATTCTGTCAATGCAAGGCTTTCCTGTGGAGGTCAGATATGGCCAAAACAAGAAGAGTCCCCTCGCGCAAGGTCTGGCTGACTTGCATGATTGTGCCAGAGAAAACTGTCTCGAGGACGAAAGTCTAAAAATAAAGGACAACATGGAGGCATACCTTAATTCCCCCCACAAAGTCTTTGAAGAAGACAAGTGTGAGGGAATGCCCACTGTGTATGTGGATGGATGCTCTTACCATGTTGACAACAACGGGGAGAAAGAACTGGTGGCTGGCGTAGGGAATGCATGGGTGAATGAGTCCCCAGAACCCTCCGCTGGATACAAAATTGGTCCCCGAAGTAGTCAGGTGGCAGAATTGATGGCTGTGCATCATGCCATCCTCACTGCTGTCCAGCATCAACTCCACGAACTGGTCATAATCACAGATTCGGATTATGTACGGAACGGGTTCGTGGAGCACCTGGTTAATTGGAAAACCAGAGGCATGTTATGTGCTAACAACAAACCCTTGAAACATGGGAAGTTGATCCAAAACATTGATGATCTGGTCACATCGAATGGGATGACCATCTACTGGAAAAAGATCAAGGGTCATTCCAAAGTAGAGGGACCAGACAAAACTGGAAATTACTTAGCTGATCAGCTGGCCAAAACCAGGGCCATCCAAGGGGATCTAATTGAGATTGAGTCCCTGTTGGGGGAAATCCAGGTCACTGCCATCACGAGGTCCCAGACAAATGCTCACAACGACCTTTCAATTGCACAATGGAGTAAGGAGACCCCTGATGCTGATTTGATTACTGCTCAGAAGGGGGATCCAATAATTGGTAAATTTTACCAGCACCTTGAGGACCCTGAGAACTTTCCCCTGACGGATACCGATTACATTGGGAAAGAGGACCTAAGAGTGTTGATGAAATGTCCAAAAATGTTCCGAATCCAAGACGGTTTGTTGGTAAGGAAATCCAAAGCTGGCCACGATCAGTGGGTGGTTCCTACCTCATTCCGAAGCCTGATGTTAAGTCACGCCCATGATGCGGCCACCGCCGGTCATAGGGGGTTTCACACAACATTGGAAATCTTAAGAGAGGTTGCATACTGGCCACACATGGGGCAGGACCTCGACCAATACTTGAAGGGGTGTCTTGTGTGTGCACAATTTCAGCCATCATCCCTCACGCACCGTGCGCCTCTTCAAAAGAGGGGGATGACACTGCCATGGTCAGATTTACAAATCGACTTTGTAGGCCCCGTGATTCGCTCGGCTAGGGGGAATAAGTACATGTTGACTGTGACATGCTTGTTTACCAAGTGGGTGGAATGTCTCCCAGCCCCAAATTGCAAGGCAGAAACTGCAGCTGCCTTGATGATTAACCACATCTTTTCCCGTTTTGGTCTACCTCAAAGGATTGAGTCAGACAGAGGTAGCCACTTCACCAGTGAAGTAATGACAAAGATGTGGGAGATACTGGGGGTCAAGAGAAAGCTGCATATTGCTTATAGACCAGCTTCTTCTGGGGCAGTAGAGAGATATAACCGGACAATTGTGAGCATCTTAAAAAAGTTTGTGGCAGATTCTGGGCCAAGTTGGGATATCCGATTACCTCTGGTCCTAATGGCCATCAGATCTACCCCTTCATCTGCAATCAAAATGTCACCATTTGAGTTGATGACTGGGCGCAAGATGGTGCTTCCTCAGCATTTACTCTACAGGACCCAAGAGCAGACACTGATTAA